>NC_086097.1:98917015-99225693 GCF_963921235.1 Mobula hypostoma
TCATCAGGTCCTTGGGATTTACTGCTTTCAGTCTATAATTATATCTCTTAACTAATATTAATTTGTTTTCTTCAAATTCTGCACCAACTCCATGGTTGTTTAAAAGATGTTTTTTTATGTACCTTCCAGAAAAAACTTTGCTTCATTGCTCTGTCACACCTCTTTCCCATTCCAAATCTTCCCATCTGTGTCTGAAAGGGATCCCATAATTTCCCTCATTTGCCTGTTCCTTTCCATGCACCTTGTCACCAACATGCTCCTAGAAGACAGCGGCGCGGCTAATGTAGGTGAACTGAACACACTAATGAGGGAGAGGGAGAAGTGGAGAGTCTGTCATCGTGCCCAACGCCGGCCCCCTAGGCCTGAGTTGACGTAGTAGTAGTTCCACGCACCAGCAGAAGCTGTTACTGTCTGCTTTTATGTTTTTCTTTAAGTTGCTCTCAAATTTTTTCCCTCCTTTTATCAACTTTCTGGTCAACTTTTGCTGAATTCTTACCGTTTCAGGCATTTTTTTTCTTCGATTTTCCTTAGATTTAATACGACCCTTCTCCTGAAATCCGTCCATTTGCTGAATTTTCCTCCGCCTGTGAGGTGCTGAGAGATTGCACGACTGGGGACCCGGTTGCTGCAATACTGCAGCACGGAGTGGGGAGGAGGGTGGGGCTGCTGATGAGTGTCAGTGTCACTCTGACCTTCCTGCACTGCTGACCCCCCCCCAGGACTGACCCAGGCTGCCGCAGGAGGGGGAATATCTGAAGCGTGCAACACTAATTTACTGAGGCCAGCGAGGTGATTGATCCTTCACTCTAAAGAATTACTTCCTTTCTTATCCACTCTCCGGGATGCTGATAGATCCCACTAGTCTTACGCAGCCCGATCTAAATTGTTGGGATTTATTTGTTGCTAGATTGCAGTATGGTAGAAAATCTACAATGGATGAGGCTGTTTGGCCCATGGTACCTGTGCTGGTCAATGAGAAGCTAAGCCCACCTTCTGGCACTGGACCTATGGCCCTGCAGGTCACAGCTGCTCAGGCACTGTGGGCTTCTGCTAGGTCCACCTGCCCTAGAGCCCCACCACCCTGAACAGCTGCCCGTGGCCGCCAATGCCAGAGGTCACTGTGTACTCTCTGACCCTTGTTCTGAAACAAGGAGAGCCCCAGCAATTTCTGTCTCTCTGCATGACCCTTCCATGTCTCTCCCTGTTCCCAGCATGCCCATGCCCTGGAATGCCTGAAGGATCATTTGTATGAAGGGGCCCGAGCTCTGGACGTGGGATCAGGGAGTGGCTACCTGGCAGCATGCATGGCTCGGATGGTGAGTAAAGGCCTTTGACCACAAAATCACAGTCATCGCTTGTCTGGGTCCTCTGGCCCTGCTCCTGTAAACACTAGCAACAAAGCCGGACAATGCAGGAGAAGTAAAAGATAATATTTCAAGTCAAAGGCTCTTCAGTAGAACTGGGGAGGAAAGAAGAGAGGCTTTTTCATCTACAGGGAGGGGCAGGGAGCACTGGAGTCTCTTATAAACTACAACTAGGGTGACCCTGGGGATAAGATGTAAATAAGATCATCTGGTCAGTGAGAGATTGGGAGCGGTGGAGAGTGAAAACATGAACAAAAGAACATAGATGGAGAATGTAGGGATTGTGAAATGCAGAGTAGGAAGACATGCCCAGCAGCTCAGGTTGGGCATGGCCTCTATTCCCCAAAAAAAAAACAAGTTGAGCCAATATCACAGATGGACAACTCATAAAGCTGAAGAGAAATCACATAGGCTGAAATTCAATATTGAATCCCCTTTCTGTTCCATTTTTCCCCCCTCTGGGAGTTGAGGATGTGCCCAGCCTGGTCTGTTGTGCCTGTCTTCCTGCTCTGTGATTCACAGCTTGTCCATGTCCTCACAGTCCAATCACTTACTAAACAGATAACCCCCTTCACAGCCGATCCCAGTTTTACCTCATCAGAAACATCACACGTCCTGCAGCTGAACAAGCTTCCTTTCTCTCCTTCCCAGCTCTATGTTTATTATTTTAGATTTTCAGCATACTCACTGTTTTTGACTTTTACCATTTTGTCATTCACTTTGGGAAATTTTCATTTGTTACTGGAGTGAACCCTGGATGGACTGGCATACCGGAGGCACACGATGGTCACATCTTCACACACGCTTCAGTGCCTAGTTCACTGGTTGTATAGCCTGGTTGCAGCTCCAGGGAGAGGGAAAGAAACTGGCCTCACTCTGTGACCAGCGGGGTCTTTCAGGGGAGGAGGGGATCAAGGTTAACTCTACTTGGGTTTGGTTCTGTCAGTGTCTTCTGGTTGTGGGGATGGTGTGTGGAATGGAGTCTGTCTCTGGGATCGCCATGGGGGAGAGATTTAAGGACTAATGGGGTGGGTGTGTACCATGGAGACAGCTTCTCAGAATGGGCGTGTGAAGGTGTAACAGGGGGGTGGGATGTCGGTGTGGTGTGGGGAGTGCCTTGTCTCTGTATCAATGGAGACGGACCATGGTGGGTGACAGGGCGGAGTGGTGTGAGTGGCTGGAGAGGGCCTGTCGGGGTGGGTGGGCGAGTGTAAGGCAGGAGGGGTCAAGGGAGTGGTCCTTTTGACAGGACAGGGTGCTCTGTGTACTGGGGTGGTGTGGGGACGCGTGGTTCAGAGTGTGGTGGGATGGGGGACAGGGTTGTGGAGGTGACCCTTGGGGTTTTGGTTGGTTGGGGCACGATGACATGGAACTCTGCTGATGAAGGCATTCCTCTCTCTGTTGACAGGTGGGCCCCTCTGGGCTGGTGGTGGGAGTCGATCACATCCGCCAACTGGTGGAACAGTCCATCAGCAACATTCGGGCGGATGACCCGTCCCTGCTGGCCGCAGACAGGCTGAAGCTGATCGGTACTGAGGGGAGAGGCAGGAGGAGCTAAAGGGAGGGCGGGTGCTTGGCAAGGCTGCTGGTTGCGGCAGGGAGCGGAGCAGGGCTGACAGGAATGAGAACTGGTGCCTCGTCCTCTGCCCTTACTGAGGCCTCCACTTTCCCTTCCAGTGGGAGACGGCCGCCTCGGATACGAGGAGGACGCACCCTACGACGCCATTCACGTGGGCGCGGCTGCGGCCATCGTTCCTGAGGAGGTAAGACAGCTTGTCCACCCTAACCCTCTGCACTGGGCTGCAGGCCAACCTGTACAGGGCATGAGAACCAAGGGGGAGCTGCAAACACAGAGGGAGCCAGGGCTTTGTGCCGGGCTGCAGTGTGGGAAGTTGGGAGTTGTCAGCAGACAAGCTTGGTTCACGTTCTCTGGCCAGCATTATTCTTGCAGGAAATGAGCTACAGGTCACTCCTTTCAATGGGTTGGATCTGGTTAAGTGGCCATTGCTGAATCTTCCAAATAACAATAGGACTGGGACTTGTCCCCTTCAAGCCTGTTTTACCGATTATGGCTGATCTGTCCTGACCTTAATTCCTTGTCTATGTCAAATCCCTGATCTTCAAAAGTTTACCTATCTCTTCTTTAAACTTACCTGCCCCCGTGATTCAACCTCCACAGTACTGAGGTAGATAATTCAAGATATTCACCCGCTTCTGTGAGAAAGGTACCTTCCTGGCTGGCAGTTGCTGACTTCCTAATGTGATGAAGTGCACTGCACAAGCACCTCATTCTGTGACCTGGCACCACTCAGACCAGGTGTCGGCGGGGGAGATGGGATAGTATTCAAGCAACACACACAACTTTTATGTGTGTTGCTTGAATTTCCAGCATCTGCAGAATTCCTGTTGTTTGGGATGGTATTCAGGAAGGTGGGAATAGTGAAGGCATTTAGAATGGGGTCCTGGGCCAGGACAAAGAGTCACAGAGTGGGGACAGATTTTGGGTTTGGCAGAGGTAGAGAAACCTCTGAGACTGGGGTTCTTGGTTGGTAATTAAGTCATCAGCATTGCCGTGGGTTCCGTGATATGCACCCGGTGAAATGGATATCCTCATTAACGAGGGAGTGTGTTGGGGTGCCAGGCTTGTGGTCAGCACCTGGGCTGTGCAGACAGATACCTGCGTCAGGTGAGTTTACCACTTGCTCCAGTTCCCACTGAGGCAGCTGCCATGCTGGTGCTGAAGATCGATCCTTGTTAACGAGCTCTTCCATGTTCAACAACCAAAGAACTGCAGTACATTTCAGAGTAATGTGCTACTTGGTGTGAGAGTATTCAAGTGGAACTGCCCTGGTCCTGGGTGGTGGAAATGCAGTTTTATTGTGCCTGTCAGTGCTGATGATCATAAATGCATTAGCAATTCACGAACTGCTTCTTCAGTGGTTCGGATCTACCTCACAACAGAAGTCTTTAATGATCTTAGAACTGTTCTCATCACTGCCAGGTAAATTATATCCCAAAGAGTTAAAAGAAATCAGGGAGGAAATTGCAGAGACCCTGATGGTGTTTCTGTCCTCTCTGGTACCAGAGATCAGAGGGTTGTTGGTGTTGTCTCATTGTTCAGTGGAGGAGGAATGGATGAACCAAATACTTACCGGCCAGTTAGTTTAACTAGTGGAAGCCATTCTTGAAGAGACATACTTCACAGAAATGGGCCCCAAGACCCACTGAGTCACTTAATCCCCATTTTTTTATTCTCCATATTCCTGTCAACTCCCTCCAGATTCTGCCACTTTTCTACAGACTGGGGGCAAGCCTGACAACCTGCTGTCTTTAGGACGAGGGATTGGTCACTTGAGGGGAGTGTGCAAACTGTCCACGTAGACAGTGACCGAGGTCAGGATTAAACCTGCAGGGTCACTTGGGGCTGCAAACACGAGGAAATCTGCAGATGTTGGAATTTCAAGCAATAAAGATTGCTGGTGGAACGCAGCAGGCCAGGCAGCATCTATAGGAGGAGGTACAGTCGACATTACCTTTTCCTGTAGATGCTGCCTGGCCTGTTGCGTTCACCAGCAATTTTTATGTGGGTCACTTGAGAGTGTGCAAACTGTCCACACAGACAGTGACCGAGGTCAGCATTAAACCTGGGTCTTTGGCACTGTGAGGCAGTGGCTCAAGCAGCTGTGTGTTTTCACTCTGCTGTTCTAAGCTTCTACGGTTTGAAGTGATTTGGCATGTCAACAAATACACTCAAAAGCTTCTATAGTTGTACTGTGGAGAGCATTCTGACAGGCTGCATCACTGTCTGGTATGGAGGGGCTACTGCACAGGACCGAAAGAAGCTGCAGAAGGTTGTAAATCTAGTCAGCTCCATCTTGGGTACTAGTCTACAAAGTACCCAGAAAATCTTCAGGGAGCAGTGTCTCAGAAAGGCAGCGTCCATTATTAAGGACCTCTAGCACCCAGGGCGTGCCCTTTTCCCACTGTTACCATCAGGTAGGAGGTACAGAAGCCTGAAGGCACACACTCAGTGATTCAGGAACAGCTTCTTCCTCTCTGCCATTGAACCCGAGCACTACCTCGCTTTTTTAATATATATTATTTCTGCTTTTTGCATGATTTCTAATCTATTCAAAATACATATTTTGTAATTTATTTATTTTTCTTCTGTATTATGTGTTGCATTGAACTGCTGCTGCTAAGTTAACAAATTTCATGACACATGCCGGTTATAATAAACCTGATTCTGATTCTGTAAACTTTCATTCATAAAAGCACAGATTGATCAGCATTGGACATCACAGACTTGTTAGGGAAGGTCATGTCCAATTGATCGAATTCTTGGAGGAAGCGACTAGGATGGTCACTGAGAGTGGTGCCTTTAATGCAGTCACTGTGGACAGAAGTAAAAAGAGTAATGGCTGAAAATACTCTGTGGTCTAGATAATATTGTTGAACAATTAACAGAGTAAAAATATTAGATCAATAGCCTTCCCACCATTGAGCACATAATGCACAGGGTGCTGTGGTAGGAAAGCAGCATTCATCATCAGGGACCCCAACATCCAGGTCATGCTCTCCTCTTGCTGTTGCTATCAGGAATGAGGTACAGGAGCAACACACATCAAAGTTGCTGGTGAACGCAGCAGGCCAGGCAGCATCTCTAGGAAGAGGTAGTCGACGTGTCGGGCCGAGACCCTTCGTCCTGATGCTGCCTGGCCTGCGTTCACCAGCAACTTTGATGTGTGTTGCGTAAATTTCCAGCATCTGCAGAATTCCACATGTAAGGTACAGGAGCCTCAGGACTCACACCACCATGTTCAGGAACAGTTATTACCCCTCAACTATCAAGCTGTTGAACCAGAGGGGATAACTTCACTTGCTCCATCACTGAACTGTTCTCACAACCAGTGGACTCACTTTCAAGGACTCTTGATCTCATGTTCTCAATGTTTATTGTTTATTTATTTATTGTTATTAGTGTTGCTTTCTTTCTGTATTTGCACAGTTTGTTGTCTTTTGCACACTGATTGAACGCCCGAGCTGGTGAGGTCTTTCGTTGAATGTATTATGATTATTATTCTATTAGGGATTTATGGAGTATGCCCTCAAGAAAATGAATCTCATGGTGGTATATGGTGACATATATGTACTTTGATAATAAATTTAGTTTGAGCTCTATCAGAAGTCTATAATGTATAATATGTAGATCTAAACGTAGGGGCATAATAAAAAATTGGTAATAGAGTTTTATATGGTAGGAGTTTGTATGATAGGTTGGTCATCTGGCAGAAAGCTGGCCAATGGAATTTCACCCAGAGAAATACGAGGTGACCCATTCAAGGAGGGTCTATACAGCAAGGGTTCTGTGTACATCCAGGTCCTGAAAGGCAGCAGAGCAGGTCCACATAGTGGTCAAGGGGGTACATCCTCGAAGATATTTTAGATCAGCCAATGGGTAAGATGTAAGAGCAGGAAGTTATTCTTGGACTGTATGCAGTGCTAGGTGGGTCACCGCATGAGAAATCCATATAGTTCTGGTACTGACCTTACAGGGAAAGTGTGACTACACTGGAGAGGGTGCAGGTTTACAACCATGTTGTCCTGGAGTCGTGTCGCACTCAACATGCTCTTTGGCTCACTATCAGTTACCCAGCTGCACAAATCCTTTCTGCCAGCACTTGACCTGTAGCTTTCTCTGTCTTGTCAATTTAATTTTGTTTGGATACTTCAATATTGTGAGGGTCTCCGCTTTCAGCTCATGCAGTATGTTGCAAATTCTAATCACATCTTGGGTGAAAAATCTTCTTCCTCAGATACCCTTCTAACCCTCTGCCCCGTACCTTAAACCCCTGCCCTCTGGTTTTAGGCAGGGATTGTTTTCTCTGGAACAGGAGATGCTGAGGGGAGGCTTGACCTGGGTATATAAAATAGATAGAGGATCAGAAAGCAGGAGGCAGAGAATTGAACGAGCTGGTAGAAAGATCAAAGGGGAGACGAGGAAGGTGTTTTCCCTGGAGGGTGCAGGGGTCTGGAGCTCTGAAAGGATGTTGATGCAGAAAACCTCAGCCTGTTTAGATGTGGAGTTGAAGAGCTGGGACCTGCAAGGATGCAGATACAGTGTTAGAAGTGGGGTTAAGCTAGGTCTCTTTTCATCAAATGGCATAGATAAGATTGGCATCCTAATTTTCCATGGTGCCAAGTGAAGACAGTAGGGGTGGGGGGCACAGCTCTTCACCCACACAGCTCTTCCCCTTCTCTCCCCCACAGTTGTTACAACAGCTGAAGCCTGGTGGTCGGCTGGTCATTCCTGTCGGTGGGAGAGACAGCCGCCAATTACTGGAGCAGTACGACAAGGCAATGGATGGCAACATCACCCACACACCTCTGATGGAAGTGATTTACGTGCCACTGACTGACCGTGAGAGCCAGTGGAGTGGGTAGGTGAACTCTCGGGAGAGGTGCTCCAATGAAGGTACACAGCATCGGGTAAGGTTAGTGGTGTGAGTGTGTCTGTCTGCTGAGGGAAGGGTGTGTGTATGAGTGGGGGTGTCATGGGATCTGAAATGCATGTTGGTGATTGTTTACATGGGCATGCTGTGGCCGTGTGGAGAGGTATGGTTGGAATGGGGTGTTGAATACTGGTCGCCCATGGTGGCGTACGTGTGTGTGCAATGCACATCATGTTGGGAAGATAGAGAGAATGCTTTGTTGGCAGGAGGTGCGTGTGAAACCTTTGTAAAGGTGCATCCCCTTCCCTGCCCATCACTAATTGTTTTCTGCCTTTGAACAGACGTGAACTGTGACATCCCTACACCTGATTTTTAGCAAGACAAGGACAACTCGTGTGTTAAACTCAGCCAGTGCCTCACGACAGACTTCTGACTCTCCGTGGAAACGTTGGAACATGGGCAACATCTGGGCTGGTGAAGGATACACGTTTTCCACATAGCGAAGCAGATTTAATGGGATAATCTGAATGTATTGGTGTGCAGTGTGGAATCGGGAATAAAGCACCCTAGACAACTCTGAAACCGAGTGTGTCGTCCTTTGGTCAGAGCAGTAAATGCCCCCTTTGTACCCATGTTGAAAGGGTTAACTCATTATGTGGTTTCAGTGCATGGAGGAACATCAGCTACTGTAAAAGGTAGCCATTTATTTTATCCAGAAGTTTCCAAGGAGGTCGTTACAAGGCTGGCTCATTGACAGAATAGGGTGTGAGAATCTGCTGTGGAATCCTGATGTTTCAAATGATGAGATAGCTTTCCACGTATAGTAAATCAAACATAAAAAAGGATATTAAGGTAAAGGAACCCTTAGGATACATTGACCTAAATATGATAGAATTCACCTTGCAATTTAAGAGGAAGTAGCTTAAGATTGGATATATTGGTATCACAGTTGAGTAAATGTAACTACGAAGCCATAAGGGAGGAGCTGGCCAAATTTGATTGGAAGGGGACCCTAGCAGAGATGTTGGTCGGGCAGCAATGGCTGGAGTTTCTGCAAGCAATTTGGAAGGTGCAGGACAGATACATCCCAAAGATGAAGTCTTCTAAAGAGAGGATGATGCAACTGTGGCTGACAAGGGGAAGTCAAAGCATAAGATCAAAAAAGAGGGCATACTATAGTAAAAAATAGTGGGAAGCTAGAGGATTGGGGAGATTTTAAATAAAATAACAGAAGGCAACTAGGGCAATAAAGGGAGAAAAGATGAAATATGAAGCTAAGCTAGCTAATAATATAAAAGATTATACCAAAAGTTTCAGGTATATAAAGAGAGCAAAGAGTGAATATTGGATCACTGGACAATGAAGCTGGAGAAGTAGTAATGGAGAAACAAAGAAATAGAGGATGAACTGAACAAGTATTTTGTGGCAATTTTCTCTGTCGAGGACACCAGTAGCATGCCAGAAATTTGAATGTCAAGGGCAGAAGTGAGTGTAGTTGCTATCAATGAAGAGAAGATGATTGGGAAGCTGAAAGGTCTGGAGGTAGATGTGTCACCCTGACCATATAGACTACACCTCAGGATTCTGAAAAAAGCTGAAGAGATTCTGGAGGCATTAGTAATGATCTTACTATGTATCACCCAACTCTGACATGGTCCTGGAGGACTGAAAGACTGCAAATATCACTCCACTCTTTAAGAAGAGAAGGAGGCGAAAGACAGAAAATTTAAGTCAGTTAGCCTGACTTCAGTGGTGGCAAGATGGTGGAGTCCATTATGAATGATGAAGTTTCAGGGTACCTGGTGGCACAGGACAAAATAGGCCAAAGTCAGCATGTTTTCCTTTAGGGGAAACCTTGGCTGACAATTCTGTTGGAATTCTTGGAGGAAATAACAGGAAGACAGGCAAAGGAGAGTCAGTGGACACTGTTAACTTGGATTTTCAGGAGGCCTTCACTGATCCAATTTACCACATTTTCATCCAGATCATTGATATAGATGACAAACAGCACTTAGAACTGTGGAATATTAGGATGCAGGAGGCAATCTGGCCAATCATATCTATGCATTTTATAAAAAGAGAGCTATCTTAATCTCTCTTCTAAAACTGTATATGTATCCTTGCAAGTCCAAGGTCTTCAACTCCACATCTAAACATGCTGAGGGTTTCTGCCTCAATGCCTTTTCAGAGTTCCAGGCCCCAACACCCCCTGGGGAAAACATCTGTGCAAATTTTGTATGCACTTTACCAGCTCACCACAGATCCCACATGACCTAATCTCCTGGATCAGCCTACTATGAAGGAACTTGTTAAATGCTTTACTAAAGTCCATGAAGAGGACATCATTGCCCTATCCTCATCAATCATCTTCACCATCTCTTCAAAAAACTCAATCAAATTTGTGAGACAGAATCTCCCCTGCACAAAACTATGCTAACCTTCCTTGATAAGTCCATGCTTTTCCAAATATAAGAATGCCCTGTCCATACAAATCTTTTCCAATAATTTCCCTAACACTGATGCAAGGCTCACTAGCCTTTAATTTCCTGGAATATTCCTATAGCTCTTATTAAAATAAAGGAATAGCAATGGCTATCCTCCAGTCATTTGGGACCTCGCTTGTGACTGAGGCCTAAGATCCTTCCTTACCTCCCTGATCAGGGACAGTATGAGGTATCAGTCAAGTAAACTTCTGAACTGCTTGCAATAAATTGACATCATTTCTTAGATAAGAGGACTAATACTGTACACAGTAATCCACATGTCTCACCAGTACCCTATGTAACCTTCTTACCTTTTTATTCAATAAACATTAACAAGGTGAGAGTTCCTAATTATGTGTACTATCCACATATTAGACTTCTGTGAATCTTTCACACCCAGATCCTTCTGCAATTTCTCATCAATGTCACTTTTCCACCGTGATGGACAATTCATAGTTCCCCATATTTTTCTTTCATACTTAACCTATCTAAATTCTTTGTTGTCCCCTTGCATCCTCCTCACAACATGTTCCCTTTTCATCAACAGCAAATTTAGCAACTGTTCTTAAGATGAAAAAAAGTGCAGCAAATATTCAGCAGGTCAGGCCACATCCGTGGAAAGAAACAGACTTAACATTTCGGGATGAAGATCAGTTCTGAAGAGGAGTCCAAAACATTTAACTCAATTTCTCTTCCCACTCATATAGCCTGCTGAGTGTTTCTAGCATTTTCTGTTTTTATTTTAAATATCTGGCACCTGCAGTCTTCTGATTTTCACTATAGCAACCATAAACAAGGCAATTATATAAATTGTTCAAAGGCAAAGCCCCGGCATCAGTCTTATACCACAGCGCACATTGCATCTTCCCAACTAGAGATAGCTGCTCTGTTTCCTGTTAACTGTCAATCTTCTGTACGTACCAGTGTGTTATCTTCTACTTTGTACTTCCACTTTCCTCAACAAGCTTTAATTCAGCACCTTGTCGAATACCTTCCAGTAATCACAAGTTCCCATTATCCATAACACTTGTTGCTTCTTCAAAGAACAACATCCCTTCACTGGAAGGAGGAAGCTAGAACAGCACAAACAATTCCATGCAAAACTCATTTTTAATTTTTAAAATTTTGACAATGAGAGAATGACATTGCTTGATACCGGGGGCTTGGCCTGGTTAAAACAGTCAATCGAAGTTTACTGTCTCAGGTAAGCATCTAGCTGTCACCGTTCCCCAGAGGTACAGGAGGCTGATAGTCCTCTGAAGCACCCACCTGAACCGTTCCCACTCTAGTAAAAACTGATATGTGGCTGTCTAACCACAGGCTGTGTGAAGTCCAGCAGGAATGGGATTTCTTCCTGCTAGCCCATGGGAAGAGTTAACCTTGCATGGGGATTAAGCAGCCATATTCCAATTTACAGGACACTGCAGATTAATTCACTTCTTTCATCTTCAAGTTGAACAATGCAGCATGCACCAAAGTGAACTGACCCAGAGGCAGAACCTGTCTACATTTCAATTATGTCCCTATATTCCAAAGCAGCAATAATTTCACAATTAGTTTTGGAAAACATTACCCAAATCAACATGTTGATGGGGATCAGACAGAAAGCAGATCAGACATAAGACAGGAGGAGGAGTAGGTCAGCAGCTCTTCAGATTCGCCCTCCCATTCAATAAGATCCATAACCCATTCCCATCCATTTTCTAGACTTCTTTTGTATCCAAGAATTTAATGACTATAGTGATCAGCAACCAAAGAATGACAAAGATTTACAATCTCTCTTTTCTCATTGCAGAAACCTCAACCCCTAATTGCAGACCTGTCAGGAGCTTGAGTTTATTGAGGTGAGTTTTCATTGATCTAAAAGACAGCGAATATGGGTCAGACTCATTTGTTCTCTCCTCATGGAGCTAATGCAGCACTATTTTCTTCCTTTTGTAGAGGCCAGAACCACACAATATGTCTGGTGTGAGCTCACCAGGTACCTGTGCAATTGTAGCAAGCATTCAAATCCCTTGCAGTGAAAGGGAATGTTATATTTGCCTTCTCTATTGCCTGGTGAACCAGGGTATCAATATTTACAAGCTTCTTAGTTGATAATTACAAAAGATGGAAAAAAAACATCCATTTCACCACACACTTATCTAGATTTGATTTTGTGATTTGGAATGGATCTTCCATTCATCTCTTTGCTTTATTTTCATCAAGTTCACCCATCACTAGCTTTGGAGAGAGCTAACCCGCAGAGCCAGGTGGACACATTTACAACACAGGCTCCATATTGATCACCTGCCATGCCCAGGTGAAATCTGGCCCTGCGCAAATCCCAATTAAATATATTACAGTCAAAGAATGAGACAGGGGTATCTTCAAGTTACTTCTTTCCAAAGAAGTTCTTGAAGATGTTTTTCTTCTTCTTCTTGCCCTCAGTGTCCATGTTTTGTGTCTGGTCCAATGCTGGTGTGCTGCTCTCTGCCTCCACCGACTCTGAGCCCCAGGTCTTCCTCCGGTTGTCATTCAACTCTCGATTTTTGGAGCCACTGGGCTCCCTGTACTCCACCCGCAGGTCAGGGGTACTTCCCAGGGTCTTGCTACTACCTAATGGGTGTAAGAGATTGGAAGAGTTCAGGAAGTTATGCATACAGTCTGACACCCTCTCTCTCTGTTTTCAGCAGTGATGACTGATTGAGAGTATGCAATACAGTTGTGTTTAGTTCAGGTCATTGGGAATATTTAAGGCAGAGCTTGAGAGGTTCTTGATTGGACATGTCATCAAAGGTTATGGAGAGAGGTCCAGGGAGTGGGGCTGAGGAGAGGCAAAAAGGCTCTTCCTTTGATTGAACGGTGGAACAGACTCAATGGGCTAAATGGCCTACCTCTGCTCCTATGTCTTATGGTCCTATGGAATCACATTCATGCTGCAACAGTGGATTTTATTGCAATGGTTTAAAGGATCTTCCAAATTAACACTGTCAGGTCAGACTGTACTGGGCAACGCAGCTTCTCGCAAATTCTTTTCAAAGGATAATATCGGCTTCAAAGACAAGTGACAGTTAAAACTGTGGTTGATAAAATCCTAAAGTAATTCCTGAAAACGGATAGTTATCTTTGCACAGATAAAGAATAGTACTATTACATCCTGGTTAAATGGGCACAAATAACCAGGAGAAGTTGAGTCGAGTGATGGTTTTGATGTAACTGCAGGTGGAGAAAGACAGTGGGTCTGATCACTCACCTGCTTTCAGCTGTTCCCCAGCCTCTGGGTACGGGTGAGTGTTGTAATAGGTGTGCGGAGGTTTTGGTGGGGGATTTGACGACAAATTCTCATCTTTTGCTGAGTCTGAAAAAAAAAATCAACATTCAGGTAAACCTTGTATTGAAGGGAAGGAGGTACAAGCTGAGGTTGATGGGATGGTTGTGTGATGGGTGGGAGGTGGGAGGTGGGAGATGTGGGTAGGAATCTTGGAGTATAGAGCTAAATCTATTTGTCCTGTACTGAGGGACAAGATCAGATTCAACTACATATGACAGATGCAGAATTTAACATCAGTTATTTAAACTGTAATCAAAGAAACACACACACACACACACACACAAAGTGCTGGAGGAACTCAGCAGGCCAGGCAGCAGCTATGGAAAAGAGTACTGTCGATGTTTTAGGCTAAAACCCCTCGGCGTGACAGGAAAGAAGTTTAAACTTCTTCAGGGTCGGCATCCCTGGCACAGACTTTGCAGAGTAGTAATCCAATCACAAACAAGCAAAAAGCTGCAGATGCTGGAAATCCGAGCAACTCAGGTTACCGAAGGGATTCAGCCCGAAACGTTGACTGTTTACTCTTTTCCATAGATACTGCCTGGCCAGCACTTTGTGTGTGTTGCTCGGATTTCCAGCATCTGCAGATCTTCTCTTGTTTGTAATCAAGCAAAAATTGTTTCACCTTAAACTACTGTTTTGAAATAAAAGACATTGTTTCATTAAAGAAGAAATTTTCCTCCACCTTGTCCTAATCTGACCTGTATGCAACTGTAAACCAAAACAGCATTATGTTTGATTCTTGACTATTTGTTAAACTGATCAAGTAAGCCATTCATAAATATAAAATAATAACATCGGGTCAACTACATAGGCATCTGGTTGTGAGACAAAGGCCTGCCCCACGTCACTAACATCTAGGAATGTGTTTGAAGTGGGACAACAATCCCACAGACAGTACAGGGACCCACTGAGGTAACACAGGGGTATTGAACCAGCAAGGAGTGGTCCTGGGAGTTCTCAATATTAATGCCGGGTTCCCTGGTTTACCACCTGCCTTCCTTTTTCAGGTGTTAAGTCCTACACATGGAGTACTACTTTGAAGCAGCACTGTTCTCATTTAACTTCAACAAGAGGTTCTACAGATGCTGGAAATCTAGGGCAGTACATGCAACGTGCAGGCCAGGCAGCATCTGTGGATGGGAATAAGCAATCGACGTTTCGAGCCAAGACCCTTTGTCAGGACTGGAACGGGAGGGGGAAGAAGTCAGAATAAGAAGGTGGGGTGTTGGTGGAAGAAATAAAGGGCTGGAGAAAGGGGAATCTGATAGGAGAGCACAGAAGACCATGGAAGAAAGGGAAAGGACAGGAGCACCAGAGGGAGGTCCCAATCTTACTAGGGTGTGGGGGCCGCCAGCCACCCTCGCCAGGTTTAGCCCTCCTGCTGAAGTGGTATACTGGGTTATGGCTGCTTTCGCATGCAAACAACGACTTGGAGCCACAGGTGAGAGCTCAGTGTCCGGTGGGGATCAAAGATGAGCAAGCTGCCTCAGAATGGACATGACAAACCCCTTCATCAGAGGTGGAAACCCTCCTTGGACACCCCATATACCCTTCTAACAATTTGCCGACTGTCACAAAATCCATTACAAAAGCTTCCGGTGATGTATATCCCATAATCGCCAATGATCGTCACGCCATAAGGAAGCTCTACATTACTGTACCACTTGTTTGAGGTACCAAGGGACCTCCTGACATGTCCGTTCCCGGCAGGGTGTCGGTTTTTGGTTGTCGGGCCAGGGCGTCCCTTCTCTCCAGTGGATTGGATGAAGCGTCTCGCTTAACTCTGAAAGATGGAGTTCTCCTGCATATCACCAGACAAGGAGGAAAATTATGTCAGTTTCCAAATTGCCACTATATTCCCAGGATAAGAAGAGGGTTATGTACAGTGAAGATCTCTCTGCGTTGTCCCAATCAATACCGCTCCCCCACCCAGAGTTTTTATTGCAGGTATAATTGCTATATTTTATTTTACAGTAAATGTACACACACAATGAAACAAAACAACGTTTTCCACATTTACGGTCATTACCAATGCCTCCAAAGATTCCTTCAGCAACAGGTAGGGACCTTAGGCACTGCAGTCTTAAGTTCAGTAGTGGTGTGTTAGGATTCAGAGGGCATTGGAAGGGCTGAACAGAGAGAGTCCCACACCTTCTCCAGACTACATCTGGTGCCCGTTGGACAACGAGCTGACCCTAATGACCCTATTGGACCAGTCTCTCCTCATTCTTCACTTCTCTGGCCTGCCATTGCTCGATAGCATGACGTAGAGGGCATAAAAGATTGGGTAACCCACAGTACAATGGTGCCAGGTGTACAGCTGATGGAGCATAAGTCTCTGCTGCTTGAAATATCCCCCGGTAGCTGCTGCTGCCACCTCTGCTCACACTCATGACTTTTGTGTCATTCCTGATGGATGCAGCAAAGAGCTCAGTGAATGGATATGACCAGGGAAAGGGTGTGGCTCTGTTTGTCTGCCCAATGGGTATGACCAGGGAAAGGGTGTGGCTCTGTCTGCCCAATGGGTATGACCAGGGAAAGGGTGTGGCTCTGTCTGCCCAATGGGTATGACCAGGGAAAGGGTGTGGCTCTGTCTGCCCAATGGGTATGACCAGGGAAAGGGTGTGGCTCTGTCTGCCCAATGGGTATGACCAGGGAAAGGGTGTGGCTCTGTCTGCCCAATGGGTATGACCAGGGAAAGGGTGTGGCTCTGTCTGCCCAATGGGTATGACCAGGGAAAGGGTGTGGCTCTGTCTGCCCAATGGGTATGACCAGGGAAAGGGTGTGGCTCTGTCTGCCCAATGGGTATGACCAGGGAAAGGGTGTGGCTCTGTCTGCCCAATGGGTATGACCAGGGAAAGGGTGTGGCTCTGTCTGCCCAATGGGTATGACCAGGGAAAGGGTGTGGCTCTGTCTGCCCAATGGATATGACCAGGGAAAGGGTGTGGCTCTGTCTGCCCAATGGATATGACCAGGGAAAGGGTGTGGCTCTGTTTGTCTGCCCAATGGATATGACCAGGGAAAGGGTGTGGCTCTGTTTGTCTGCCCAATGGATATGACCAGGGAAAGGGTGTGGCTCTGTCTGCCCAATGGGTATGACCAGGGAAAGGGTGTGGCTCTGTCTGCCCAATGGGTATGACCAGGGAAAGGGTGTGGCTCTGTCTGCCCAATGGGTATGACCAGGGAAAGGGTGTGGCTCTGTTTGTCTGCCCAATGGATATGACCAGGGAAAGGGTGTGGCTCTGTTTGTCTGCCCAATGGGTATGACCAGGGAAAGGGTGTGGCTCTGTTTGCCCAATGGGTATGACCAGGGAAAGGGTGTGGCTCTGTTTGTTTGCCCAATGGGTATGACCAGGGAAAGGGTGTGGCTCTGTCTGCCCAATGGGTATGACCAGGGAAAGGGTGTGGCTCTGTTTGTCTGCCCTCCAGTCGACTTGCAAGCAGTTGACAAAGGTAGGTCTTCAGACATCTCTGTGAAGCAGCTGTATTCAATAATAGAATTCCTAACCCACATTTTGGAGAAGACATTCAACGTGAATTCTTGAGAAACATTGTCAAAGCTACTCTCTTGGTCCAAGCCATCGCCGCCCTCTGTATCTGCCTCACAGCCCATCTCAGTCTGCGGCTCCCTTTCCATTCTTCTCGGGAGAACTCCGTTACCTGGGGAGGAAATCTTTGCTGCTTCCCATCTTGGCCGGGGAGGTTCCTGTCTTTTTAGATGTATCTGCAGAGAGGAGTGGCTTCACCGGGGACGGTTCCCTTTTCATAAAGAATAGAGCACATTACAGGAGTAAGCATGAGATTTGAGCAACACTTTGTCAGCATCCCTACCTTCCACAGAATATACTATATTAGCTCAGTATTCATGAACACACAGTCATCGAGTTGTAAGGCCCTTCAGCCCATACCTGTCCATGCTGACCAAGGTGTATATTCAAGCTAATCCCATTTCCCAGCATTTGGTCCACCTCTGTCACCACCCTCGTTGACATACTTCTTAACTGTATCTGATTAACTTGCCTCAACCACTTCCCCTGGCAGCTGGTTCCATATATCGACCACTTGCTGTGTAAACAAGTTTATTAAATCCTTCACCTCTAACCTTAAAACTCCTTTAGTTTAGAGTTCACCAACCTTCGGAAAATGACCACTCACCCTAACTATGTCCCTCATGATTTTATAAAGCTCTATGAGGTCATCGCTCAGTCTCTACTCTAAGATCAGCCTGTCTAACCTCTCCCTATAACTCAGTCCCTTGAGTACTGGCAGCATCCTTGTAAATCATTTTTGTTCTCTTTCCAGTTTCAACACATCCTTCCTATAACAGGTGGGTGGCGGGGTGAAAATACGCCTTTGCCAAGGAGGTGTAAGGCGCTCCTTGCCTCCGCTAGCCCGCAGCCACCCTCAGGCAAGCTGTAGCACCTGCTTAGCCCCCCGCCCCCGCCGATCAGGGTCATGTGAAGTCATGGGAGCAGGTGGTGGATGGTCATATGAGCAGCTGGTGCATACCACAAGTCCAGGTTATGCGACCACTGACACCAGACAATCTCTGAAGATTATTGATAGTGGCTGGGGTCACCCACCTTGTAAAGACACTGCCCAGAAAAAGGCAACGGCAAATATTCTGTAGAAATCTTTGGCAAGTACAGTCACAGCCAACACCATGATCGCCCATGTCATACAACATGGCACAGAATGAATGAATCCTATACAACACGGCGCAGAATGAACGAATCCTATACAACACGGCACAGAATGAATGAATCCTATACAACACGGCGCAGAATGAACGAATCCTATACAACACGGCACAGAATGAACGAATCCTATACAACACAGCACAGAATGAATGAATCCTATACAACACATCACATAATGAATGAATCCTATACAACACGGCACAGAATGAACGAATCCTATACAACACATCACATAATGAACGAATCCTATACAACACGGCGCAGAATGAACGAATCCTATACAACACGGCACAGAATGAATGAATCCTATACAACACGGCACAGAATGAACGAATCCTATACAACACGGCACAGAATGAATGAATCCTATACAACACATCACATAATGAACGAATTCTATACAACACGGCGCAGAATGAATGAATCCTATACAACACGGCGCAGAATGAACGAATCCTATACAACACATCACATAATGAATGAATCCTATACAACACGGCACAGAATGAATGAATCCTATACAACACGGCACAGAATGAATGAATCCTATACAACACGGCACAGAATGAACGAATTCTATACAACACATCACATAATGAATGAATCCTATACAACACGGCACAGAATGAATGAATCCTATACAACACGGCGCAGAATGAACGAATCCTATACAACACGGCGCAGAATGAATGAATCCTATACAACACGGCGCAGAATGAATGAATCCTATACAACACGGCGCAGAATGAACGAATCCTATACAACACATCACATAATGAACGAATTCTATACAACACGGCGCAGAATGAATGAATCCTATACAACACGGCGCAGAATGAACGAATCCTATACAACACATCACATAATGAATGAATCCTATACAACACGGCACAGAATGAATGAATCCTATACAACACGGCGCAGAATGAACGAATCCTATACAACACGGCGCAGAATGAACGAATTCTATACAACACGGCGCAGAATGAATGAATCCTATACAACACGGCGCAGAATGAACGAATCCTATACAACACATCACATAATGAATGAATCCTATACAACACATCACATAATGAATGAATCCTATACAACACGGCACAGAATGAATGAATCCTATACAACACGGCACAGAATGAACGAATCCTATACAACACATCACAGAATGAACGAATTCTATACAACACGGCACAGAATGAATGAATCCTATACAACACGGCGCAGAATGAATGAATCCTATACAACACGGCGCAGAATGAATGAATCCTATACAACACATCACAGAATGAATGAATCCTATAACAGGGTAACCAAAACTGATCACAAGTGTGGCCTCACCAATATCTTGTGAAAACCACTCTAGAATTGGTGGGGTAGGGGGTTTTAGAAATCAGGACCCACGCTGTAGGTGTTGTCATGATCCCCTCCCACCATTCCTCTTTCCCACACAAATAGAAACATAGAAAACCTACAGCACAATACAGGCCCTTCGGCCCACAAAGCTGTGCTGAACATGTCCCTACCTTAGAACAACCTAGGCTTTACCCATAGCCCTCTATTTTTCTAAGCTCCATGTAGATATCCAGGAGTCTCTTAAAAGACCCTATCGTTTCCACCTTCAGCACCACCTCCGGCAGCCCATTGCATACACACACCACTCTCTGCGTAAAAAACTTACCCCCTACATCTCCTCTGTACCTACTTCCAAGCACCTTAAAACTATGCCGTCTTGTGCTAACCATTTCAGGCCTGGGGAAAGGCCTCTGACTATCCACACGATCAATGCCTCTCATTATCTTGTACACCTCTATCAGGTCACCTCTCACCCTCTGTCGCTCCAAGGAGAAAATGCCGAGTTCACTCAACCTATTCTCATAAGGCATGCTCCCCAATCCAGGCAACGTCCTTGTAAATCTCTTCTGCACCCCTCTATGGTTTCCACATCCTTCCTGTAATGAGTTGACCAGAATTGATCATAGTACAATCCAAGTGGGATTCTATATAGCTGCAACATTACCTCTTAGTCTTAAACTAAATCCCACGACTGATGAAGGCCAATGCACCATATGCCTTCTTAACCACAGAGTCAACCTGCATAGCATCTTTGAGGGTCCTATGGACCTGGACCCCAAGATCCCTCTGATCCTCCACACTGCCAAGAGTCTTACCATTAATGCTATATTCTGCCATCATATTTGATCTACCAAAATGAATCACCTCACACTTATCTGGGTTGAACTCCATCTGCCACTTCTCAGCCCAGTTTTGCATCCTATCAATGTCCCGCTGTAACCTCTGATAGCCCTCCACACTATCTACAACACCCCCAATCTTTGTGTCATCAGCAAATTTACTAACCCATCCCTCCACTTCCTCATCCAGGTCATAAAAATCACAAAGAGAAGGGGTCCCAGAACAGATCCCCGAGGCACACCACTGGTCACCGACCTCCATCCAGAATATGACCCATCTACAACCACCCTTTGCCTTCTGTGGGCATGCCAGTTCTGGATCCACAAAGCAATGTCCTCCTTACTTTCTCAATAAGCCTGGCATGGGGTACCTTATCAAATGCCTTGCTGAAATCCATATACACTACATCTATTGCTCTACCTTCATCAATGTGTTTAGTCACATCCTCAAAAAATTCAGTCAGGCTTGTGAGGCATGACCTGCCTTTGACAAAGCCATGCTGACTATTCCTAATCATATTATACCTCTCCAAATGTTCATAAATCCTGCCTCTCAGGATCTTCTCCATCAGCTTATCAACCACTGAAGTAAGACTCACTGGCCTATAATTTCCTGGGCTATTCCTATACAGAGATGTAAACCGTTCCCTTTCTCTCCAACCATTTCCATGTCCAAACATTTGTTCTGGGTGAAGCAGTGACTCCCCTGCATTCCATCCAGTGTAATACAGTATACTCACTGCTGACGATGTCATCCCTCTTCCCTGGAGAAACCAAACACAGAGTGGATACTTTGCAGAACATCTCTGTCTGGTTTTTAAATACCTGTCACTTTAATTGTTTATCTCATGTCTTTGCCTCTGGTCTCTGTTCCAAACAACCTCAAGGTAAACTTGAGGAACATCTCCTCATCTTCCACCAAGTATGTAACAGCCCTCAGGACTTGACATTGAAGGCAACAATCTCAGATAGCTAGCTTTTCCTATTTGTGTCATGATTGACCAGATGTGATGACAGGCCATTGGCTTGTAATATTATCTCTGTTTCTCTCGCTGCAAATGCTGTCTGATCCATTGGATCTTTCAGCAGTCTCTCTTAGAACGTTGAACAGCATGGGGCAGCATAGCAACAGGTTGAGCCAAACTAATTAAACTAGTAATTAAAAGCCTAACTAAACTAATCCCTTCTGCCTACACGATGTCCATATCCCTCTATTTTCTATGCATTCATGTACCTCTCTAAGAGGCTCTTAAATGCCTCTGCAGTACTTGATCCCAATACTCTCCATGACAGTATATTCTACGCACCCACCACTCACTGTAAAAAAATTGTCCCACACGTCTCCTTTGAATTTATTCCTTCTCAACCTGTAGTTTTAGACATTATGACCCTGGGGGCGGGGGAGATTGGAACCTGACCATTGTCTCTTCCTATGCCTTTCATAATCTTATAAACTTCTTATCACATCTCCCTTCAGCCTCTGTTACTTCAGAGAAAATAATCCGGATTTGTCCAACCTCTCCTTAATGCACACACCCTCTAATCCAGAAAACACCCTGGTAAACCTCATCTCACCCTCTCCACTGTCTCCACATCTTTCTTATAATGGGACGGCCCAAAATGAATGCAACGCTCCAGATATTCCCTAACTAGAGTTTTATAAAGCTGCAACATATCTTCCTGATTCCTGAAGTCAATGCCTTGACTAATAAAAGCAAGGTGCCATATGCCTTTTATAGCACCCTGTCAACGTGTGCTTTAGTTCAGATCTCTGACCACTGCCGTGCTCTGTAGCTCCTGGTTCCAAAGGCCTTTTACCCTTTGTCTCTCTTCAACACTTCTATCCATTCTTTCTTGTTCACCTCCAGACGGGTCAGCTGCAAAGAACACCCCTTCACCCTCTCTTAGCAGACAGCAGGAGCACGGTGTATGTCAGCAGTTTCTCTTGGTTTCCACGTAGTCACGACATTCCCTGATTTCCCTCCATCTCCCTCCTCACTCCTCCTCCCCTCTCAGTCACCATTTCCCTGCAGATTCAAACATTTTCAATTACCGTCTTTTCCCAGTTCTGGTGAAAGGTCATTATTTTGAAATGCTGACGCCTCTCTTTCACTCTCTCTCCATAGATGCTGCCTGACCAGTTGAGCATCCGCAGCATTTTCTGTTTATATTCCTGCAACAACTGTTCTTGGGCAGAAATCTGGGCCACCCTTGGAAACTGTGATGTATCTGGGAAGGGAGTTTTGTGTCTGAGGGTAAACACTCCATTACCTGTTACTCTGGGAAGGGAGTTTTGTGTCTGAGGGTAAACACTCCATTGCCCGTTACTCTGGGAAGAATGAGAGTGACCCATAGCGTTTAAATTCCATTAATATCCACACCTGTTGGTAACGAAAGATTTGGAGTGGTGATGGGACAGCAGGCAGAGAGCTCTGAAAGTGGGGTGAAACAGAAGAGGGGACAGAGGAAGATGGAGAGGAACATTACTCACCAGGATTGTTGTGGAGATTGTGGAGGAGATGAGCCATTGGCAGAGGACCCTGAGAAAGAAATCAGGATGGGGCAAATGAAGAAACACTGACACAATAAGGTGAGTTTGCTGAAACCAGGTGCCCCCCCACCCCCATGCCCACATCGATGTAATCTTCTCTTTCCTGTGTGTCTGCTCACACCCAACCCCACTCCTCCCACTCACAACAGGAATCCTCATCGGCCACCACGAGCCTACAAGTCCAGCACATCTTCCCCCCCCCACATGAGCCTACAAGTCCAGCACATCTTCCCCCCCCCCACATGAGCCTACAAATCCAGCACATCTTCCCCCCCCACATGAGCCTACAAGTCCAGCACATCTTCCCCCCCCCACATGAGCCTACAAATCCAGCACATCTTCCCCCCCCAAATGAGCCTACAAATCCAGCACATCTTCCCCCCCCCACATGAGCCTACAAGTCCAGCACATCTTCCCCCCCACATGAGCCTACAAGTCCAGCACATCTTCCAGCACATGAGCCTACAAGTCCAGCACATCTTCCCCCCCACATGAGCCTACAAGTCCAGCACATCTTCCCCCCCCCCACTTTCCCTGTGACTCACTTGTCTGCTCGTCCCTCCGAGCAATTATCCCTGCAACCGTGCTATATGTGACACCTCCTCCCTCACCACCATCCAGGGCCCCAGACTGTCCTTCCAGTACTTATTGTTTGGATTGGCAGTTCCTGGACAATCCCATCAGAGCTTCTTACCCTCTCTGGCAACACACATCAAAGTTGCTGGTGAACGCAGCAGGCCAGGCAGCATCTCTAGGAAGAGTTACAGTCGACGTTTCAGGCTGAGACCCTTCGTCAGGTCCTGACGCAGTCCTGACGAAGGGTCTCGGCCTGAAACGTCAACTGTACCTCTTCCTAGAGATGCTGCCTGGCCTGCTGCGTTCACCAGCAACTTTTGCAACTGTACATATGGTACTTTTAATGTGATGCAACATTACACACAAGTGTCACCAGATACTGATTTACGACTGGGGACTGGTGCTTTGTGTAGAGGGAGACGATTACGAAAACCTTAGGACATTACACAGAGTGACTACCTACCTGTGCTGTTCCTGATCTTTTGAATCCACTCATCCATCAGAGTGTCCGAAGGAGCAGAGAAAAGATATTCCGCCCCATCGCTGAGCCTAAGGCAACACATTCAGTTCAGACAATTTACGATTCTTTGCACTGAGATAAATATATATGTAAATAACAGACACACACACACACACACACCCTCAGGGTGGAGGAGCAACACCCTATAATTTGTAGTGGTAGCTTCCAACCTGATGGCATGAATATCGATTTCTCCTTCCAGGAAAAAGGTCCCCCCTTCTATCCCCCACTCTGGCCTCTTATCTCTTCTCACCTGCCTATCACCTCCCCCGGGTCCCCTCCTCCTCCCCTTTCTCCTGTGGTCCACTCTCCTCTCCTACCAGATTCCTTCCTCGCCAGCCCTTTATCTTTCCTGCCCATCTGGCTTCAGCTGTCACCTTCTATCTACTTTCCCCACCTTCCCCCTTCCGTTCCAGCCCTGATGAAGGGTCTCAGCCTGAAACATCGACTGTTTATTCGTTTCCTTTGATGCTGCCTGACCTGCTGAGTTCCTCTGGCATTTTGTGTGTTGTTTTGCATTTAAACCGTGCCTTCCACATTGATTTCAAAATGCCAGAAAGAACTTTGCAGCCAACAGAATAATTTTGAGATGTCATCAGGTCAGTAATGTAGGGAATCGGTTCACTCACTCACACACACACAAGACGCGTATGTCAAAACACCTATACTTTGAACTACAGTATAGTGAAGAAGCTTCTGAGCTGACTGACCTGTATGCATAAATACCTGTGATTTATTTACTGGATTACTTGTTATTCAGGAGCTGGACATCCCTGACAAGGCCTGTATGGCTTGCCCATCCTTGAGAAGGTGGGAGTGACCCGCTGCCGTTCTCCCAGTGGAACCTCTCGTACAGGGTGTTGCCAGATTCAGATGCAGTGAAAGGGAAGGACCAGTGACGCACTTTCAGGTGTGGAAGGCGTGCCACCCTGTTGGTTCCCTTTGACCGCCTCATGGTGGCCGGTCTCTGGCACTGTCAGTGTACCCTGCGCATTTTGTAGATGCTCACAGACTTGTTGCTGGTGAGTGCCATTCAAGTGGGATACTTTGTCCTGGATCGTTTGAGAGTTGTTCAAACTCCTCCGAACCAGGTGAGTGGAGGCTACACATCACACTCCTGACTTTCATTCTCCCAGAACATCCCTGGGTCACTGTGCACTCTGGTGTTCTTTTGGATTGACACGAAAAGGGGACCATCTAGACACCCTGCAGCCGACACTCTGTACGTACCGTAGCCGGAATGTGTGCTCCTTCGTGGAATCAGCAGCCTCCCCACACGTGGCATCAGCGACACCGAGGGATGGTGAAAAAGGGGAATCCTGCGTACAACAAAGCAATGCCCACAGCTTCAACCAGGGATGTTTAAAATAAATAGGACATCATTCACAGCTTAGGTAACAAGTCTAGACACATCACACATGTCTTAGTTTGCAGGGGCTAAATGGAACAGAGCATTGCAAAGTTCTTGGTAGAAGTCATCATGTAGACACAGAAGCCCATAAAATGGATCTGGTGTCACCCACAGTTTAAATGGAAAAGGGCATCTTCAAGAGCTCAACACGGTTGTTACTGTTGGCGTAGCTCAGGTAGCTGAAGAAAGAGCGTCTCCTCCTTCTCCCAGATATCTCCTCAGTGTCTCCTTTGTCAGATTGCTGTTCGTGGGCTTCAGTTCTGCTTTTAATACAATCATTCTCCAGAAGCTGGTGGGAAAACTGTCCATGTTCGGTCTCAATACCTCCTTCTGTAACTGGATATTGGACTTCCTGACAAAGAGACCCCAGACAGTTTGGATTGGCAGCCAACAGCCCTGCCTCCATCACGCTGAGCACTGGCACCCCCAGGGCTGCTGGTCACACTACTGTCAGACCCAGTTCCAATCACATCATTGTGCTCACCAACGACACAACAGTGGTTGGCCGACTCAGCAACAGTGATGAAGCAGCTTACAGGGAGAAGACAGAGCAGCTTGTGGACTGGAGTAAGCACAACAACCTGAGTCTTAATGTGGACAAGACTAAAGAGATGATTGTGGACTTCAGGAGGGTGCAGGCTGACCACTCCCTACTTCAATGGCTGCTCTGTAAACAGAGCCGGGAGCACTATGTTTCTTTGTGTGCGTGTTACCAATGATCGAACTCAGTTCTTCATCATCACCTCTTTGGTCAAGAGAGCACAGCAACGTCTCTGCTTCCTGAGGACTGAGGTGAACAAAGATTCACCCTCCCCCCCATCCTCACCACATTCCACTGGAGCAGCTGCATCACCGTCTGCATTGGGAATTTGGGAATAGTGATGCATCAGACGCACGGTTAGTGAAAACTCCATTGGGGTCTCTCTCCATCCTAATTCAGGACACATATCAGAGCGCCTCCAGCATTGCCAAAGACCATCTCTTTAACCTCCTGCCATCAGGCCGAAGGTACCGCAGTATTAGAACTACAACTCTTAGGCAGGGTAACAGCTTCTTCCCCAAGGCTGGTAGACTTCTTCACAGCCTACTACCCCTCAGCACACATGAACACCCTGTCTGAATGCACTGGTGCCCTCCCCTCCCTCTCCCCATTTCCCCAGATCACAGGCACACCCTCATCCTGCTCTGGTCACTTCTCATCTTTCATTGCTGCTGTTTCATTATGATAGTGCCAGTAGCACCTTGCACTTTATGTCAACCTTCAGGCCATGTCATTCGGGGACTAGTGCTAATATTATTTTGTAATACTGTACGTGCTGGATCGTAACTATATGTGCTGTGTGTGACTATACGTGCTGTGTGTGACTATATGGACTGGGTGTGACTATATGGACTGGGTGTGACTATACATGCTGTGTGTGACTATACGGACTGTGTGTGACGATATGTGCTGTGTATGACTATATGGGCTGTATGTGACTATACGGACCGTGTGTGACTATACGGGCTGTGTGTGACTATACGGGCTGTGTGTGACTATATATGCTGTGTGTGACTATATGTGCTGTGTGTGACTATATGGACTGTGTGTGACTATCTATGCTGTGTGTGACTATATGGGCTGTGTGTGACTCTATGGGCTGTGTGTAACTATATGGGCTGTGTGTGACTATATGGGCTGTGTGTGACTATATGGACTGTGACTATATGGGCTGTGTGTGACTATATGTGCTGTGTGTGACTATACGGACTGTGTGTGACTATATGTGCTGTGTGTGACTATACGGACTGTGTGTGACTATATGTGCTGTGTGTGACTATATGGGCTGTGTGTGACCATATGGACTGTGTGTGACTATATGTGCTGTGTGTGACTATATGGGCTGTGTGTGACCATATGGACTGTGTGTGACTATATGGGCTGTGTGTGACTATATGGACTGTGTGTGACTATACGTGCTGTGTGTGACTATATGTGCTGTGTGTGACTATATGGACTGTGTGTGACTATACGTGCTGTGTGTGACTATACGTGCTGTGTGTGACTATATGGACTGTGTGTGACTATAAGTGCTGTGTGTGACTATATGGGCTGTGTGTGACTATATAGACTGTGTGTGACTATATGTGCTGTGTGTGACTATACGGACTGTGTGTGACTATATGTGCTGTGTGTGACTATATGGGCTGTGTGTGACCATATGGACTGTGTGTGACTATATGTGCTGTGTGTGACTATATGGGCTGTGTGTGACCATATGGACTGTGTGTGACTATATGGGCTGTGTGTGACTATATGGACTGTGTGTGACTATACGTGCTGTGTGTGACTATATGTGCTGTGTGTGACTATATGGACTGTGTGTGACTATACGTGCTGTGTGTGACTATACGTGCTGTGTGTGACTATATGGACTGTGTGTGACTATAAGTGCTGTGTGTGACTATATGGACTGTGTGTGACTATATTGGCTGTGTGTGACTATACGGACTGTGTGTGACTATATGTGCTGTGTGTGACTATATGGGCTGTATGTGACTATATGTGCTGTGTGTGACTATATGTGCTGTGTGTGACTATATGGACTGTGTGTGACTATACGTGCTGTGTGTGACTATATGTGCTGTGTGTGGCTATATGGGCTGTGTGTGACTATATGGGCTGTATGTGACTATATGGACTGTGTGTGACTATATGGACTGTGTGTGACTATATGTGCTGTGTGTGACTATATGGACTGTGTGTGACTATATGTGCTGTGTGTGACTATATGGACTGTGTGTGACTATACGTGCTGTGTGTGACTATATGTGCTGTGTGTGACTATATGGACTGTGTGTGACTATATGTGCTGTGTGTGACTATATGGACTGTGTGTGACTATATGTGCTGTGTGTGACTATACGGACTGTGTGTGACTATATGTGCTGTGTGTGACTATATGGGCTGTATGTGACTATATGTGCTGTGTGTGACCATATGGACTGTGTGTGACTATATGGGCTGTGTGTGACTATATGGACTGTGTGTGACTATATGTGCTGTGTGTGACTATATGTGCTGTGTGTGACTATATGGACTGTGTGTGACTATATGGGCTGTGTGTGACTATACGTGCTGTGTGTGACTATATGTGCTGTGTGTGACTATATGGACTGTGTGTGACTATACGTGCTGTGTGTGACTATATGGGCTGTGTGTGACTATATGTGCTGTGTGTGACTATATGGACTGTGTGTGACTATATGGACTGTGTGTGACTATATGGGCTGTGTGTGACTATACGTGCTGTGTGTGACTATATGTGCTGTGTGTGACTATATGGACTGTGTGTGACTATACGTGCTGTGTGTGACTATGTGTGTGACTATACGTGCTGTGTGTGACTATATGGACTGTGTGTATATGTGCTGTGTGTGACTATATGGACTGTGTGTGACTATATGTGCTGTGTGTGACTATATGGACTGTGTGTGACTATATGGGCTGTGTGTGACTATATGGACTGTGTGTGACTATATGGGCTGTGTGTGACTATATGGGCTGTGTGTGACTATATGGGCTGTGTGTGACTATATGGACTGTGTGTGACTATATGTGCTGTGTGTGACTATATGGACTGTGTGTGACTATATGTGCTGTGTGTGACTATATGGACTGTGTGTGACTATACGTGCTGTGTGTGACTATATGGACTGTGTGTATATGTGCTGTGTGTGACTATATGGACTATGTGTATATGTGCTGTGTGTGACTATATGGACTGTGTGTGACTATATGGGCTGTGTGTGACTATATGGACTGTGTGTGACTGTACGTGTTGTGTGTGACTATATGTGCTGTGTGTGTCTATATGGACTGTGTGTGACTATACGTGCTGTGTGTGACTATACGGGCTGTGTGTGACTATACATGTTGTGTGTGACTATATGGACTGTGTGTGACTATACGTGCTGTGTGTGACTATACGGGCTGTGTGTGACAATATGTGCTGTGTGTGACTATATGTGCTGTGTGTGACTATATGTGCTGTGTGTGACTATATGGACTGTGTGTGACTATAAGTGCTGTGTGTGACTATATGGACTGTGTGTGACTATATGGACTGTGTGTGACTATCTATGCTGTGTGTGACTATATGGGCTGTGTGTGACTCTATGGGCTGAGTGTGACTATATGGGCTGTGTGTGACTATATGGACTGTGTGTGACTATAAGGACTGCGTGTGACTATACCGGTTGTGTGTGACTATACGTGCTGTGTGTGACTATATGGACTGTGTGTGACTATATGTGCTGTGTGTGACTATATGTGCTGTGTGTGACTATATGTGCTGTGTGTGACTATATCGGCTGTGTGTGACTATATGTGCTGTGTGTGACTATATGGGCTGTGTGTGACTATACGTGCTGTGTGTGACTATATGGACTGTGTGTGACTATATGTGCTGTGTGTGACTATATCGGCTGTGTGTGACTATATGTGCTGTGTGTGACTATATCGGCTGTGTGTGACTATATGTGCTGTGTGTGACTATATGGGCTGTGTGTGACTATACGTGCTGTGTGTGACTATATGGGCTGTGTGTGACTATATGGGCTGTGTGTGACTATACGGGTGTGTGTGACTATATGGACTGTGTGTGACTATATGTGCTGTGTGTGACTATATGGGCTGTGTGTGACTATATGGGCTGTATGTGACTATATGGACTGTGTGTGACTATATGTGCTGTGTGTGACTATATGGACTGTGTGTGACTATATGGGCTGTGTGTGACTATATGGACTGTGTGTGACTATATGTGCTGTGTGTGACTATATGGGCTGTGTGTGACTATATGGACTGTGTGTGACTATATGGGCTGTGTGTGACTATACGTGCTGTGTGTGACTATATGTGCTGTGTGTGACTATATGGACTGTGTGTGACTATACGTGCTGTGTGTGACTATGTGTGTGACTATACGTGCTGTGTGTGACTATATGGACTGTGTGTATATGTGCTGTGTGTGACTATATGGACTATGTGTATATGTGCTGTGTGTGACTATATGGACTGTGTGTGACTATATGGGCTGTGTGTGACTATATGGACTGTGTGTGACTATATGTGCTGTGTGTGACTATATGGACTGTGTGTGACTATATGTGCTGTGTGTGACTATATGGACTGTGTGTGACTATATGGGCTGTGTGTGACTATATGGACTGTGTGTGACTATATGTGCTGTGTGTGACTATATGTGCTGTGTGTGACTATATGGACTGTGTGTGACTATATGTGCTGTGTGTGACTATATGGGCTGTGTGTGACCATATGGACTGTGTGTGACTATATGGGCTGTGTGTGACTATATGGACTGTGTGTGACTATATGTGCTGTGTGTGAATATATGGGCTGTGTGTGACCATATGGACTGTGTGTGACTATATGGGCTGTGTGTGACTATATGGACTGTGTGTGACTATATGTGCTGTGCGTGACTATATGGGCTGTGTGTGACCATATGGACTGTGTGTGACTATATGGGCTGTGTGTGACTATATGGACTGTGTGTGACTGTACGTGTTGTGTGTGACTATATGTGCTGTGTGTGTCTATATGGACTGTGTGTGACTATACGTGCTGTGTGTGACTATACGGGCTGTGTGTGACTATACATGTTGTGTGTGACTATATGGACTGTGTGTGACTATACGTGCTGTGTGTGACTATACGGGCTGTGTGTGACAATATGTGCTGTGTGTGACTATATGTGCTGTGTGTGACTATATGTGCTGTGTGTGACTATATGGACTGTGTGTGACTATAAGTGCTGTGTGTGACTATATGGACTGTGTGTGACTATATGGACTGTGTGTGACTATCTATGCTGTGTGTGACTATATGGGCTGTGTGTGACTCTATGGGCTGAGTGTGACTATATGGGCTGTGTGTGACTATATGGACTGTGTGTGACTATAAGGACTGCGTGTGACTATACCGGTTGTGTGTGACTATACGTGCTGTGTGTGACTATATGGACTGTGTGTGACTATATGTGCTGTGTGTGACTACATCGGCTGTGTGTGACTATATGTGCTGTGTGTGACTATATCGGCTGTGTGTGACTATATGTGCTGTGTGTGACTATATGGGCTGTGTGTGACTATACGTGCTGTGTGTGACTATATGGACTGTGTGTGACTATATGTGCTGTGTGTGACTATATCGGCTGTGTGTGACTATATGTGCTGTGTGTGACTATATCGGCTGTGTGTGACTATATGTGCTGTGTGTGACTATATGGGCTGTGTGTGACTATACGTGCTGTGTGTGACTATATGGGCTGTGTGTGACTATATGGGCTGTGTGTGACTATACGGGTGTGTGTGACTATATGGACTGTGTGTGACTATATGTGCTGTGTGTGACTATATGGGCTGTGTGTGACTATATGGGCTGTATGTGACTATATGGACTGTGTGTGACTATACGTGCTGTGTGTGACTATGTGTGTGACTATACGTGCTGTGTGTGACTATGTGGACTGTGTGTATATGTGCTGTGTGTGACTATATGGACTGTGTGTGACTATATGGACTGTGTGTGACTATACGTGCTGTGTGTGACTATATGGTCTGTGTGTGACTATGCGGACTGTGTGTGACTATATGTGCTGTGTGTGACTATACGGGCTGTGTGTGACTATATGGACTGTGTGTGACTATATATACTGTGTGTGACTATATGTGCTGTGGGTGACTCTATGGGCTGTGTGTGACTATATGGACTGTGTGTGACTATATATGCTGTGTGTAACTATATGGGCTGTGTGTGACTATATGGGCTGTGTGTGACTATACGGGCTGTGTGTGACTATACAGACTGTGTGTGACTATACAGACTGTGTTTGAATATACGGGCTGCCTGTGACTATACGGGTCGTCTGTGACTATAAGGACTGTGTGTGACTATATGGGCTGTGTGTGACTATATGGGCTGTGTGCGACTATAAGGACTGTGTGTGACTATATGGGCTGTGTGTGACTATATGGGCTCTGTGTGAGTATATGGACTGTGTGTGAGTATATGGACTGTGTGTGACTATACAGGCTGTGTGTGACTATATGGGCTTTGTGTGACTATACAGACTGTGTGTGACTATACAGACTGTGTTTGAATATACGGGCTGCCTGTGACTATACGGGTCATCTGTGACTATAAGGACTGTGTGCGACTATATGGACTTTGTGTGACTATATGGGCTGTGTGCGACTATAAGGACTGTGTGTGACTATATGGACTGTGTGTGACTATATCTGCTGCGTGTGACTATATGGGCTGTGTGTGACTATATGGGCTCTGTGTGAGTATATGGACTGTGTGTGACTATACAGGCTGTGTGTGACTATATGGACTGTGTGTGATTATACATGTTGTGTGTGACTATATGGGCTGTGTGTAACTATATGGACTGTGTGTGACTATATGTGCTGTGTGTGACTATATGGGCTGTGTGTGACTCTATGGGCTGTGTGTGACTATATATGCTGTGTGTAACTATATGGGCTGTGTGTGACTATATGGACTGTGTGTGACTATATGGACTGTGTGTGACTATATGGGCTGTGTGTGACTATACGTACTGTGTGTGACTATATGGTCTGTGTGTGACAATATGGACTGTGTGTGACTATATGGGCTGTGTGTGACTATATGGACTGTGTGTGACTATATGGACTGTGTGTGACTATACGTACTGTGTGTGACTATATGGTCTGTGTGTGACTATACAGACTGTGTGTGACTATATAGACTGTGTTTGAATATACAGGCTGCCTGTGACTATACGGGTCGTCTGTGACTATAAGGACTGTGTGTGATTATATGGACTGTGTGTGACTATATGGGCTGTGTGCGACTATAAGAACTGTGTGTGACTATATGGGCTGTGTACGACTATAAGGACTGTGTGTGACTATATGGACTGTGTGTGACTATATCTGCTGCGTGTGACTATATGGGCTGTGTGTGACTATATGGGCTCTGTGTGAGTATATGGACTGTGTGTGACTATACAGGCTGTGTGTGACTATATGGACTGTGTGTGATTATACGTGTTGTGTGTGACTATATGGGCTGTGTGTAACTATATGGGCTGTGTGTGACTATAAGGACTGTGTGTAACTATATGAACTGTGTGTGACTATATGGACTGTGTGTGACTATATGGACTGGGTGTGACTATACATGCTGTGTGTGACTCTCCGGGCTGTGTGTGACTATATGGGCTGTGTGTGACTATACGGGCTGTGTGTGACTATATGTGCTGTGTGTGACTATATGAGCTGTGTGTGAATATATGGACTGTGTGTGACTATATGGACTGTGTATAACTATACGGGCTGTGTGTGACTCTATGGACTGTGTGTGACTATACGGGCTGTGTGTTACTATACATGTGTGTGACTATATGGACTGTGTGTGACTATATGGGCTGTGTGTGATTATATGGACTGTGTGTGACTATATGGACTGTGTTTTTCACCTTCGCCCTAGATGATTGATGTTTCATTTAGCTGTATACTGTACATATGTATAATTGATTGACAATAAACTTGAACTTGACATTTAAAACTTGAAGCTTTATTCTTTATCTAATGATGTCGTAAGAGTCTTTCAGTGTTTGTGGCCACAGTCTAAAGGGAACATCCAACATTTACAGTTGCTGCCTTGACGATGTTGCATGGACAGTGTAGAGTGTGCTTTCCCATCTTCTCAGCTCAGTCACCGTATCTTGGGAAACACCTGATGAGAGTGTAGATGTTGCATGGACAATGTAGAGTGTGCTCTCCCAACTTCTCAGCTCAGTCACCGTATCTTGGGAAACACCTGATGAGAGTGTAGATGTGGCTTTATTCTACATCCAAATGGTCACTAAAATGCTGGAAACACTCAGCAGGTTAGGCAGTAACTGGGGAAAGAGAAGCTGTTAAGATTTCAGCTGAGAGATCCTTCATCAGAACAGCTCAATAAAGGATCCCAGTCTCTCTTTCTGCTGTCTGACTTGCTGAGTGTTTTCAACATTTTCTGCTTTTATCTCAGACTTGTGTCTTCTGCAGTCTTTTGACTTTCAGATACTGATCCTAACCTGATGAGACAGCATGGAGGGAACACTACTCTGTGTCTAACTTGTGTTGTTCTTCTTCAGAGAGTGATCAATGCATTCCTTTCTATAACGTCAACCTCCCTCTGTTTGATAGGAATTATGCGTGCAATGTAATTGCTGAGTAGATAGATTAATTCTGATAAAAGGATCAATGCTGAACTGGGCAGGGAGCAGCTTAATCCCCTGACATTGATACCCAGCCATGAAGACTCACCTTCAAACTCTCAGTCCTGTTCGCATAGAAGCAGAGAACTTGCTTTGCTAGAGTCACGAAACAGGTATCCCAGGCTTTGGGGTCAGTCTAAATGTAAAATTAAAGTTAGAATCAACAAGAAAGAAACTTAATTTTAAATAGACTTAGAGCCACCAAAATGCTTTTGATTTGTTGTCACTGCTTTGTATCTGCAACACACAAGAACCAACTTCCAAACGTTAGGCTTCTATATGTACCTAATAAAGTGGCCACTGAGTGCATTTCTGTATGTGTGTGCTCTTCTACACAAAATAATCTGCAGATGCTGGGGTCAAAGCAACACTCAGAACACGCTGGAGGAACTCAGCAGGTCGGGCAGCATCCGTGGAAAAGATCGGTCGACGTTTCGGGCTGGAACCCTTCATCAGGACTGTCTGGCCCGAAACGTCGACTGATCTTTTCCATGGATGCTGCCCGACCTGCTGAGTTCCTCCAGCGTGTTGTGTGTGTGTGATCTTCTGCTGCTGTCGCCCATCCACTTCAGGTTCAACGAGTTGTGCGTTCAGAGATGCTCTTATTTGAGTGACTGTCACCTTCCTGTCAGCTTGAACCAGACTGGCCATTCTCCCCTGACCTCTCTCATTAACAAAGTGTTTTCACTCACAGAACTGCCACTCACTGGATGTTTTTTTTTTGTTTTTGCACCATTCTCTGTAAACTCTAGAGACTATTGTGTGTGAAAATCCCAGAAAATACTGAGATACTCAAACCACCTAGTCTGGCACCAATAATCATTCCACAGTCAAGGTCACTTAGCTCACATTTCTTCCTCAATCTGATGTTTGGTCTGAACCTCTTGACCATGACTGCATGCTTTTATGCATTGAGTCACTGATTAGATATTTGCATTAAAGAGCAGGTGTACCTAATAAAGTGGCCACTGACTGTATATTAAGAATGTGTTTATCTCTAGGTTCACAAGGGGAAAGCTTCTTCAAGGGGTGTTGTGGGACCTTTTACATCCCCCAGAGACCACGGGTAGTTTAATATTCAAAATATTATGGTTGTGATGGTGCTGTATGATAGAGGTGTCCTGACAATGCCAGACCCTGTAAAGTTTCTGGAGTGGGATTTGAACCGAGAACCTCGCTCAGATGTGAGAGTACTACTACAGCTCAAGAGAGAATGAAATTAAACTGTGGACAGTGTCTTCTGTCCCTTTAGCCTAAGGATAAATGTCACACAAAAAGATAGCTCAACAACCTGAGTTATATACAGTGTTAGAAAGCTGCTTCACGTGAGCATTATCAAATGACATTTGACTCTGGGAGATATTAGGGCAAATAGTCAGAAGCTTGTCAAATCGTTGAGGTTTACTGAGCATCTTAGAGAGATAAAGAGAGAGGGACGTGCTGGGGCTTGGACACGGAATTTCAGTTCTCAATCTTGGCAGCTGAAGATATGGCGACCTGACGTGGAACTCCTGAAGTAAGAGGACAGAGATGGACTGCTGATTTCTGACAGAGTTACGGGATAAAACGCGGGCTTTCCGATGCAGGAGCCACAACCGTGACATTAACACTTGCCACATTAAAGTTGGTTGGCATGAAAAGGGTCCTACCATCTTGGAGCAGGTGTTACAGGAAGCTTCACCGTGTAAATGGCCATCTTTTAATTTACCTGGAGTGTAAGTGGAGCTTCAGAAAAGAGTTAATTATTGCTTTCCACCCCTCTCATCAGTTTCTACCTTAGTCCCATCGGATTGCAGGATATGCTTCCAGCAGAGTGTGCCCTCCATGGTCTGGAATTCTGCAACATCCTAATGAAAAGTAAAAGAAAGAACTCACACTTAACATCACCACTGATGTTCTAATGTAACTTACAGGTAAAAAAGTTAATCCTTAAGAGCTGTCACTTCTGCATTGTGACAAATGTAGTAACCAACCTTTATATTTTGAAGTTTCTCAAAGAGGTAAACACCTGGGAAGAGTCACATATGGGAAGGGACACCTGGGAGAAACCTCTTTCTCCTCAGGTGCGATTTTCCACCAGAGTAAACGGGTGGGACTTCCACTTACTGATGTGGCAGCCTGTCACGTGATCAAAGCTTGGAGTGCGACGTGTGATTCGGAGCAAGAAGGCTGCGAGTGAACGGCTGTTATCCGGAGCAAAGGCAGTTTTTCACTACTCCGGGTAAAAGAGAGGTGAGACTGCGCAGGCGCGTGACGTCAGCCAGTAGAGCACGAAAGGTTTAAAAAGAAGACCGCCATATCCAGCGGGCAACGGAGTGATCGGGCTTTGGCTCAATGGGCTTAGGTGGTAACGGGACGAGGCGAAGTAGGTTTACCGGTGTTATTTGCGGAAAGGAGGAAGTATGTGTGTGAGGCCAGTTTTCTGTGCTCGGTGTCAGATGTGGGAGGTCCTGGAGTCTCCCAGTCTCCCGGACGGCCATATCTGCACCAGGTGTGTCGAGCTGCAGCTCCTGAGAGACTGAGTTCGGGAACTGGAGATGCAGCTCGATGACCTTCGCCTGGTCAGGGAGAGCGAGGAGGTGATAGAAAGGAGTTACAGGCAGGTGGTCACACCGGGGCCATGGGAGACAGACAAGTGGGTGACCTTTAGGAAGGGGAAGGGGAAGAGTCAGGTACTAGAGAGTACCCCTGTGGCTGTATCCCTTGACAGTAAGTACTCCTGTTTGAGTACTGTTGGGGGAGACAGCCTACCTGGGGGAAACGACAGTGGCTGTGGGTAGGGAAAGGAAGAGGATGGCAGCAGTGATAGGGGACTCTATAGTTAGGGGGTCAGACAGGTGATTCTGTGGACGTAGGAAAGAAACTCAGATGGTAGTTTGCCTCCCAGGTGCCAGGGTCTGGGTTGTTTCAGATCGCGGCCAAGATACCCTGAAGTGGGAGGGAGAACAGCCAGAGGTTGTGGTACATATTGGTACCAATGACATAGGTAGGAAAAGGGAGGAGGTCCTGAAAAAAGACTACAGGGAGTTAGGAAGGAAGTTGAGAAGCAGGACTGCAAAGGTAGTAATCTCGGGATTACTGCCTGTGCCATGCGACAGTGAGAATAGGAATAGAATGAGGTGGAGGATAAATGTGTGGCTGAGGGATTGGAGCAGGGGGCAGGGATTCAGATTTATGGATCATTGGGACCTCTTTTGGGGCAGGTGTGACCTGTACAAAAGGGACGGGTTGCACTTGAATCCCCGGGGGACCATATCCTGGCGGGGAGGTTTGCTAGGGCTACTGGGGAGAGTTTAAACTATAATTGTTGGGAGGGGGGTGGGAACCGAACTGAAGAGACTAGGGAAGAGGCAGTTGGCTCGCAAATAGAGAAAGCTTGTAGACAGTGTGAGAGTGGGGATAGGCAGGTGATAGAGAAGGGACGCGCTCAGACCGACAGTTTGAGATGTGTCTATTTTAATGCAAGGAGTGTTGTGAACAAAGTGGATGAGCTTAGAGTGTGGATCAGTACTTGGAGCTATGATGTTGTGGCCATTACAGAGACTTGGATGGCTCAGGAACAGGAATGGTTACTTCAAGTGCCAGGTTTTAGATGTTTCAGAAAGGACAGGGAGGGAGGCAAAAGAGGTGGGGGCATGGCACTGTTGATCAGAGATAGTGTCACGGCTGCAGAAAAGGTGGACATCATGGAGGGATTGTCTACAAAGTCTCTGTGGGTGGAAGTTAGGAACAGGAAGGGGGTCAATAACTTTACTGGGTGTTTTTTATAGGCCGCCCAATAGTAACAGGGATATTGAGGAGCAGATAGGGAAACAGATCCTGGAAAGGTGTAATAATAACAGAGTTTAAACGCAAACAACAGGAATTCTGCAGATGCTGGAAATTCAAGCAACACACATCAAAGTTGCTGGTGAACACAGCAGGCCAGGCAGCATCTATAGGAAGAGGTGCAGTCGACGTTTCAGGCCGAGACCCTTCGTATAATAACAGAGTTGTTGTGATGGGAGATTTTAATTTCCCAAATATCGTTTGGCGTGTCCCTAGAGCAAGGGGTTTAGATGGGGTGGAGTTTGTTAGGTGTGTTCAGGAAGGTTTCTTGACACAATATGTAGATAAGCCTACAAGAGGAGAGGCTGTACTTGATCTGGTATTGGGAAATGAACCTGGTCAGGTGTCAGATCTCTCAGTGGGAGAGCATTTTGGAGATAGTGACCATAATTCTATCTCCTTTACAATAGCATTGGAGAGAGATAGGAACAGACAAGTTAGAAAGATACAAGTTGGAGTAAGGGGAATTATGAGGCTATCAGGCAGGAAATTGGAAGCTTAAATTGGAAACAGATCTCCTCAGGGAAAAGTACGGAAGAAATGTGGCAAATGTTCGGGGATATTTGTGTGGAGTTCTGCATAGGTACGTTCCAATGAGACAGGGAAGTTATGGTAGGGTACAGGAACCGTGGTGTACAAAGGCTGTAATAAATCTAGTCAAGAAGAAAAGGAAAGCTTACAAAAGGTTCAGAGAGCTAGGTAATGTTAAAGATCTAGAAGATTATAAGGCTAATAGGAAGGAGCTGAAGAAGGAAATTAGGAGAGCCAGAAGGGGACATGAGAAGGCCTTGGCAGGCAGGATTAAGGAAAACCCCAAGACATTCTACAGGTATGTGAAGAGCAAGAGAATAAGATGTGAGGGAATAGGACCAATCAATTGTGACAGTGGAAAAGTGTGTATGGAACCGGAGGAGATGGCAGACATAATTAATGAATACTTTACTTCAGTATTCACTGTGGCAAAGGATCTTGGTGATTGTAGTAATGACTTGCAGCGGACTGAAAAGTTTGAGCATGTAGATATTAAGAAAGAGGATGTGCTGGAGCTTTTGGAAAGCATCAAGTTGGATAAGTCACTGGGACCGGATGAGGTGTACCCCAGGCTACTGTGGGAAGCGAGGGAGGAGATTGCTGAGCCTCTAGCAATAATCTTTGCATCATCAATGGGGACGGGAAAGGTTCTGGAGGGATGGAGGGTTGCAGATGTTGTTCCTTTATTCAAAAAAGGGAGTAGAGATAGCCCAGGAAATTATAGGCCAGTGAGTCTTACCTCAGTGGTTGGTAAGCTGATGGAGAAGATCCTGAGAGGCAGGATTTATGAACATTTCGAGAGGTATAATATGATTAGGAATAGTCAGCATGGATTTGTCAAAGGCAGATCGTGCCTTATGAGCCTGATTGAATTTTTTGAGGATGTGACTAAACACATTGATGAAGGTAGAGCAGTAGATGTCGTGTATATGGATTTCAGCAAGACATTTCATAAGGTACCCCACGCAAGGCTTATTGAGAAAGTAAGGAGGCATGGGATCTAAGGGGACCTTGCTTTGTGGATCCAGAACTGGCTTGCCCACAGAAGGCAAAGAGTGGTTGTAGACAGGTCATATTCTGCATGGAGGTTGGTGACCAGTGGTGTGCCTCAGGGATCTGTTCTGGGACCCTTACTCTTCGTGATTTTTATAAATGACCTGGATGAGGAAGTGGAGGGATGGGTTAGTAAGTTTGCTGATGACACATAGGTTGGAGGTATTGTGGATAGTGTGGAGGGCTGTCAGAGGTTACAGTGGGACATTGATAGGATGCAAAACTGGGCTGAGAAGTGGCAGATGGAGTTCAACCCAAATAAGTGTGAAGTGGTTCAGTTTGGTAGGTCAAATATGATGACAGAATATAATATTAATGGTAAGACTCTTGGCAGTGTGGAGGATCAGAGGGATCTTGGGGTCTGCGTCCATAGGACACTCAAAGCAGCTGCGCAGGTTGACTCTGTGGTTAAGAAGGCATATGGTGTATTGGCCTTCATCAATCATGGAATTGAATTTAGGAGCCGAGAGGTAATGTTGCAGCTATATAGGATCCTAGTCAGACCCCACTTGGAGTACTGTGCTCAGTTCTGGTCGCCTCACTACAGGAAGGATGTGGAAGCCATAGAAAGGGTGCGAAGGAGATTTACAAGGATGTTGCCTGGATTGGGGAGCATGCCTTATGAGAATAGGTTGAGTGAACTCGGTCTTTTCTCCTTGGAGCGACGGAGGATGAGAGGTGACCTGATAGAGGTGTATAAGATGATGAGAGGCATTGATCGTGTGGATAGTCAGAGGCTTTTTCCCAGGGCTGAAATGGTTACCACACGAGGACACAGGTTTATGGTGCTGGGGAGTATGTACAGAGGAGATGTCAGGGGTAGGTTTTTTACTCAGAGAGTGGTGAGTGCGTGGAATGGGCTGCCAGCAACGGTGGTGGAGGCGGATACGATAGGGTCTTTTAAGAGACTTTTGGATAGGTACATGGAGCTTGAAAAAATAGAGGGATATAGGTAAACCTAGTAATTTCTAAGGTGGGGACATGTTCGGCACAACTTTGTGGCCGAAGGGCCTGTATTTTGCTGTAGGTTTTCTATGTTTCTATGTTTTCAAAAGCTAAAGTAGTGTTGTCGGGCTATAGCAAGAGGGAAATCCTACAGTGGCAGAGAAAGGGCTGGGGGTTAAGGGCTGGAGGAAGGGAAAGGTAATAATAGATGAAGAAGTGGCAGGAAAAGCAATGTAGAGACAGAGTAGAGTGTTACTGGGAAAAGACATGTCAAAGATGGATTAAGAAACACAACATATACAGGGAAATAGACTTGAGGCAAATGCAGAGGCTGATTTTAATTGTTAACTTGGTTATTATTGTCACATTTACTGAGGTACAGTGACTTCCATGGATGCTGCCTGACCTGCTGAGTTGCTCCAGCATTTGTGTGGGCTGCGGTAAAACACCTTGTTTATGCTGCGTCCATACAGGCCATTTCATCACATCAGTGCATGCTGAGCTGGTGAAAGCAACATCAGACTGCCGAATGAACGGTTACGGTTACAGAGAAAGGGCAGACCGGCAGGAGCAAGGTAAAGAGTCCATCTCATCATGCTGGGGACCACTCAACAGCTTTATAACAGTGCCATAAAAGCTGTCCTTGTACATTTAAGCTTTTGTATGTATATTCTACCTGATGGGAGGGAGGAGAAGAGAGAATGTCTGGAGACGATGATTATTCTCGCTGCTTTGCTGAGTCTGAGAGAAATGCAGACAGTGTACATGGAGCGGAGACTGGTTTCTGTTTCTGGCAGCCCTGGACAGAGCAGTTGTCATCAAGCTATGATGCATCAGGATAGGATGCTCCCCATGGTGCAACTAAAATTGGTCAGGGTCAACGGGAACATGCCAAAGTTTTTTAGCCACCTGAAGAAGCAGAGTTGTTGCTGCATTTCCTTGGGCATGGCACCTCAGTGGGAAGAGCAATGATCTGGAGTTTATTACAATCAATAGCACTGAAATGAAAATTAATCAGTTTAATTAAGAGATAATGCACTCCCCAGATTTACAGTGGGGGTAATGTGTTTTCCCAGGTGCCTGAGCAATGGGGAAGCTTTAGAAACCTGCAAGGAAAGACAGCTGAGTAGAAGAACCAGCTGACATAGTTGAAAAATGTAAGAAGTATTGCGGCTAAATCAGTTTGTACCTGGTCATTGTTTTGTTGTCCTGTGGAGTCTGGCTGCTGAGGATCGTTCTGACCCTTCAAGAATGATGCTGAATCTGCATCCTCAGGTGGGTCGGACTCTGACCTCTCCTTTGGGATGGGCACAGGGTCTACAGAGCTGCTTTCGGTAGATCCGTTTTGTTCTGGCCAGTCTCCGGCGACGTTGTCCTCGGAGGAATGCTGCTTCCTTTGAGACCTGCGTGTTGCAGATTTGGGCAGGAGGCTTTGGGACTGAGATTGAGTGGGTGACTCAGTCGTGATGTTCTCTCTTGGTGGCGAAGTGAGATCTTGAGATGATTCCTCCAGGGAAGATCTTGAAGGAGTATTGGAAAATGATTTACGTATGATGTCTTGTACAGGCCTTGTTGGATTTGATAGCCTCTTTGTGGGACTGTCAACTTCAGAACCACAAAATGGGGAAGATCTTGGTGACAAAGGTGACTGAACGATGGTCTGTCTTTGATCACTGGCAACATCTAAATTTTTGAGAGGGGTTACAGCCTTTATGCCAGGGGAGAAGAAACGTTCTGAGGTTGAGGGGGACCTTAGAGCAGGACTCATGACTATCTCTTTTGACCAGGATTTTGGTATCTTCCCTGTGTCTGAGTTGGTTCTTCCATAGATCCTCAATGGCGTTGTCTTCTTGTCTGACCCCTTTCTCTTCAGGGAAGGAACTTGAGCCACTTTCTTTTCTGTTTCCTTTATGCTTGTGTTCTTGTGGAACCTTTCTCCCTGAAAGTCAACCAAACAACAGATTGACATAACACAATCTTATCTGATATAAGACCATAAGACATCAGAGCAGAATTAGGCCACCCGCCCCATCAAGTCTGCTCCACCATTCCGTCATGGCTGATTTATTTTCCCTCTCAACCCCATTCTCCTGCCTTCACCCCGTAACCTTTGATGCCCTGACTAACCAAGAACCTATCAACCTTTGCTTTAAATATACTCAATGACTTGTCCTCCACAGCCATCTGTGACAATGAATTCCACAGATTTGTCAGCCTCTGGCTAAAGAAATACCTCCTCATCGCTCTTCTAAATGGGCATTCCTCTATTCTGAGGCTGTGCCCTCTGGTCCTAGACTCTCTCACTATTGGAAACATCCTCTCCACATCCACTCTGTCTCGGACTTTCAATATTCAATAGGTTTCAATGACATCCCCCCACTCCCCGCCCCTGCATTCTTCCAAATTCCAGCAAGCACAGGCCCAGAGCCATCAAAGGCTTCTCATATGTTAGTCCTTTCATGCCCCCTGGGCGTTCTTGTGAACCTCCTCTGGACCCTAGTCAATGCCAGCACATCTTTTCTGACATAAGGGGCCAAAAACTGCTCACAGTACTCTGTACAGTCTGACCAATGCCTTATGAAGCCTCAGCATTACATCCTTGCTCTTACGTACTATTCCTCTCGAAATGAATGCTAAATGAGTGCTTTTCTTACCACTGAATCAAGCTGCAAGTTAATCTCTGGGGTGTCTGCATCCAAGTCCCTTTGCACCCCTGATTGTTAACTTTTCTCCCAGATTAGAAAATACATCTTTATTCCTTCTACCAAAGTGCATGACCATGTACCTCCCTACACTATATTCCATCTGCCATTTCTTTGCCCATTGTCCAAGTCTTCCCTCCACCTCTGCCCCTCCACCTACCTTTGTATCATCCGAAAACTTGCCCAAAAAGCCATCAATTGTGTCATCCAAGTTGTTGACATATAATGTGAAAAGAAACAATTCCAATACTGACCCCAGCAGAACATCACTATTCACTGGCAGCCAAACAATATAAGCCCCCTTTATTCCCTCTGGAAACACGCACTCTCACCTATATAACATTTGGCCAAAGCTATACAAAACTATCATAGCATCTCTGGTGCCATTATTTGTTAAGTTTATTATAAATAATGTTATTTATAGTAAACTTGTAGTCCCTGCACAACGTCTGTTAAATGGTCTTTCCTACTCTCCTTGTTCTGTTCATAATTATTGAGTCTGTTCATATGTTCACATTTATTTAAGTCTGATTATTGATGTTTGCACATGCAACCGTTCTGCTAATTATTGATTCTCATGGCTGTTTGCAAGATTGTCTGATAAATTGTTGATTGCTATTGTGTTGTCTGTTATGGTGTTGTCTTGTGTTTTATGCTTGGCATTGAATCATAATCAATTCTGTTATGTTTCACATGCTGGCAATAAAGTGATTCTGATTCTAATAAACAGCATGAGTTCGGTGCTGCTGAACTCATGCCTGGGATAAAGCAAAGCTACTTGTCTGACCCTTCTCACCTTTTCTAGTTGACCAAACTTCTCATCTTGAGCTGCCAGCATCTTCTCAAAATCTTCATGCTTCTTAATTAAATCTTCCACCTCACTGACAGAGTCCTGAGGAGAGAAAGGCAGTCAGTTCCATCTACCTACAGAAGTCTCACAATAAAGTCACTTTATAGGTAAGTAGGATTAGCCAAATCATAACAGAGAAGAATCCTAGTTAGGGCCCTTGAGGATCTCTTGGACTAGTGACAACCATTTACATCAGAAATAATAGAAAATCATTGACTTGAAGCATTACATTTGTTTACCTCTCACAGATGCTGGCTGACCTATTGAGTATTGTACTTCCAGAATTTTCCATTTATATTTTGTAAAATACAAGTGTATCTGAATCTGTCTTGGGGTGGCTTGGTGAGACATCTGAAAAAGAGCTTTAGTCTGTATCTATCTGACAGAATACTCGGTAGAACTATATAGAGATAGGAACAGAAATAGGTTGTTCTGACCTCAAGGCTGTGCCCTGTTAATGAAATCATAGCTGATCTGTAACTTACACCCAACCTAGTTCAGTCCTCCTTCACACCCTTCTTTAACAAAAGAAAGCTATCAATCTCAGAATTAAAAGAAAAAGCATCTGTTGGAAATGACTCTGAATGACATTGTTTAAAGAGACATATTTTGAATAGGGACCATCTCTATGGCTTTGTTGTGGGATAACTGTGATTGACTAACTTGACGGAATAGTTTTCAAGAGATAACAAGGGTTGATATATTTGCTGCCCTTGTGGATTTTATGAAATAATTTCAACAAGATTCCACGTGGTAAACTGAGCAGAAATGTAAAAACTCAGCCCCAAGATAGCGACACAATTGATCCCAATTAGCTCGGTGGCAGGAAGCTAGTGGAGATTTAGGGTTAGGAATGCTCATGTAGTGGGGTTCCTTTGGGCTCAGTGCTTGGTCTATCTCTGTGGTCTATCATCAATGACGTGCTGAAGGAAAGATGCAGGAATGCCATGTGGACTAGAGGGTTTGAGTTACAAGAGAGGCTGGAATGGCTAGGACTGTTTTTCTTGGATCGAAGGAGACAGAGTGGTGACCTTAAAGAGATTTATAAAATGATGAGGCCATAGACGAGGTGGATAGTCACAGTCTTCTTCCCAGGATGGGGGAGTTCAAAATTAGAGGGCATAGGTTAAGGGTGAGAGGGGAAAGGATCAAAGAGGATCTGAGGGGCAAGATTTCAAACAGAGTTGTGAGTATATGGAATGAGCTGTAGGAGCTGCTAAAATTATAACATTTAAAAGACATTTGGGCAGGAAAGGTTTAGGGGGATATGGGCCAAATGCAGGCAAAGAGATTAGCATTGATAAGCATCTTGGTGAGCATGGATGAGTTAGACAAAAGGGCCTGTATCCTTGCTGTATAACTCTCTGAGTTTATGTGTACCATTCCTGGGAATTATGGACAATACAAAAAGCTCTGCTTTTAAACCATGTTGCACTTGTTGTCTGTACAGCGGAAGTTTTACTTTGTAAGTATCCTGTGTTGTAACGACTGGAGAGTGCTGATCAGGACAATGTAGAGGAAATAGCCATGATTTTCTTCATACTCTTACCAGCTTGCTCTGAGACACTGGTCAGCATTGATCCAGGACCAGTGGTGCTCTGAGACACTGGCCAGCATTGATCCAGGACCAGTGGTGCTCTGAGACACTGGTCAGCATTGATCCAGGACCAGTGGTGCTCTGAGACACTGGCCAGCATTGATCCAGGACCAGTGGTGCTCTGAGACACTGGCCAGCATTGATCCAGGACCAGTGGTGCTCTGAGACACTGGTCAGCATTGATCCAGGACCAGTGGTGCTCTGAGACACTGGTCAGCATTGATCCAGGACCAGTGGTGCTCTGAGACACTGGCCAGCATTGATCCAGGACCAGTGGTGCTCTGAGACACTGGCCAGCATTGATCCAGGACCAGTGGTGCTCTGAGACACTGGCCAGCATTGATCCAGGACCAGTGGTGCTCTGAGACACTGGCCAGCATTGATCCAGGACCAGTGGTGCTCTGAGACACTGGTCAGCATTGATCCAGGACCAGTGGTGCTCTGAGACACTGGCCAGCATTGATCCAGGACCAGTGGTGCTCTGAGACACTGGCCAGCATTGATCCAGGACCAGTGGTGCTCTGAGACACTGGTCAGCATTGATCCACGACCAGTGGTGCTCTGAGACACTGGTCAGCATTGATCCAGGACCAGTGGTGCTCTGAGACACTGGCCAGCATTGATCCAGGACCAGTGGTGCTCTGAGACACTGGCCAACATTGATCCAGGACCAGTGGTGCTCTGAGACACTGGCCAGCATTGATCCAGGACCAGTGGTGCTCTGAGACACTGGCCAACATTGATCCAGGACCAGTGGTGCTCTGAGACACTGGCCAGCATTGATCCAGGACCAGTGGTGCTCTGAGACACTGGCCAGCATTGATCCAGGACCAGTGGTGCTCTGCAGACACTGGCCACTGGCCAGCATTGATCCAGGACCAGTGGTGCTCTGAGACACTGGCCAACATTGATCCAGGACCAGTGGTGCTCTGAGACACTGGCCAGCATTGATCCAGGCCAGTGGTGCTCTGAGACACTGGCCAGCATTGATCCAGGACCAGTGGTGCTCTGAGACACTGGCCAGCATTGATCCAGGACCAGTGGTGCTCTGAGACACTGGCCAGCATTGATCCAGGACCAGTGGTGCTCTGAGACACTGGCCAGCATTGATCCAGGACCAGTGGTGCTCTGAGACACTGGCCAGCATTGATCCAGGACCAGTGGTGCTCTGGGACACTGGCCAGCATTGATCCAGGACCAGTGGTGCTTTGGGTCAGCTGACCTACTGTGCACTTGCACTCTTTGACAGAACCTTCTTTTATGAAGCCTATACTTTGCAATTGTACTTTTCTCCTTTATTTCAACACAACTCCTGGATTGCCCTTGGAATTTACAATATATTTATGACCCTACCTGGTTCCTCACACAGACCTCCCCTACTTCATAATTGACAATATATCTCTCTTATGACTCCTTTCAGTTTTTCCTTTTCTAGAGAAAAGATTCCCAGCTCCTTCCAGACTATCCTGACAGAGTGCCACCTCTCTGCTCTGATGGCATGTTTGTGGTTTGTGACAGTGCCCAGTGGGCTGAGGAGAGATCGGCTAAGCCAGAACAGGTGAAGGAATGAGTCCTGATGAAGGGTCTCGGCCTGAAATGTTGTCTGTGCTCTTTTCTATAGATGCTGCCTGGTCGGAGTTCCTCCAGCATTTTGTGTGTGTTGCAAGGAATGGAGGGTTCTGACTCCGTTATCCCAGACAACCATTTCACAGTGGAAGCCATCGTTCAGGGAAATCAGCAGCAGCCAAGTTGGCAGTGCTGTCTGTTCATTCTTACCCCAAAGTTTTTGCTGGATATAAGCCCTTCTTTGGAGCCCAGCCACGCAGCCATTAGCTCGAGCTCCCTGAGCTGTGCCTGCTTCCACAGTTCCTCCTCATACAGGGCTTCTTGTATCTCCCACTTCTTCATCACCTGATTCATCTGCTCAGACATTTCAGTCAACCTCTCGTCAACCTGATGAAGAAAAGACACAACTTATTGAGAAACAGAGCGGGACAGGTCCTCCGAGGCACACCGCATTGCAAACCCCGTTTTAGCCCCCCTCGCCTAATCACAGCACAACTTTCAATAGCCAATCTATTAACCGGTACGTCTTTGGACTGTGGGAGGAAACTAGAGCACCCAGAGGAGACCCATGCATTTCATGAGGAGGACGTTACAGGCTCCTTACAGATGACTTCGCAATTGAACCTAGACTCTGATGGCTTGAGCTGTAATAGCATTGTGCTAACCGCTACACCGCTGCGTCACCCCACTTAGAGCTAATGGCAGTACACAGGGAACGTGTTACCGTCCAGGTGGAACCAGTCTCCTGCTGGCTGAGAGAGGGAAGGGTCCTCAAGGCATTTTACCTCTTTGGACAGGATGTGCCTATTTTCCCTCAGCTCAGTTCCGATTGTTAGCAGCTCCTCGTATTTGGCTTTCTGTTTGTCAATCTCTCGCTTGTACTCCTTGTGACGTTTGTAGAGCTGGTCAGCACTCACAGACCCCCTGGCCTGCTCTTCTGCGTCCAGCAGTGTGTCCATCTCATTCACCCAGGACCTGAATAAAGGAATAAGCTTTCATGGTAAAGGAAATACCCACATCATGGTGACCATATGGTCCTTATAGTCTAGCTCTTTTCTAGACCCTGTTCTAAATTCCACAGCCTACAGAAACCTTTCTTCACCCAGCTGGCTGAACTCTTTGTGAGGGAAAGGCAGCAAGCAATGGAACAGGTTGCTGGGAATATTTGATGAGTGGGCAACTGGGTTCAGCTACTGTGTCTGTAGATCCAAGCTGGCTAAACCTTTCATTTACTGCTGCCTCTCACATGGTGGCTACTGGTGAGGCTGGCATCTCCAGTTTTTGCCCTCTCACCCATAAAGCAGGACTTGTTTCCACAAATACTTTCCAACTGTTTTGTGATATTATGTTTCTCTCCCTTCTGGATCTTGTCCACAACTCTCTCCATTTTTCCTTCCACTCACAATGCTGATGTTTCAATTCCATTATCCAGTTCCTCCATCAGAACATTACCACCATCTCCCAATCTGTCCTTATGTCATATCTCTCTTGATCACAGTCCGTTGCCTGATCTCTCCATCTCTCAAGCTACTCTTTCTCTCAGGTTAGATCTCAATCCCGCTCTCTTATGGATGTTTTGTTTTTGATGAAGGGATTGAACTGGCTGTATAATCAAAGAAAGATTTCCAACACGGGGTCGTGGTTCCTGGATTGCCAGATGCTCTCCTCGCACAGAATTTATGAAAAATGTGTTTATACTCAGGACATTTCAAAACACTTCGCAGCCTGACAGTCAATTCGAAGTGCAGTCACTATGGAGCCCATAAACCAATGTGCATGACAGGGTTCCATAAAGAGCTTTCAGTCTGTTTAAATATTTAGATTTTGCCAGGGCACCAGGTAGAACTTGCCACTCTCTTTCCCTTAATGCAGGATATTTTACATCCATCTCTGTGGGCAGATGTGGACTTGGTTTAACCTCATTCAGAAGATAGTATCTGTTACACTGCAGCATTGCATCAGTCTGGCTGCACTGTGTTCTCTGGACAGGGTCAAGTCTCAGCCCCCTATCTCAGAGATAAGAGCAATGTCGTAAAGGTGTGGTTTTCACAACATCAATAGGAAGGATGGCTTTGTTAAAATTGGTTTGGGTAAACCAGTAAAGCTGAAAAAAACATAAATTCAAACATCAATATGTGAAAACTTAAATGGTACCTGTACAGAGTTAATAGCTCATTATGGTAAGGTTTAAAGATATTAGAGAGGTCCCGGAAGGATTTTCTAAGTTAGATTTATATACACGAAGCATAAATCAAAATTGCCACAAGTGAAGTAAATGGTGTGAGGGACAATCCCTCAAGATTGAGGATGGCTTGGTTCCACTGTGCTCCTGTGGTTTCTTGGGTGTACACACCACTGACTCCCACAGGTGGGACAGGGGGAGCCTGGTGGGGGAGCTGGGATAGGAGATGCCCGGTGGGACAGGTGGGACAGGATGTGCCTGGTGGGACAGGTGGGACAGGACGTATCCAGTGGGACAGGTGGGACAGGAGATGCCCACTGGGACAGGTGGGACAAGATGTGTCCAGTGGGACAGGTGGGACAGGAGGAGCCCAGTGGGACAGGACGTGTCTGGTGGAACAGTTGGGAAAAGAGGTGCCCAGCAGGGCAGGTGGGACGGGACAAGCCCAGTGGGACAGGTGGGAGAGGACGTGTCCAGTGGGACAGGCGGAACAGGATGTGCCAGTGGGACAGGTGGGACAAGAGGTGCCCAGCGGGACAGGAGATGCCCGGTGGGACAGGAGATGCCCGGTGGGACAGGTGGGACAGGACGTGCCCAGCGGGACAGGTGGGACAGGATGTGTCCAGCGGGACAGGTGGGACAGGAGTTGCCTGGTGGGACAGGTGGGACAGGACGTGTCCGATGGGACAGGTGGGACAGGACGTGTCTGGTGGGACAGGTGGGACAGGAGATGCCCAGTGGGACAGGTGGGACAGGACGTGTCCAGTGGGACAGGTGGGACGGGAGGAGCCCAGTAGGACAGGTGGGACAGGACGTGTCCAGTGGGACAGGTGGGACGGGAGGAGCCCAGTGGGACAGGTGGGACAGGACATGTCCAGTGGGACAGGTGGGACAGGTGGGACAGGACGTGTCCGGTGGAACAGGTGGGACAGGACGTGTCCGGTGAGACAGGTGGGACAGGACATGTCTGGTGGGACAGGTGGGACAGGTGGTACAGGACGTGTCCGGTGGGACAGGTGGGACAGGTGGGACCGGACGTGTCCGGTGGGACAGGTGGGACAGGACGTGTCCAGTGGGACAGGTGGGACAGGATGTGTCCAGTGGGACAGGTGGGACAGGACGTGTCTGGTGAGACAGGTGGGACAGGACATGTCTGGTGGGACAGGTGGGACAGGTGGTACAGGACGTGTCCGGTGGGACAGGTGGGACAGGTGGGACCGGACGTGTCCGGTGGGACAGGTGGGACAGGTGGGACAGGACGTGTCCGGTGGGACAGGTGGGACAGGACATGTCCAGTGGGACAGGTAATGCCCAGTGGGACAGGTGGGACAGGTGGGACAGGAGATGCCTGGTGGGACAGGTGGGACAGGACGTGTCCGGTGGGACAGGACATGTCCGGTGGGACAGGTGGGACAGAACGTGTCCGGTGGGACAGGTGGGACAGGTGGGACGGGACGAGCCCAGTGGGACAGGTGGGACAGGACATGTCCAGTGGGACAGGTGGGACAGGACGTGCCCGGTGGGTCAGGATGTGCCCGGTGGGACAGGTGGGACAGGAGGTGACCAGTGGGACAGGTGGGACAGGACGTGTCCAGTGGGACAGGTGGGACAGGAGGAGCCCAGTGGGACAGGTGGAACAGGACGTGTCCAGTGGGACAGGTGGGACAGGATGTGTCCAGTGAGACAGGTGGGACAGGACATGTCTGGTGGGACAGGTGGGACACGACTTGCCCAGTGGGACAGGTGGGACAGGACGTGTCCGGTGGGACAGGTGGGACAGGAGATGCCCAGTGGGACAGGTGGGACAGGAGGAGCCCAGTGGGACAGGTGGGACAGGAGATGCCTGGTGGGACAGGTGGGACAGGACGTGTCCGATGGGACAGGTGGGACAGGACGTGTCCGGTGGGACAGGTGGGACAGGAGATGCCCAGTGGGACAGGTGGAACAGGACGTGTCCAGTGGGACAGGTGGGACAGGATGTGTCCAGTGAGACAGGTGGGACAGGACATGTCTGGTGGGACAGGTGGGACAGGACTTGCCCAGTGGGACAGGTGGGACAGGACGTGTCCGGTGGGACAGGTGGGACAGGAGATGCCCAGTGGGACAGGTGGGACAGGAGGAGCCCAGTGGGACAGGTGGGACAGGATGTGTCCAGTGGGACAGGTGGGACAGGAGATGCCTGGTGGGACAGGTGGGACAGGACGTGTCCGATGGGACAGGTGGGACAGGACGTGTCCAGTGGGACAGGTGGGACAGGAGATGCCCAGTGGGACAGGACGTGTCCAGTGGAACAGGTGGGACAGGAGGAGCCCAGTGGGACAGGTGGGACAGGACGTGTCCAGTGGGACAGGTGGGACAGGATGTGTCCAGTGGGACAGGTGGGACAGGTGGGACAGGACGTGTCCAGTGGGACAGGTGGGACAGGACGTGTCCGGTGAGACAGGTGGGACAGGACATGTCTGGTGGGACAGGTGGGACAGGTGGTACAGGACGTGTCCGGTGGGACAGGTGGGACAGGTGGGACCGGACGTGTCCGGTGGGACAGGTGGGACAGGTGGGACAGGACGTGTCCGGTGGGACAGGTGGGACAGGAGATGCCTGGTGGGACAGGTGGGACAGGTGGGACAGGACATGTCCAGTGGGACAGGTGGGACAGGAGATGCCTGGTGGGACAGGTGGGACAGGACGTGTCCGGTGGGACAGGTGGGACAGAACATGTCCGGTGGGACAGGTGGGACAGGACGTGTCCGGTGGGACAGGTGGGACAGGTGGGACAGGTGGGACGGGACGAGCCCAGTGGGACAGGTGGGACAGGAGATGCCCAGTGGGACAGGTGGGACAGGACGTGTCCGGTGAGACTGGTGGGACAGGGCATGCCTGGTGGGACAGGTGGGACAGGTGGTACAGGACGTGTCCGGTGGGACAGGTGGGACAGGTGGGACAGGACGCGTCCAGTGGGACAGGTGGGACAGGACATGTCTGGTGGGACAGGTGGGACAGGTGGTACAGGACGTGTCCGGTGGGACAGGTGGGACAGGTGGGACCGGATGTGTCCGGTGGGACAGGTGGGACAGGTGGGACAGGACGTGTCCGGTGGGACAGGTGGGACAGGTGATGCCCAGTGGGACAGGCGGGACAGGACATGTCCAGTGGGACAGGTGGGACAGGAGATGCCTGGTTGGACAGGTGGGACAGGTGGGACAGGACGTGTCCGGTGGGACAAGTGGGACAGGACATGTCCGGTGGGACAGGTGGGACAGGACGTGTCCAGTGGGACAGGTGGAACAGGTGGGACGGGACGAGCCCAGTGGGACAGGTAGGACAGGACATGTCCAGTGGGACAGGTGGGACAGGAGATGCCCAGTGGGACAGGTGGGACAGGACGTGTCCAGTGGGACAGGTGGGACAGGACGTGCCCGGTGGGTCAGGATGTGCCCGGTGGGACAGGTGGGACAGGAGGTGACCAGTGGGACAGGTGGGACAGGACGTGTCCAGTGGGACAGGTGGGACAGGAGGAGCCCAGTGGGACAGGTGGAACAGGACGTGTCCAGTGGGACAGGTGGACAGGTGGGACAGGACTTGCCCGGTGGGACAGCTGGGACCGGACGTGTCCGGTGGGACAGGTGGGACAGGAGATGCCCAGTGGGACAGGTGGGACAGGATGTGTCCAGTGGGACAGGTGGGACAGGAGATGCCTGGTGGGACAGGTGGGACAGGACGTGTCCGGTGGGACAGGAGATGCCCGGTGGGACAGGTGGGACAGGACGTGTCCAGTGGAACAGGTGGGACAGGAGGAGCCCAGTGGGACAGGTGGGACAGGACGTGTCCAGTGGGACAGGTGGGACAAGATGTGTCCAGTGGGACAGGTGGGACAGGTGGGACAGGACGTGTCCAGTGGGACAGGTGGGACAGGACGTGTCCGGTGAGACAGGTGGGACAGGACATGTCTGGTGGGACAGGTGGGACAGGTGGTACAGGACGTGTCCGGTGGGACAGGTGGGACCGGACGTGTCCGGTGGGACAGGTGGGACAGGACATGTCCAGTGGGACAGGTGGGACAGGAGATGCCTGGTGGGACAGGTGGGACAGGTGGGACAGGACGTGTCCGGTGGGACAGGTGGGACAGGACATGTCCGGTGGGACAGGTGGGAGAGGATGTGTCCGGTGGGACAGGTGGGACCGGACGTGTCCGGTGGGACAGGTGGGACAGGACATGTCCAGTGGGACAGGTGATGCCCAGTGGGACAGGTGGGACAGGACATGTCCAGTGGGACAGGTGGGACAGGACGTGTCCGGTGGGACAGGTGGGACAGGACATGTCCGGTGGGACAGGTGGGACAGGACGTGTCCGGTGGGACAGGTGGGACAGGTGGGACGGGACGAGCCCAGTGGGACAGGTGGGACAGGACATGTCCAGTGGGACGGGTGGGACAGGAGATGCCCAGTGGGACAGGTGGGACAGGACATGTCCAGTGGGACAGGTGGGACAGGACGTGTCCAGTGGAACAGGTGGGACAGGAGATGCCTGGTGGGACAGGTGGGACAGGTGGGACAGGTGGGACAGGTGGGACAGGTGAGTGGATAACTTGTGTATCATTTACTATCTGACTTCTTTTTAACCCTATTCGTTATTTTCCAGCTCAGGTAAGCAGCTTGCTTTACCTTCCTAGTGAGCCTTGTGATTTATCATTGTCAGCACGTACATTAAAAATGACCACCCTATGCAGGTCATTGCAAGTGAACCCCATAAGGAGTTACGGCTCTCTGAGGGGAGAGCTGGCTAAAACGGACAGAGAAATTAAAGGGAATGAAAATCACTGGTGGCAGATATTCAAAGAGACGTTTCATTACGTTGAACTTAGCTGCACACAATTGAAGTAATATTCCTGGTGTGGCCTAACCAAAGTTTTATAGTGCTGCAACATGAAACCAAAGATAATTCAGTATAACTGAGTATATTTTAGGCCGAGGTAGATACAGCTTTGACTATAACCAGGGAGGTTGTACTGAGTCAGCAGTGGAAAGGGAGAGCAGTTTCAGGTTCCCGGTGTCAACATCTCAATTGAGGTCAATCCTCGGCCCAACACATTGATGCAGAGGGTTGTAAACTCAACCAGCTCCATCATGGCCCCAACCTCTCTGCCATCCAACCCAGCTTCAAGAGGCTGTGCCTCAGGAAGGTGGCATCAGTCATGACGGACTCTCTCCAGCTGGGACACGCCCTATTCTCATTCCTACCATCAGGGGAGAGGACCAGGAGCCTGAGGACCCACACTCAGTGATCCCGGTGATCCCGGAACAGCTTCTCTGCCACCACACTTCTGAATGGCCTATGAACACCACCTCGTTATTCCATTTGTTCTCCACTATTTAGTTTCGTTTATGGTAATTTTATATCTTTTGTTGCTGCAGAGCAATTAATTTTAAGTCATACAAGTCAGTGATGATGAATCTGATTCTGATCAGATCACCATTAATTTTACAGAATGGTAAGTAAAGCTAATTTGTCTATTACTGCTTCAGCTTCTCGTGTTCTTATCTCTCAGTTTCCATGTAATCTCTAGCAAATCCTTTGGGTTCTGATCAACCTCTCACTCAGTACATTTATAACGCTGCATGAAGAGTACTGCCCCCCACAACCTACGTGAAAACCCGGCAGTCGCTGACGTAAGCCTGGATTTGCTCAGCTTCGATCAGCTTCTCCTTCCAGTCCCTGGCTTTCTGATGCAGGTTGCCCCAGGACTTTGCCACCTCTTCCAGGCGTTCTTGCAGGTTCTCCCTGATGTGAGGGTGTATCTCAGACAACCTCCTGGCTTCCTCGCCGATTCGTTCAACTTCGCCTCTTATGGCTTCCAGCTCCCTCTGGAAAAAGAACAAGATCATCAGGCAAAATTGCATTCACATCCAACAAAAGTCCATATCGATCCTCACAAAAAAAAAACATGGAGGAAGATAATCCTCTGAATAATCTCGCCGGACAATCCATCACGTGGCATCTTAACTAATGCATTTTGGAAATCTAAATATGTAATGGTAAAGCCCATATTGTTCTAATTCCATAAATAACCCGATAATAAAGCCAGTACCTTACCAATATCACCGGTACTTTAAGTATTGAGGAGACTGAAGTCACATCGATAATTGTTTCAGGTCAGTTTCCTAGCCAACAAAGTTAACCCACTTCCTTTCTGAACAAAACTGTTCTGACCCTGAGATAACCTGCCATGCCAGTCACCACAATATTCCCCATCTCACCCACATTACTCTTTGACTGAGACAGAGAAAGGATGGTAGGTTGAAGGAACCATGATGGACAAGAGAGATGGAACATTTAGTCAAGAAGAATAAGGAAGCTTGCTCATGGTTTAGGAAGCAAAAATCAGACAGGGCTCTTGAGAGTTACAAGGCAGCCAAGAAGGAGCTTAAGAAGGGAGTTGGGAGAGCTAGAAGACGACATGAGAAGACCTTGGTGAGTAGGATTTAGGAAAGCTCCAAGGCATTCTACATGCATGTACGGATCAGAAGGATGATGAAACAGAGTAATGGTAAGACTGCTCAGGGTTAATAAGGAAAATGTATGCCTGCAGTTGGAGGAGGTAGGGGAGGTCCTTAATAAATACTTTGCTTCAGAGACCTCCTGGGAGAGGTACTTCGAAGAATGTGAGGTCAATGTCGAGGTTAAGAAAGAGTCAGTGTTGGAGCTTGTGAAAAACATTGGGATAGGTAAGTCACCAGGGCTGGGCGATGCATCCCTGGTTATGACAGAAAGTGAAGGAAGAGATTGCTGGGGTGTTGATATGATCCTTGTATCCTCCCTGGCCACGGGAGCAGTACCAGAGGATTGCTTTGTTGTTCAAGAAAGGTAACAGGGTTAGTCCTGGGGATTACAGGCCAGTGAGACTTACAACAATGGTAGACAAACCCATGGGGAAGATTCTTAAGGAGACGTTTATGTGCATTTGGAGAAACATAGTCTTATTAGGGATAGTCAACATGGCTCTGTGAGGGGCAGATCATGCCTAATGAGCCTGGATGAGTTTTTCGAGGAGGTGACAGAAGACATTGATGAAGGTACAGCAGAACATGTGGTGCATAAGGATTTTAGTAAGGTGTTTGGCGAAGTTCCCCAGGGAAGGTTCACCCAGAAAGTCATGAGGCATGGGATCCATGGAAATTTGGCTGCATGTATTCCTTTTTCTCAGTTCCATCATCTCCGCTGCATATAGAAACATAGAAACATAGAAACATAGAAAATAGGTGCAGGAGTAGGCCATTCGGCCCTTCGAGCCTGCACCGCCATTTATTATGATCATGGCTGATCATCCAACTCAGAACCCAGCCTTCCCTCCATACCCCCTGACCCCTGTAGCCACAAGGGCCATATCTAACTTCCTTTTAAACATAGCTAATGAACTGGCCTCAACAGTTTGCTGTGGCAGAGAATTCCACAGATTCACCACTCTCTGTGTGAAGAAGTTTTTCCTAACCTCGGTCCTAAAAGGCTTCCCCTCTATCCTCAAACTGTGACCCCTCGTTCTAGACCTCCCCAACATCGGGAACAATCTTCCCGCATCTAGCCTGTCCAATCCCTTTAGGATCTTATACGTTTCAATCAGATCCCCCCTCAATCTTCTAAATTCCAACGAGTACAAGCCCAGTTCATCCAGTCTTTCTTCATATGAAAGACCTGCCATCCCAGGAATCAATCTGGTGAACCTTCTTTGTACTCCCTCTATGGCAAAGATGTCTTTCCTCAGATTAGGGGACCAAAACTGCACACAATACTCCAGGCGTGGTCTCACCAAGGCCTTGTACAACTGCAGTAGTACCTCCCTGCTCCTGTACTCGAATCCTCTCGCTATAAATGCCAGCATACCGTTCGCCTTTTTCACCGCCTGGGATGAGGCTTTCCCTTCCAGCACATCAGCGATGTCCTCTTTCTTCAAAGAACAGGGTTTCCCTTCCTCCACCATTGATGCTGCCCTCACCCGCATCTCCTCCATTTCCAACACCAAGCACTTCTTTACCTCACCCCACTCTCCACCCTCTGAAGGTATCACTGCCTCCGTGTTTCCCTTGTCCTTTCATCCCTGCCCACTAGTCTCCCTCCTGGCACAGCCTGAAACCAGCAGAAGTGCTACACCTGCCCGTTCTCCATTCAGGGCCCCAAACAGTCGAAGATCTTAATTCCTATCCCCATTCCTGTTCCGACAGGTCGGTCCATGGCCTCCTCTTTTGCCACGATGAGGCCAATCTCAGGTTGGAGGAGCGACACTTCATATTCTGTCTAGGTAGCCTCTATCCTGATGGTCTGAACATCGATTTCTCCAAATTCTGGTCATTTTTTCCCCCTTCCCCTTCCCTCTTCTTCATTTCTTCACTCTGGCTCCTTACGTCCTCTCCTCATCTGCCTATCACCTCTCACTGGTGCCCCTCCTCCTTCTCTTTCTCCTATGATCCGCTCTCCTCCCCATCAGAATCCTTCTTCCCCAGCCCTTTGCCTTTTCCACATATCACCTTGTAAGTTCTTACTTCATCCCCCTCCCCACCAACCAGGCTTCACCTTTCACCTTCCAGAGTCCACCTACCCCAACCTTCTTACTCTTTCTTCTTCTCCCATCCTCTCCAGTCCTGATGGAAGTGCCTTGGCAGAAATGTCGACTGTTTTCAGATGCTGCCTGACCTGCTGAGTGTGTTACACGGATTCAGAATTGACATGCTACAGTAGGCAGGGTACGGTAGCAGATGAAGCACATTTTGCATGAAGGTCAGTAGCTAGTGGTATTCCACGGGGATCTGTTCTTGGACCCCTGCTCTTTGTGATTTCCATAAATGATTTGGATGAGGAAGTGGAAGAGTGGGTCTCTGTCTCTGGAGACAGCTTATCCACTGATGTCTACTATAAGCCTACTGACTCTCACAGCTATCTACTATTCCTCTTCTCATCCTGTCTCTTGCGAAAATGTCATCCCCTTCTCGCAATTCCTCTCTTTCTGCCGCATCTGCTCTCAGGATGAGGCTTTTCATTCCAGGACGAGGGAGATGTCCTCCTTTTTTTAAAGAAAGGGGCTTCCCTTCCTCCACCATCTACTCTGCTCTCAAACGCATCTCCCCCATTTCACGCACATCTGCTCTCACTCCATCCTCCCACCACCCCACTAGCAATAGGGTTCCCCTGGTCCTCACCTACCACCCCACCAGCCTCCAGGTCCAACATATTATTCTCCGTAACTTCCGCCACCTCCAACAGGATCCCACCACTAAGCACATCTTTCCTTCCCCCCATCTGCTTTCCGCAGGGATCGCTCCCTATGCGACTCCCTTGTCCATTCGTCCCCCCCATCCCTCCCCACTGATCTCCCTCCTGGCACTTATCCTTGTAAGTGGAACAAGTGCTACACATGCCCTTACACTTCCTCCCACACCACCATTCAGGACCCCAGACAGTCCATCCAGGTGAGGCGACACTACACCCGTGAGTCGGCTGGGGTGATATACTGCGTCCGGTGCTCCCGATGTGGCATTCTATATATTGGCGAGACCTGACGCAGACTGGGAGATCGTTTTGCTGAACACCTACTCTCTGTCTGCCAGAGAAAGCAGGATCTCCCAGCGGCCACACATTTTAATTCCACATCCCATTCCCGTTCTGATATGTCTATCCACGGCCTCCTCTACTGTTAAGGTGAAGCCACACTCAGGTTGGAGGAACAACACCTTATATTCCGTCTGGGTAGCCTCCAACCTGATGGCATGAACATTGACTTCTCTAACTTCCGCTAGGCCCCACCTCCCCCTCGTACCCCATCCGTTATTTATTTATATACACACATTCTTTCTCTCTCTCTCCTTTTTCTCCCTCTGTCCCTCTGACTATTCCCCTTGCCCATCCTCTGGGCTTTTTCCTCCCCTCCCCCTTTTTATTCTCCCTGGGCCTCCTGTCCCATGATCCTCTCATATCCCTTTTGCCAATCACCTGTCCAGCTCTTGGCTCCATCCCTCCCCCTCCTGTCTTCTCCTATCATTTTGGATCTCCCCTCCCCCTCCCATTTTCAAATCTCTTACTAACTCTTCATTCAGTTAGTCCTGACGAAGGGTCTCGGTCCGAAACGTCGACTGTACCTCTTCCTAGAGATGCTGCCTGGCCTGCTGTGTTCACCAGCAACTTTGATGTGTGTTGCTGGAAGAGTGGTTTAGTAGGTTTGCAGATGACGCAGAGGTTGGTGGTGTGGAAGGTTGTCATAGGCTACCATGCAATATAGACAGGATACAGAGCTGAGCAGGGAAGTGGTAGATGGAGCTCCAGATGGAAAATTCGCTTGTGAATACAGTTTGGAAGACCGAACTTGAAGGAGGAGTACATGATAAGATTCTTAGCCGTGTGGAGTGACAGAGGGATCTTGGGGTCCAAGGTGATAGATCGCTCTAATATGCTGTGTATGTTGAAAGGTGGTTAAGAAAGCCTTTTGCTTGTTGGCCTTCATTAGTTAGGGGATTGAGTTCAAGAAGCACAAGGTAATATTGCAGCTCTATAAAAGCCGGGCACTGCTGCCAGGGGCTGGTGGCAGAGCTGGGATATTTAAGAGATAGGCACATGGAAGGAGGTAAAATAGAGGGTTATGGGCTGTGTAGGACAGAAGGATTAGACTGATTGTGGATTAGTTTGTAGAGGTAGGCGCAACATCATGGGCTGAAGGGCTTGTACTGTGCCCCACTGTTCTATGTTCTAGACTATTATACCGCTCTCTCAGCTGGCTTCACACTTTCTAGACATGAACCGAACTGGAGCTCTGCTGCCTGTATCCTGACTTTTCACATTTAAGTGGAATGAGGCAAGCTTCATCAGTAAAAAAAAACACAGGAGTTACTTGGTCATGTTTGTGAACTTTGACACCAGTATGTCCCGGAAGTTACAAGGACAAGCTATACTAGTTTAGTAGCAATTATTTGACCAGATTCAGTTCTAATCCTAAAGATAGAATATCATTTAGCTAAGAGTGGTCAAATTATGTTTGCGTTCAGTCAGGATTTGAGACCAGAGCTGACTGGATTTTAATTTAGGCCAGGCATTTTTCAATTCTGCTGCGAGACATGTCAATGATTAATGGCCGCCGCTGCACACTTCAGTCCGTTGCCCTTCTTACCTCCACACCTTCATGCTGTCGTAGCAACATTTGTACACAATTCAAATCGTGACCCAGGTCGTCTGTGCCCAGTGTGCTGTCCTTCTCCTGGATCCAGGCCTTCAGGTCAGACACATCATAGTCGAACTGGTGAACTTGGTGTGCTGCTCTCAGATTCTGGAGAAAGGTGACATGGCCAGTTAGAACTGCAGCCCTGACCTTCCCACCCATCAGAGAGAGGTCCAAGACATGCCTCTCAGGAATATTATCACCACCTGCAACAAGCTGGACAATAAGGGAGAGGCCACAGCTGACCTCAGCCTTAGTCCTGACTAACTTACCTACTTCTTCAATGACTTGTGTGGTTTCTTTCCTCGACTCCTATTTGCATTCAGAATCATCACCTCCCACTCCTACTTCGGGCAAGCCAGCTCTGAATCCAGACTTGCAATTCACCCTGATCCCCATGCATTTAATCTGGATTGACTTCCAAGAGGAACCTTGTCAAATACCTTACTAAGGTCCATGTAGATAATGTCCACTGCCTTACCTTCTTCGAGCTCCTGTGTTCCTCCGCAAAAAAATTGACTCAGCTTGTAAGGCATGACCTACCATGCACAAGACAAGCTCGGTGTCTCCATGCAGGCCATTTCTTTCCAAACACATATAAATCCTGTTCCTAAGTATGGTCTCTAGTTGTTTCCCTATCATGGGTGTGAGGCTCACTGGCCTGTGATTACCTGGATTATCCCTATTTTCCTTCTTGAAAAAAGACACATATCATTTGCTACCCTTCAGTCCTCGAGGACCTTGCCTGTTGCTAGTGAGAATGAGAAGACCTTTGTCAAGGCCTCAGCAATATTCTCACTTGCTTCTTTCAATATTCTGGAATATGTGCCACCTGGCCCTGGGGACTTACCCACCTTAATACTTTTCAGGAGATCCAGCACTATGTCCCCCATTATCTCAAAATGCCTCAATGCATTAGTGTACTCCGCTCCATCTTCACTGTCCTTCAAATCCTTCTCCTTAGTAATGCCTGAAACCGAGCGTGCAGTATCTCATCCACTTCCTCTGACTGCAAGTACATATTATCTCCTTTACCCCTGAATGGGCCTACCCATTCCTTAATTATCTGTTTTTTCTTAATGTAACTGTAAAATGTCTTGGAATTCTTCCTGATCCTGCTCACTTAGGACATTTCCTGGTTCCACTAATAGCCTGCTTGAAAATTTTCTGGGTATCTTGATACGCCACAAGGGTCAAGACTGATTTCAGTCTCTCGTATGCTTCATTTTTCTTCCTGATTCTTGGGTCATCTGAGCTTCTCCCACCTTACCATCATGGTCTTTTCTCCTCACTGGAACATGCTGGCCCTGAACGCAGATCAGCTGGTCTCTACACAACTCCCACAAAAGGCAATTACAGACTAAACAGGAATTGCTCGACTGCCGTGGCTGGGCCTTCACAAGTGAAGATTGGGGTAGCGTAAGTGACAGTAGTCCTTCATGCCCGGATGTGCTGAATGCCTTTAGCAGGTTTTGATCGGGAGACACACTCACACACACCACCACTGCATGATCCTGTAATTTCAGTCACTGAGGCCTGTCTTGTAAAGACACACTCACCCACAAGGGTAATGGACAGAGACACATACTCAGGCACATTCACTCACCTGGGGCAGACAGACGCACACAGCCTCACACTACTACAGGGATTGTAAAGAGACACACACACAGAGCACCTCACCTCTGCCCGATTCCTGACCGCTTGCTGTAGGTTGTCCCACTGTTGATTAATCTGATCGGCCTGATCCATCACCTGCTCCATGAAGCTGTGGGCCTGCCTCTTGAGTGATTTGACCAGCTCGTGGAAAGCAGATATTTTATTCTGGCCCAGGCTGCTCAGCTCTTGCTCCAAATGCTCAAACTTCTTCTGCAGTATCTGAGAAAGGGAGAAACACCGAGAAGTCGGACAGGTCAGACGCTGCTCTCTGCTGCCAGACTTCTGTCTGCAGCTCAGATGCCCTGCCCCAGTCTGTCCGAGAGCTCACCTCGGAGAAGGTAGATCACTGATGTCAGCAGCAGAAATCACCCCGTCACACACTTCATGCAGAGAACCTCATCATTTGTTAAAGTTGAACTGTGGGGAACAAGAGGCTCCACGATTTGGGTGCTCTATTCGGACCTTCAATAACCCTCATTCGTACTGAATGCTCCCTACATCCCCGAACTCTGCCCAGTCTTGTCTGTAGAGGCCGTTCCGTGTCAGAAGCCTGCGCCACCCAGTATACTCATCTGATAAATTCTCCTACTAACCCGTAGGTCTTTGCAATGTGGGAGGGAGCTGTAAGTCCCAGAGGAAACCCTCGCGGTCACTGTGAGAATGTACAAACTCCTTACAGTCAGTGGTGGGACTGAACCCAGGTCTCTGATGCTGTAATAGTGTTAGACTGACTGCACCACCCCCTGCAAAACTTCGATCTTTGTGTCTCAGCTCTCCCGCACATGTTTATCTTTGAACTTCCTACCTAGTCCTGCATCACTCCCCCACAGCCTCGTAACCCCGCTAGCCTCCATCCTTGAATCAGCATCTCCACCTAACTCTTTCACCTGGCATCCAGATGCAGTGTCCTGCCCCTAATCTACACCCATCTCCTTCCCCTACGTCCATGTCTGCTGCACCACGCACCACACTCCACACCCCAGCCCTGAGCCTCTACCGCAGTCCAGTGCCCAGTGCCCAGCGCCTAACCACTGCCCCCGTTTGGCCTCACCCCTCTGTTCTGCAGTAGCATCTGCCCAGATCATGTCCATTGTCACCCAGAGCCCAGGGGTCATGGAGGTACTGTGTCATTCTGTAGAGGAGGTGAGAATGATGCAGTACCAATGTAAATATTAACCCTCACATGAATCAGGCTGCAGGGTTTGAAAATGCTCCAATTCTTACCTCCACATCTTCCAGATCCTGACCATAGTCGTCTGAGTCTGCCAGGCGTTGCTTGCTGGAGAGCCACGTGGCTATTTCCTGCACCTCCTGTTCAAACTGATAGAGCTGGTACCGGTGCAAAAGCCTCTTCCGAAGTTTTCCTGCCAAAAGCAGGAGTGTCTCATACGCACTCTCCACATCCTGGAGCCGTTTCGTTATGGCTTGTCTGCAGGCGGACGAGAATATTTCCAATACCAGCTGGTGAACCTCACCATCCCGTACACTGCAGGAAGCACTGCACTGCACGCTGTGGCGCTCCCCGTTAAACTACAGAACCCCACTGCACCCTGCGGCGCTCCCCGTTACACTACAGAACCCCACTGCACGCTGTGGCGTTCCCCGTTACACTACAGAAACGTACTGCACGCTGCGGCGTTCCCCGTTACACTACAGAAATGTACTGCACGCTGCGGCGTTCCTCGTTACACTACAGAACCCCACTGCACGTTGCGGCGTTCCCCGTTACACTACAGAAACGTACTGCACGCTGCGGCGTTCCCCGTTACACTACAGAACCCCACTGCATGCTGCGGCGTTCCCCGTTACACTACAGAACCCCACTGCACGCTGCGGCGTTCCCCGTTACACTACAGAAACGTACTGCACGCTGCGGCGTTCCCCGTTACACTACAGAAACGTACTGCACGCTGCGGCGTTCCCCGTTACACTACAGAAATGTACTGCACGCTGCGGCGTTCCCCGTTACACTACAGAACCCCACTGCACGCTGCGGCGTTCCCCGTTACACTACAGAAACGTACTGCACGCTGCGGCGTTCCCCGTTACACTACAGAACCCCACTGCACGCTGCGGCGTTCCCCGTTACACAACAGAACCGCACTGCACGCTGCGGCGTTCCCCGTTACACTACAGAACCCCACTGCACCCTGCGGCGTTCCCCGTTACACTACAGAACCCCACTGCACCCTGTGGCGCTCCCTGTTACACTGCAGAACGTGTTCCCTGTTACACTACAGAACGTTTTCCCCGTTACACTACAGAACCCCACTGCACGCTGCGGCGTTCCCCGTTACACTACAGAACCCCACTGCACCCTGCGGTGTTCCCTGTTACACTACAGAACCCCACTGCACCCTGTGGTGCTCCCCGTTACACTGCAGAACGTGTTCCCTGTTACACTACAGAACGTTTTCCCCGTTACACTACAGAACCCCACTGCACGATGCGGCGTTCCCCGTTACACTGCAGAACGTGTTCCCTGTTACACTACAGAACGTTTTCCCCGTTACACTACAGAACCCACTGCATGCTGCGGCGTTCCCCGTTACACTACAGAACCCCACTGCACCCTGTGGTGCTCCCCGTTACACTGCAGAACGTGTTCCCTGTTACACTACAGAACGTTTTCCCCGTTACACTACAGAACCCCACTGCACGCTGCAGCGTTCCCCGTTACACTGCAGAACGTGTTCCCCGTTACACTACAGAACTCCACTGCACGCTGCAGCGTTCCCCGTTACACTACAGAACCCCACTGCATGCTGCGGCGTTCCCCGTTACACTGCAGAACGTGATCCCTGTTACACTACAGAACATTTTCCCCGTTACACTACAGAACCCCACTGCACGCTGCAGCGTTCCCCGTTACACTGCAGAACGTGTTCCCCGTTACACTACAGAACGTGTTCCCCGTTACACTACAGAACCCCACTGCACGATGCGGCGTTCCCCGTTACACTGCAGAACGTGTTCCCTGTTACACTACAGAACGTTTTCCCCGTTACACTACAGAACCCCACTGCACGCTGCAGCGTTCCCCGTTACACTGCAGAACGTGTTCCCCGTTACACTACAGAACTCCACTGCACGCTGCAGCGTTCCCCGTTACACTACAGAACCCCACTGCATGCTGCGGCGTTCCCCGTTACACTGCAGAACGTGTTCCCTGTTACACTACAGAACGTTTTCCCCGTTACACTACAGAACCCCACTGCACGCTGCAGCGTTCCCCGTTACACTGCAGAACGTGTTCCCCGTTACACTACAGAACGTGTTCCCCGTTACACTACAGAACCCCACTGCATGCTGCGGCGTTCCCCGTTACACTGCAGAACGTGTTCCCTGTTACACTACAGAACGTTTTCCCCGTTACACTACAGAACCCCACTGCACGCTGCAGCGTTCCCCGTTACACTGCAGAACGTGTTCCCTGTTACACTACAGAACGTTTTCCCCGTTACACTACAGAACCCCACTGCACGCTGCAGCGTTCCCCGTTATACACTACAGAACGTTTTCCCCGTAACACTACAGAACCCCACTGCACGCTGCGGCGTTCCCCGTTACACTACAGAACGTTTTCCCCGTTACACTACAGAACCCCACTGCACGCTGCAGCGTTCCCCGTTACACTACAGAACGTTTTCCCCATTACACTACAGAACCCCACTGCACGCTGCGGCGTTCCCCGTTACACTGCAGAACGTGTTCCCTGTTACACTACAGAACGTTTTCCCCGTTACACTACAGAACCCCACTGCACGCTGCAGCGTTCCCCGTTACACTGCAGAACGTGTTCCCCGTTACACTACAGAACTCCACTGCACGCTGCAGCGTTCCCCGTTACACTACAGAACCCCACTGCATGCTGCGGCGTTCCCCGTTACACTGCAGAACGTGATCCCTGTTACACTACAGAACATTTTCCCCGTTACACTACAGAACCCCACTGCACGTTGCAGCGTTCCCCGTTACACTGCAGAACGTGTTCCCCGTTACACTACAGAACGTGTTCCCCGTTACACTACAGAACCCCACTGCATGCTGCGGCGTTCCCCGTTACACTGCAGAACGTGTTCCCTGTTACACTACAGAACGTTTTCCCCGTTACACTACAGAACCCCACTGCACGCTGCGGCGTTCCCCGTTACACTGCAGAACGTGTTCCCTGTTACACTACAGAACGTTTTCCCCGTTACACTACAGAACCCCACTGCACGCTGCAGCGTTCCCCGTTACACTGCAGAACGTGTTCCCCGTTACACTACAGAACGTGTTCCCCGTTACACTACAGAACCCCACTGCATGCTGCGGCGTTCCCCGTTACACTGCAGAACGTGTTCCCTGTTACACTACAGAACGTTTTCCCCGTTACACTACAGAACCCCACTGCACGCTGCAGCGTTCCCCGTTACACTGCAGAACGTGTTCCCCGTTACACTACAGAACGTTTTCCCCGTTACACTACAGAACCCCACTGCATGCTGCGGCGTTCCCCGTTACACTGCAGAACGTGTTCCCTGTTACACTACAGAACGTTTTCCCCGTTACACTACAGAACCCCACTGCACGCTGCAGCGTTCCCCGTTACACTGCAGAACGTGTTCTCTGTTACACTACAGAACGTTTTCCCCGTTACACTACAGAACCCCACTGCATGCTGCAGCGTTCCCCGTTACACTACAGAACGTTTTCCCCGTAACACTACAGAACCCCACTGCACGCTGCGGCGTTCCCCGTTACACTACAGAACGTTTTCCCCGTTACACTACAGAACCCCACTGCACGCTGCAGCGTTCCCCGTTACACTACAGAACGTTTTCCCCGTTACACTACAGAACCCCACTGCACGCTGCGGCGTTCCCCGTTACACTGCAGAACGTGTTCCCTGTTACACTACAGAACGTTTTCCCCGTTACACTACAGAACCCCACTGCACGCTGCAGCGTTCCCCGTTACACTGCAGAACGTGTTCCCCGTTACACTACAGAACCCACTGCACGCTGCGGTGCTCCCCATTACACTGCAGAACCCCACTGCACGCTGCGGTGCTCCCCGTTACACTACAGAACGCCACTGCGCACTGCGGCATTCCCCGTTACACCACAGAACCGATCTTTCCTATTCTCTTTACTTACCCTGCAGAGCAGTGGTAAAAGGCCTGATTAAAGTTTTGTTTTGTTTAGGGCAGCTTGGTGGAGTGGTGATTGGCACAACGCTACTACACAACAGCGGCCTGGGTTCAATTCCCACCGCCGGCTGACAGGAGTTTGAACGTTCTCCCTGTGACCGCGAGGGTTTCTTCGGGGAGCTCCCGTTTCCTCCCATGTTCCAAAGACGTACAGGTTAGTCACACGGGTGTAACTGGGTAGTGCGAGCTCGTTGGGTCGCAAAAGGCTGTTACTGTGCTGATCTTGAAACAAGTAATATAAATAGCTGAGACAAAGGAGACCACGGATACTGAAGAAACTCAGAGAGTCGAGCAGCATCTGTGGGGGGGGGGAGGAATTGTGTGCAGATGGAGGTGGGGATAACACAGAGATGATAACTGCAATGAGCTGAATGAAGGGACTACACTTTCAAATCCTTGGATCTAGTCGAGACTATACTGTATCTGGGGTGAGGCACAGGGAATACAATGGATCAGAAGGATAGAGATGGATAGCTCCCACATGATCCGAAGATGGTTTGCTATGTTTTGGGCTCCTCTTGCTTGCTGTGGCGGGGGGGTAAATAGCTGTAGGGTCCTACCTGTCAGGATGGTTCATGCTGGTCAGATTATTCCCCATTTCCTTCAGTTTGAACATTATGGATTTGTAGCTGACCAGGTCCACGTCTGTATTTTCCAGCTTCTTCAGCAGCATCTGAGTAGTGCTCTCGTCCTTCCCGTAGTCTGTGCTCTCCAGCTGTGGTCTCTTCTCTTCCATCCATAACTCAGCCTCCAGCAGCTGTGGTGGGCAGAGAACACCGAGAATGTATACCCATCGCCCAAACATCGGCCTGCAGACAGAGCGATCTACTTTCCCCATGGCTCTGATCACCATTCACTTCCCCTGTGACTGTTACCACACTCCAAATGAGGCCTAACCAAATGTTTTATGCAACTGAAACATTATTTCCCGACGTTTATGCTCAAACACTCTGACCTTCCCTTCACTTGACCGGGTATTGATTATAAAACTTGAGGAGTCATGTTGCAGTTGCAAAAACTTTGATTAGGCCACATTCGGAGTTTTGCACACAGTTCTGGTTACTCCATTACAGGAAGGAAGTTGAGGCTTTGGAGAGGGTGCAGGAGAGGTTCACCAGGATGTTACCTCCATTAGAGTGTTTTAGTATCAGGAAAGGTTGGACAAACTTGAATTGTTTTCTCTGGAGCATCAGAGGGGTGATCTAATAACAGCTGATGAAATTATGAGAGGGGTAGATAGGGTAGATTGTCTTTTTTCCCAGGGTGTCCCAGAGATAACTACCTTAGCTTTAAGGTGAGAAGGGGAAATTTTAAAGGAGATTTAAGAGGCAAGTATTTCAGTCAGAGAGTTGTAGAGAGCTGGAATGCACTGCCAGTGGAGGCAGTGAAAGTAGATATAATAGTAATATTTCAGGCACATTTAGAACAGTCAAAAATAGAGGAAATCAGACCGCAAGTGGACTGGCATTGTGACTTGCACAGACATTGTTGGCTAAGGGGCACATTCCTGTAATATTCTATCAAGGAAACTCGGAGTTTGGCAGTGTGTGGGTCAGATCCATATCTGGCTGAGGGTATGCGCAAACCCAACAACTAGTACAAGCTGATTGAGGACATATCCTTCAAATGCTTGGAACAGGTCAACATTGTGTCTGGAGTGGGAAGTGACAGTGAGGCACAAGGAACTCAGTAGATCAGAAGGGCAGAAATGGGCCATTTCCATCACCATTGCTGACGAGCTGATTGGATCACTGATGTCACATGGTCACAACCTAATGCCATGTCAGTGGATAGTGGCAAGATTACTCAGCTGATTATTATTGATATCAATTTGTTTGTCTGGAGAGAGCGGGAGTGTGTTTCTCTCTGACATGTGAACGCTCACCTCAGAGAGGAAGAGTTGTGCTGCATACGCCTCATTCAGCAACTTGCTTCTCTTCTCCGCTTCCTCTTTCAGTGTCTCCACAGCATCCTTCAACTCCCACAGCCTCTTTGAAATCTCTCGCGAGGCAAAATGCCCGCTCTTTGCAAGATTCTGTCCTGTTTCCAGCACGTCGTTGATCAGGGAGTCATGGCAGCTGATCTCACTCTGCAGAGCCTAGTTAGCGGAGGAGATTCCAGCAAAGCTGTTACTTCTTAAACAAGAAATTAGTAAGTGAACAACTCCATCCAAACAGAAGAATCATGTCATTCACATTCTCAGGTATCCTAAAGCTCTACAAAGTAAATAACTTATATCTGACCTAAAGCCACTGCTCAAAGGTTGCTAAACACAGCAGGCAAACTATGGACATTGCACTGAGGAATATGGCAGGATAATCTGCTTTAATCATGTTAGTTAGATGCTAGCAAACTTGGAAGGCACTGAGCTTAAATATTATAAGTCCACAAGACTATAAGACCATAAGAAATAGAAGTAGAAGTAGGCCATTTGGCCCATCGAGTTTGCTCTGCTATTTCATCATGGCTGATCCATTTCCCTCTCAGCACCAGTCTCCTGCCTTCTCCCCATATCCCTTCATATCTCGACTAATCAAGAATCTATCAACCTCTGCCTTAAATATATCCAATGACTTGGCCTCCACAGCCCCTTTGGCAATGAATGCCACAGATTCATCACTCTCTGACTAAAGAAATCCCTCCTCGTCTCCATTCTAAATCCTTCTACTCTGAGGCTGTGCCCTCTGGTCCTAGACTCCTCCACCGTAGTAAACATCCACTCTATCTATGCCTATGGATTACATAAGAAAGGCAAGATTGGAGTGAGGAGTCACAGATTTTTAAGCTTCAACAGAACACCAGCACAAGCCGCATCCAACATCGGGACACTGCCAGCCAGGTCACAGTCTGTTCTCAGGACTCACACCGCCAGGTTCAGGAGCAGTTACTGCCTCTCAATCATCAGGGTCTTGAACCAAAAGGAGTAACTTCATTCAACTTCATTTACCCCACCAAAGAGCTAAATACCGGAGGTGAGGTGAGAGCGAGTAGCATTTGACTGAGTATGGCATCAAGGTGCCCTCGCTAAAATAGAGTCCATGGGAATTAGGGGAAAGCCCTCCGCTGGTTGGAATCATACCTGACACAAAGGTGGTTGGAGGTCAGTCATCTCATCCTCAGGACATCACTGCAGGAGTTCCTCAGGGAAGTGTCCTAGGACCAATCATCTTCAGCTGCTTCATCAATGACCTTCCTTCCGTCATAAGGACAGAAATGGGGATGTTCGCAGAAAACTGCACAATGTTCTGCACCATTTGTGACTCCTCAGATAGTGAAGCAGTTCTTTCCCAAATGCAGCAGGTCCTGGACAATATCCAGGCTTGGGCTGACAATTGGCAAGTAACATTTCAGCCACACAAGTGTCAAGCACTGACCATCTCCAACAAGAGAGGCTCTAACCATCGTCCCTTGACATTCAGTGGCATCACCGTCACTGAATCCCCTACAATCAACATCCTGGGGGTTACCATTGACAGGAAACAGAACTGGTCTAGCCATATAAACACCATGGCTACCAGACCAGACCAAAGGCTAGGAATCCTGTGGCATGTAACTCACCTCCTGACTCCCCAAAGCCTGTCCACCATCTACAAGGCTCAGGTCAGGAGTGTAATGGAATACTCGCCACTCACCTGGATGAGTGCAGCTCCATCTACACTCAGGATGCTTGACACCCTTCAGCACAAGGCAGCCCACTTGATTGGTACCCCTTCCACAAGCATCCAATCCCTCCACCATCAATGAACAGTTGCAGCAGTGTGAACTATCTACAAGATGCACTGCAACAACACACCAAAGTTCCTAAGGCAGCACCTTCCAGACCCACAACCACTGCCATCTAGAAAGACAAGTACAGCAGATACCTGGGAACACCACCACTTGGAAATCCACCTCCAAGGCACTCACCATCCTGACTTGGAAACATATCGCATTCCTTCATTTTGTCACTGGGTCAAAATCATGGAATCCCCTCCCTAACTGTTAGTGTACCTACACCTCAGGGGCTGCAGCCCTTCAAGAAGGCAGCTCATCACCACCTTCTGAAGGACAACTAGGGATGGGCAATAAATGCCGGCTTAGCTGCTGACGCCCACATCCCGTGAATGAATAAGCAAAAAAAATATTCTCACAATCTATGGACTCACTTTTAAGGACTCTTCATTGCATGTTCTCGATATTTATTGCTTATTTATTTATTATTACTATTTCTTATTTTTGTATTTGCACAGTTTGTTGTCTTTTGCATACTGATTGAACACCTAAGTTGGTGTGGTCTTCCATTTTGGTCTTTCCATTCCTATTATGGTTATTATTCTATCATGGATTTATTGAGTATGCCCACAAGAAAATGAATCTCAGGGTACTTTATGGTGACATATATGAACTTCGATAATAAATCTACCTTGAACTTTGAAGTTGTATAGGCTATTATACAATAACTCTTGGTGCCAGCATGGAGTTATATAGCACAAAAACAGGCACTTCTGACCAACTTGTCCATGTCAGCCAAATACTGACCTGAGCTCATCCCATTTGCTCTGTTTCTAAACCTGCATGGGTGGTTTAGAGACTAAACCTGTCAGGTAACGTAACTCAATACATAAAATGTACATAATTCACAACCGCCAACATTGAGTTGGAGTTTCACTTTAAGACGCTGGTCTGACATAATTAAGTAAGGCTTTTTAGCACACATTGTGTTCAGGATTTTGGTGTTCAATAAATGAGTTGTGACGGCTTTTCTGAAACAAAAGGTCTCCGCCGTTAAATTGTGAAAATTTACAAACCTTACCTACCCGTATATCTCCATAATGCATTTTAAATGTTGTAATAGTGCTGTTTCTACAGTTTGCTTTTGGAAATTAATCCATATACCCATCAACCTCCATGTGGAACACATATCCCTCAGGCCCCTTTTAAATGTTTCCCCTATCTCCTAAGACATTTGCTCTCAACTTTTTGAATCTATCTACTTCCAGTGTTAGAAACCTACAGTATGTCCCCTAGTATTAGACACATACAGTATGTCCCTAGTGTTAGAAACCTGCAGTATGTCCCCAGTGTTAGAAACCTACAGTATGTCACCTAGTGTTAGAAACCTACAGTATGTTCCTAGTGTTAGAAACCTACAGGATGCCCCCTAGTGTTAGAAACATACAGTATGTCCCTAGTGTTAGAAACATACAGTATGTCCCTTAGTGTTAGAAATCTACAGTATGTTCCTAGTGTTAGAAACATACAGTATGTCCCTAGTGTTAGAAACCTACAGAATGTCCCTAGTGTTAGAAAACTACAGTATGTTCCTACTGTTAGAAACCTACAGGATGCCCCCTAGTGTTAGAAACATACAGTATGTCCCTAGTGTTAGAAACCTACAGTATGTTCCTAGTGTTAGAAACATACAGTATGTCCCCTAGTGTTAGAAACATACAGTATGTCCCTAGTGTTAGAAACCTACAGTATGTTCCCAGTGTTAGAAACCTACAGGATGCCCCCTAGTGTTAGAAACATACAGTATGTCCCTAGTGTTAGAAACATACAGTATGTCCCTTAGTGTTAGAAACATACAGTATGTCCCCTAGTGTTAGAAACATACAGTATGTCCCTAGTGTTAGAAACATACAGTATGTCCCTTAGTGTTAGAAATCTACAGTATGTTCCCAGTGTTAGAAACCTACAGTATGTCCCTGGTGTTAGAAACATACAGTATGTCCCTAGTGTTAGAAACATACAGTATGTCCCCTAGTGTTAGAAACCTACAGTATGTCCCCTAGTGTTGGAATCCTACAGTATGTCCCCGGTGTTAGAAACCTACAGTATGTCCCCTAGTGTTAGAAACATACAGTATGTCCCTAGTGTGAGAAACATACAGTATGTCCCCGGTGTTAGAAACCTACAGTATGTCCCTGGTGTTAGAAATCTACAGTATGTCTCCTTTGTTAGAAACCTACAGTGTGTCCCCTAGTGTTAGAAACCTACAGTATGTCCCCTAGTGTTGGAATCCTACAGTATGTCCCCGGTGTTAGAAACCTACAGTATGTCCCCTAGTGTTAGAAACATACAGTATGTCCCTAGTGTGAGAAACATACAGTATGTCCCCGGTGTTAGAAACCTACAGTATGTGCCTGGTGTTAGAAATCTACAGTATGTCTCCTTTGTTAGAAACATACAGTATGTCCCCTAGTGTTAGAAACCTACAGTATGTCCCTAGTGTTAGAAACCTACAGTATGTTCCTAGTGTTAGAAACCTACAGGATGCCCCCTAGTGTTAGAAACATACAGTATGTCCCTAGTGTTAGAAACATACAGTATGTCCCCGGTATTAGAAACCTACAGTATGTCCCTAGTGTTAGAAACATACAGTATGTCCCCTAGTGTTAGAAACTTACAGTCTGTTCCTATTGTTAGAAACATACAGTATGTCCCCTAGTGTTAGAAACATACAGTATGTCCCCGGTGTTAGAAACCTACAGTATGTTCTCGGTGTTAGAAACATACAGTATGTCCCTAGGATTAGAAACATAAAGTATGTCCCTGGTGTTAGAAATCTACAGTATGTCTCCTTTGTTAGAAACCTACAGTATGCCCCTAGTGTTAGAAACCTACAGTATGTCCCTAGTGTTAGAAACCTACAGTATGTGCCTTAGTGTTAGAAACCTACAGTATGTCCCCGGTGTTAGAAACCTACAGTCTGTTCCTAGTGTTAGAAACATACAGTATGTCCCCTAGTGTTAGAAACATACAGTATGTCCCCGGTGTTAGAAACCTACAGTACGTCCCTAGTGTTAGAAACCTACAGCATGTCCCTAGTGTTAGAAACCTACAGAATGTTCCTAGTGTTAGAAACCTACAGGATGCCCCCTATTGTTAGAAACATACAGTATGTCCCCTAGTGTTAGAAACATACAATATGTCCCGAGTGTGAGAAACATACAGTATGTCCCCGGTGTTAGAAACCTACAGTATGTTCCCGGTGTTAGAAACATACAGTATGTCCCTAGTGTTAGAAACATACAGTATGTCCCTAGTGTTAGAAACCTACAGTATGTCCCCTAATGTTAGAAACCTACGGGATGTCCCTAGTGTTAGAAACATACAGTATGTCTCCTAGTGTTAGAAACCTACGGGATGTCCCTAGTGTTAGAAACCTACTGCATGTCCCTAGTGTTAGAAACCTACGGGATGTCCCTAGTGTTAGAAACCTACAGAATGTTCCTAGTGTTAGAAACCTACAGGATGCCTCCTATTGTTAGAAACATACAGTATGTCCCCTAGTGTTAGAAACATACAGTATGTCCCTAGTGTGAGAAACCTACAGTATGTCCCCTAATGTTAGAAACCTACGGGATGTCCCTAGTGTTAGAAACATACAGTATGTCTCCTAGTGTTAGAAACCTACGGGATGTCCCTAGTGTTAGAAACCTACAGCATGTCCCTAGTGTTAGAAACCTACGGGATGTCCCTAGTGTTAGAAACCTACAGAATGTTCCTAGTGTTAGAAACCTGCAGGATGCTTCCTATTGTTAGAAACATACAGTATGTCCCCTAGTGCTAGAAACATACAGTATGTCCCTAGTGTGAGAAACATACAGTATGTCCCCGGTGTTAGAAACCTACAGTATGTTCCCGGTGTTAGAAACATACAGTATGTCCCTAGTGTTAGAAACCTACAGTATGTCCCCTAATGTTAGAAACCTACGGGATGTCCCTAGTGTTAGAAACATACAGTATGTCCCCTAGTGTTAGAAACCTACGGGATGTCCCTAGTGTTAGAAACCTACAGCATGTCCCTAGTGTTAGAAACCTACGGGATGTCCCTAGTGTTAGAAACCTACAGCATGTCCCTAGTGTTAGAAACCTACAGAATGTTCCTAGTGTTAGAAACCTACAGGATGCCCCCTATTGTTAGAAACATACAGTATGTCCCCTAGTGTTAGAAACATACAGTATGTCCCTAGTGTGAGAAACATACAGTATGTCCCCGGTGTTAGAAACCTACAGTATGTTCCCAGTGTTAGAAACATACAGTATGTCCCCGGTGTTAGAAACCTACAGTATGTCCCCTAGTGTTAGAAACCTACAGTATGCCCCCAGTGTTAGAAACCTACAGTATGTCCCTAGTGTTAGAAACCTACAGTATGTCCCCGGTGTTGGAATCCTACAGTATGTCCCTGGTGTTAGAAACCTACAGTATGTCCCTAGTGTTAGAAACCTACAGTATGTCCCCTAGTGTTAGAAACCTACGGGATGTCCCTAGTGTTAGAAACATACAGTATGTCCCCTAGTGTTAGAAACTTACAGTCTGTTCCTATTGTTAGAAACATACTGTATGTCCCCGGTGTTAGAAACCTACAGTATGTTCTCGGTGTTAGAAACATACAGTATGTCCCTAGGTTTAGAAACATACAGTATGTCCCCGGTGTTAGAAACCTACAGTATGTTCCCGGTGTTAGAAACATACAGTATGTCCCTAGTGTTAGAAACCTACAGTATGTCCCCTAGTGTTAGAAACCTACAGGATGCCCCCTATTGTTAGAAACATACAGTATGTCCCCTAGTGTTAGAAACATACAGTATGTCCCTAGTGTGAGAAACATACAGTATGTCCCCGGTGTTAGAAACCTACAGTATGTTCCCGGTGTTAGAAACATACAGTATATCCCTAGTGTTACAAACCTACAGTATGTCCCTAGTGTTAGAAACCTACAGTATGTTCCCTGTGTTAGAAACATACAGTATGTCCCTAGTGTTAGAAAACTACAGTATGTCCCCTAGTGTTAGAAACCTACAGTATGCCCCCAGTGTTAGAAACCTACAGTATGTCCCTAGTGTTAGAAACCTACAGTATGTCCCCGGTGTTGGAATCCTACAGTATGTCCCTGGTGTTAGAAACCTACAGTGTGTCCCTAGTGATAGAAACCTACAGTATGTCCCCTAGTGTTAGAAACCTACGGGATGTCCCTAGTGTTAGAAACCTACAGCATGTCCCTAGTGTTAGAAACCTACAGCATGTCCCTAGTGTTAGAAACCTACAGAATGTTCCTAGTGTTAGAAACCTACAGGATGCCTCCTATTGTTAGAAACATACAGTATGTCCCCTAGTGTTAGAAACCTACAGTATGTCCCTAGTGTTAGAAACATACAGTATGTCCCCTAGTGTTAGAAACCTACGGGATGTCCCTAGTGTTAGAAACCTACAGCATGTCCCTAGTGTTAGAAACCTACAGAATGTTCCTAGTGTTAGAAACCTACAGGATGCCCCCTATTGTTAGAAACATACAGTATGTCCCCTAGTGTTAGGAACATACAGTATGTCCCTAGTGTGAGAAACATACAGTATGTCCCCAGTGTGAGAAACATACAGTATGTACCCTAGTGTTAGAAACCTACAGTATGTCCCCTATGTTAGAAACCTACGGGATGTCCCTAGTGTTAGAAACTACAGTATGTCCCCTAGTGTTAGAAACCTACGGGATGTCCCTAGTGTTAGAAACTACAAAATGTCCTATGTTAGAAACCTACAGTATGTCCCTAGTGTTAGAAACCTACAGGATGCCCCCTATTGTTCGAAACATACAGTATGTTCCCGGTGTTAGAAACATACATTATGTCCCTAGTGTTAGAAACCTACAGTATGTCCCCTAGTGTTAGAAACATACAGTATGTCCCCTAGTGTTAGAAACCTACAGTATGTCCCCGGTGTTAGAAACATACAGTATGTCCCTAGTGTTAGAAACCTACAGTATGTCCCCTAGTGTTAGAAACCTACAGCATGTCCTTAGTGTTAGAAACCTACGGGATGTCCCTAGTGTTAGAAACATACAGTATGTCCCTAGTGTTAGAAACCTACAGTATGTCCCCTAGTGTTAGAAACATACAGTATGTCCCCTAGTGTTAGAAACCTACAGTATGCCCCCAGTGTTAGAAACCTACAGTATGTCCCTAGTGTTAGAAACCTACAGGATGCCCCCTATTGTTCGAAACATACAGTATGTCCCCTAGTGTTAGAAACATCTCAGTAGAAAGATGTCCTAGTGTTAGAAACATACAGTATGTCCCCTAGTGTTAGAAACCTACGGGATGTCCCTAGTGTTAGAAACCGACAGCATGTCCCTAGTGTTAGAAACCTACAGAATGTTCCTAGTGTTAGAAACCTACAGGATGCCCCCTAGTGTTAGAAACCTACAGTATGTCCCCTAGTGTTAGAAACCTACAGAATGTCCCTAGTGTTAGAAAACTACAGTATGTCCCTAGTGTTAGAAACCTACAGAATGTTCCTAGTGTTAGAAACCTACAGGATGCCCCCTATTGTTAGAAACATACAGTATGTCCCCTAGTGTTAGAAACCTACAGTATGTTCCCGGTGTTAGAAACATACAGTATGTCCCTAGTGTTAGAAACCTACAGTATGTCCCCTAGTGTTAGAAACCTACAGTATGCCCCCAGTGTTAGAAACCTACAGTATGTCCCTAGTGTTAGAAACCTACAGTATGTCCCCGGTGTTGGAATCCTACAGTATGTCCCTGGTGTTAGAAACCTACAGTATGTCCCTAGTGTTAGAAACCTACAGTATGTCCCCTAGTGTTAGAAACCTACGGGATGTCCCTAGTGTTAGAAACATACAGTATGTCCCCTAGTGTTAGAAACTTACAGTCTGTTCCTATTGTTAGAAACATACTGTATGTCCCCGGTGTTAGAAACCTACAGTATGTTCTCGGTGTTAGAAACATACAGTATGTCCCTAGGTTTAGAAACATACAGTATGTCCCCGGTGTTAGAAACCTACAGTATGTTCCCGGTGTTAGAAACATACATTATGTCCCTAGTGTTAGAAATGACAGTATGTCCCCTAGTGTTAGAAACCTACAGGATGCCCCCTATTGTTAGAAACATACAGTATGTCCCCTAGTGTTAGAAACATACAGTATGTCCCTAGTGTGAGAAACATACAGTATGTCCCCGGTGTTAGAAACCTACAGTATGTTCCCGGTGTTAGAAACATACAGTATATCCCTAGTGTTACAAACCTACAGTATGTCCCTAGTGTTAGAAACCTACAGTATGTTCCCTGTGTTAGAAACATACAGTATGTCCCTAGTGTTAGAAAACTACAGTATGTCCCCTAGTGTTAGAAACCTACAGTATGCCCCCAGTGTTAGAAACCTACAGTATGTCCCTAGTGTTAGAAACCTACAGTATGTCCCCGGTGTTGGAATCCTACAGTATGTCCCTGGTGTTAGAAACCTACAGTGTGTCCCTAGTGATAGAAACCTACAGTATGTCCCCTAGTGTTAGAAACCTACGGGATGTCCCTAGTGTTAGAAACCTACAGCATGTCCCTAGTGTTAGAAACCTACAGCATGTCCCTAGTGTTAGAAACCTACAGAATGTTCCTAGTGTTAGAAACCTACAGTATATCCCTAGTGTTACAAACCTACAGTATGTCCCTAGTGTTAGAAACCTACAGTATGTTCCCTGTGTTAGAAACATACAGTATGTCCCTAGTGTTAGAAAACTACAGTATGTCCCCTAGTGTTAGAAACCTACAGCATGTCCCTAGTGTTAGAAACCGACAGCATGTCCCTAGTGTTAGAAACCTACAGAATGTTCCTAGTGTTAGAAACCTATGGGATGTCCCTAGTGTTAGAAACATACAGTATGTCCCTAGTGTTAGAAACCTACAGAATGTTCCTAGTGTTAGAAACCTATGGGATGTCCCTAGTGTTAGAAACATACAGTATGTCCCTAGTGTTAGAAACCTACAGTATGCCCCCAGTGTTAGAAACCTACAGTATGTCCCCAGTGTTAGAAACCTACAGTCTGTTCCTAGTGTTGGAAACATACAGTATGTCCCCTAGTGTTAGAAACATACAGTATGTCCCTAGTGTTAGAAACCTACAGTATGCCCCCAGTGTTAGAAACCTACAGTATGTCCCCAGTGTTAGAAACCTACAGTCTGTTCCTAGTGTTAGAAACATACACTATGTCCCCTAGTGTTAGAAACATACAGTATGTCCCCGGTGTTAGAAACCTACAGTACGTCCCTAGTGTTAGAAACCTACGGGATGTACCTAGTGTTAGAAACCTACAGCATGTCCCTAGTGTTAGAAACCTACAGAATGTTCCTAGTGTTAGAAACCTACAGGATGCCCCCTATTGTTAGAAACATACAGTATGTCCCCTAGTGTTAGAAACATACATTATGTCCCTAGTGTTAGAAACCTACAGTATGTTCCCGGTGTTAGAAACATACAGTATGTCCCTAGTGTTAGAAACCTACAGTATGTCCCTAGTGTTAGAAACCTACAGTATGTCCCCTAGTGTTAGAAACCTACGGGATGTCCCTAGTGTTAGAAACATACAGTATGTCCCCTAGTGTTAGAAACCTACAGCATGTCCTTAGTGTTAGAAACCTACGGGATGTCCCTAGTGTTAGAAACATACAGTATGTCCCTAGTGTTAGAAACCTACAGTATGTCCCCTAATGTTAGAAACCTACGGGATGTCCCTAGTGTTAGAAACATACAGTATGTCCCCTAGTGTTAGAAACCTACGGGATGTCCCTCGTGTTAGAAACCTACAGCATGTCCCTAGTGTTAGAAACCTACAGAATGTTCCTAGTGTTAGAAACCTACAGGATGCCCCCTATTGTTAGAAACCTACAGTATGTCCCCTAGTGTTAGAAACATACAGTATGTCCCTTGTGTGAGAAACATACAGTATGTCCCTGGTGTTAGAAACATACAGTATGTCCCTAGTGTTAGAAACCTACAGTATGTCCCCTAGTGTTAGAAACCTACGGGATGTCCCTAGTGTTAGAAACATACAGTATGTCCCCTAGTGTTAGAAACCTACAGCATGTCCCTAGTGTTAGAAACCTACAGGATGCCTCCTATTGTTAGAAACATACAGTATGTCCCCTAGTGTTAGAAACATACAGTATGTCCCTAGTGTGAGAAACATACAGTATGTCCCCTAGTGTTAGAAACCTACAGTATGTTCCCGGTGTTAGAAACATACAGTATGTCCCTAGTGTTAGAAACCTACAATATGTCCCCTAATGTTAGAAACCTACGGGATGTCCCTAGTGTTAGAAACATACAGTATGTCCCCTAGTGTTAGAAACCTACGGGATGTCCCTAGTGTTAGAAACCTACAGCATGTCCCTAGTGTTAGAAACCTACGGGATGTCCCTAGTGTTAGAAACCTACAGAATGTTCCTAGTGTTAGAAACCTGCAGGATGCTTCCTATTGTTAGAAACATACAGTATGTCCCCTAGTGCTAGAAACATACAGTATGTCCCTAGTGTGAGAAACATACAGTATGTCCCCGGTGTTAGAAACCTACAGTATGTTCCCGGTGTTAGAAACATACAGTATGTCCCTAGTGTTAGAAACCTACAGTATGTCCCCTAATGTTAGAAACCTACGGGATGTCACTAGTGTTAGAAATATACAGTATGTCCCCTAGTGTTAGAAACCTACGGGATGTTCCTAGTGTTAGAAACCTACAGCATGTCCCTAGTGTTAGAAACCTACGGGATGTCCCTAGTGTTAGAAACCTACAGCATGTCCCTAGTGTTAGAAACCTACAGAATGTTCCTAGTGTTAGAAACCTACAGAATGCCCCCTATTGTTAGAAACATACAGTATGTCCCCTAGTGTTAGAAACATACAGTATGTCCCTAGTGTGAGAAACATACAGAATGTCCCCGGTGTTAGAAACCTACAGTATGTTCCCGGTGTTAGAAGCATACAGTATGTCCCTAGTGTTAGAAACCTACAGTATGTCCCCTAGTGTTAGAAACCTACAGTATGCCCCCAGTGTTAGAAACCTACAGTATGTCCCTAGTGTTAGAAACCTACAGGATGTCCCTAGTGTGAGAAACATACAGTATGTCCCTGGTGTTAGAAACATACAGTATGTCCCTAGGTTTAGAAACCTACAGTATGCCCCTAGTGTTAGAAACCTACGGGATGTCCCTAGTGTTAGAAACCTACGGGATGTCCCTAGTGTTAGAAACATACAGTATGTCCCCTAGTGTTAGAAACCTACAGCATGTCCCTAGTGTTAGAAACCTGCAGGATGCCTCCTATTGTTAGAAACATACAGTATGTCCCCTAGTGTTAGAAACATACAGTATGTCCCTAGTGTGAGAAACATACAGTATGTCCCCAGTGTTAGAAACCTACAGTATGTTCCCGGTGTTAGAAACATACAGTATGTCCCTAGTGTTAGAAACCTACAGTATGTCCCCTAATGTTAGAAACCTACGGGATGTCCCTAGTGTTAGAAACATACAGTATGTCCCCTAGTGTTAGAAACCTACAGCATGTCCCTACTGTTAGAAACCTACGGGATGTCCCTAGTGTTAGAAACCTACAGCATGTCCATAGTGTTAGAAACCTACAGAATGTTCCTAGTGTTAGAAACCTACAGGATGCCCCCTATTGTTAGAAACATACAGTATGTCCCCTAGTGTTAGAAACATACAGTATGTCCCTTGTGTGAGAAACATACAGTATGTCCCTGGTGTTAGAAACATACAGTATGTCCCTAGTGTTAGAAACCTACAGTATGTCCCCTAGTGTTAGAAACCTACAGGATGCCTCCTATTGTTAGAAACATACAGTATGTCCCCTAGTGTTAGAAACATACAGAATGTTCCTAGTGTTAGAAACCTACAGGATGCCCCCTATTGTTAGAAACATACAGTATGTCCCCTAGTGTTAGAAACATACAGTATGTCCCTAGTGTGAGAAACATACAGTATGTCCCCGGTGTTAGAAACCTACAGTATGTCCCCTAGTGTTAGAAACATACAGTATGTCCCTAGTGTTAGAAACCTACAGTATGTCCCTAGTGTTAGAAACCTACAGTATGTCCCCTAATGTTAGAAACCTACGGGATGTCCCTAGTGTTAGAAACATACAGTATGTCCCCTAGTGTTAGAAACCTACGGGATGTCCCTAGTGTTAGAAACATACAGTATGTCCCCTATTGTTAGAAACATACAGTATGTCCCCTAGTGTTAGAAACATACAGTATTTTCCCGGTGTTAGAAACCTACAGTATGTTCCCGGTGTTAGAAACATACAGTATGTCCCTAGTGTTAGAAACATACAGTATGTCCCCTAGTGTTAGAAACCTACAGTATGCCCCCAGTGTTAGAAACCTACAGTATGTCCCCGGTGTTGGAATCCTACAGTATGTCCCTGGTGTTAGAAACCTACAGTATGTCCCCTAGTGTTAGAAACCTACGGGATGTCCCTAGTGTTAGAAACATACAGTATGTCCCCTAATGTTAGAAACCTACGGGATGTCCCTAGTGTTAGAAACCTACAGCATGTCCCTAGTGTTAGAAACCTACGGGATGTCCCTAGTGTTAGAAACCTACAGCATGTCCCTAGTGTTAGAAACCTACAGAATGTTCCTAGCGTTAGAAACCTACAGGATGCCCCCTATTGTTAGAAACATACAGTATGTCCCCTAGTGTTAGAAACATACAGTATGTCCCTAGTGTGAGAAACATACAGTATGTCCCCGGTGTTAGAAACCTACAGTATGTTCCCGGTGTTAGAAACATACAGTATGTCCCTAGTGTTAGAAACATACAGTATGTCCCCTAGTGTTAGAAACCTACAGTATGCCCCCGGTGTTAGAAACCTACAGTATGTCCCTAGTGTTAGAAACATACAGTATGTCCCCGGTGTTGGAATCCTACAGTATGTCCCTGGTGTTAGAAACCTACAGTATGTCCCTAGTGTTAGAAACCTACAGGATGTCCCTAGTGTTAGAAACCTACGGGATGTCCCTAGTGTTAGAAACCGACAGCATGTCCCTAGTGTTAGAAACCTACAGAATGTTCCTAGTGTTAGAAACCTATGGGATGTCCCCAGTGTTAGAAACATACAGTATGTCCCCAGTGTTGGAATCCTACAGCATGTCCCTAGTGTTAGAAACCTACAGAATGTTCCTCGTGTTAGAAACCTACGGGATGTCCCTAGTGTTAGAAGCTACAGGATGTCCCTAGCGTTAGAAGCTACAGGATGCCCCTGGTGTTAGTAAAGTATGCCTCTAGCATTAGAAGCTCAGAGAAGGCAGTGTTTGCTAAACTGCCTAACTGCAGATTAGAATGAATGAAATAGGAAGCTTCAAATTAGCCGCTTTCAACACAACGGAAGCCACATTTATAGTACAATATGTTCCTTCTGAATCAGTTTACTAGGACAGGACATTGCTTCTGAACTTGTGGTAGTTCTTATTTCCGACAAACTCACCTGATGCTTCTTCTGCAAGTTCTGCACAGCGTTCAGAGATTGTCCCATTTCCTTGGCTGAAGCCACTTGGATCTTCTCCTGAACCCAGGCCAGCTCAGCGTCAAGGTCCCGGAAGAACTGATAAAGCAGCATGCTTGCCTCCAGTCTCTTGCGCCTTTCCTTGATCGGATCACCGAGTGCCCGATACCTGAGCAAAAGGAAATGGCAAAATCCCACTGACACACCTGTATAACAATTAACCTACTGATGTGTCTGCCTTTAGAATGTGGCAGGAAGTTGAAGCACCTGGAGGAAACACACACAGTCACTGTGAGAAGGCTTAACCTCCTTGCAGGCAGCAGTGGAATTGACACTGTAATAACGTTACACTAAGCCCTGTGTTACCATGCTACCCCATGTCTGACAAAGGAAATGCAAAAATTCCTGCTTGGTACAGTCCCACACGTGAGTGAGGCTGTGATACAGGGTACCGCTGATGACAAATAGGCTTCAGAGCTGAAGCTGTACGACGATTAAAAGGTGAAGTTGGACAAAGAAAGTAGACAATTCTATTCCCCAAGGGTCAGTGCTGACCACTTCTTTCAAAGTAAACATAAATAATTTAGATATGAGTGCATAATGTAGAATTTCAGAATTGAAAGATAACATTAGACTTTAGGATGTTGTGGAGAAAGGGGACCTTCAGCCCAACTTATTCATGCTAGCCAGGAGCCCTCCTGAGCTAGTCCCACATGCCTGCACTGGTCCCGTTTCCTTCAAACCTTTCCTATCCATGTACAGTACCTGTCCAAGTGTCCTCTAAACACTGCCTCTACCCCTTCCTCTGTCAGCTCACCTACTTCTTCCTCTGTGTGAAAAACCACTTCAAATTTCCCCCCTCTTCCCTTAAACCTGTGCCCTCTAGACTTAGACTCCTTGACTCTTGGAAAATGTTGTCTTATCAAAGCCCCTCATGGTTTTGTAAACCTGTAAATGGTTACCATTTAGCCTCCTTTGCTTGAGGGAGAATGGTTTCTCCTTGGAATGTAATTGTGGTAACCGAGTCACTGGCAGTGAGGAGACCAGCAACAGTCTGCTTGAGTCAAAGTGCTGATCTCCAGAGGTGAAGTGGGAGAGACTGCCCTGGGCATCGAGGCACTATTTGACCTAGAGTAGTATCGGGGATCCCTGGTAAACCTGAGATTAATGGAGATCAGGATGAAAACACTCTGATGGTTGTGGTCATACCTCACACAAAGAAAGCTGGTTTTGGTTGATAAAGGTTATTCTTCCAGTCTCGGGCATCTCCACAGGAACTGTGTCCTCGATCCAGCCATCTAGAGCTGATTCCTTCCTTCCATCATAAGGTCAGAAATGAAGGTGTTTGCTCATGATTTCACAAAGATCCGTTCTGTTTGTAACTTTGTAACCCATGTCTACATGCAGCAAGACCTGGATACCATCCAACATTGACTGTAAAGTGGTCAGTACCATTTGTACCACTAAACTGCTATCTCCAACAAGGAGAAGATTAACCGTCCAGCACTGATGTTGAAAGACATTTGATGTTAATACCTTCAGCACCCTGCTCCAACAAGGTTTGATCAGAAACTCAATTGGACCAGACATAAATACTGTGATTGCAAGAAAATGAGAGAGGCTGGAATCTCATCTCCTGATTCTCCAGACCCTGTCACCTATCCATAAAGTGTGTCAGGAGTGTGATGGAACGGTCCCCACATGCCTGCATGAGTTCAGCTCCAGCAGTTCTGAAGGAGACCAACACCCATCAGAACAAAACGGCCAGCTTCATTGGTATCCTCCACCTTCCGATCCCTACACCATATACACCCAGTGTATACCATCTGCAGGTTGTTATAGTTGGGGGTGGTAATGGGGACAAGCTCCCACTGCCAATTAATTGCTCTCATTGGCGTGTGCCTGAATAGTCCCTGACAACCAAGTCTGGCTCCGGGCCTTCACATGTGGCTTAGATACTAAGCTCGGTGGAACTGTTTCTACCGACAGGAGTCGGGGCAAAAGCAGGTTACTGGGGCCTTAAAACTAGTCGCTTCGGGCAGATGGGTCTTGTCAGCCGTGGTTGGCAGCTCACCCAGGGGAAGGAAAACTCTGATCTCAAACCTCTGCTGCCTTGCAGTTATACCCATCATGGGGAAACTTCGGGAGTGAAGCCCAAGGGAAAAATCTGCAACTGGAGTCCCGAAGGCAGTCCCACATCGAGTTCAACAATGACTGGCAACTCCTGCGATATTGCTGATACCAAACTCTGCCCTTCCTTTGGGTTAATCAGATGCATGGAGACGGGGAGTTTGCTACACAGGCATCAGCTTGCTCTCCATATCGTACTGGCTTGTGTACCTAGACAGCTAGGACTCAATATCCATGGCCACCTCTGACTGGTGGAGGCCCTCACTCCCTCATACTATCTACAAAATGCGCTACTCATTCCTAGGTCTGCCCGGTGTTGGTGTGGTGGCATCCACACTGGACTTCGAGGTGAGTGGTTCTGGATTTGAATCCAGCTGCCCCCTTGCATGCCTTCCATCCGTGCTGGGTTTAATGTCCAGCTAGCAAGTCGGCCTCGTTAAAAAACAGACAAATGCTGAAGAAAAGGCACAAGGCACAGAGAGGAACAACTACAACAATTTCTAGAAAGCAGTAGGATGGAATATTCTCCACTCGTCTGGACAAGCTCAAGTCCAACAACAGTCTAGAGGTTCAAATGCATCGAGAAAAGCAGCAGATTCTTTGATTAGTACCCCAACAGTCACCCTCAGCATTAACTCCCTCTTGTGTGTACTGTCTACAAAATACAGCACGTTATTAACAGTGTATATTAACAGTCACCCTCAGCACTAACTCCCGACTGTCTACAAAATACAGCACGTTATTAACAGTATGTACTAACAGTCACCCTCAGCATTAACTCCCTACTGTCTACAAAATACAGCACGTTATTAACAGTATGTACTAACAGTCACCCTCAGCATTAACTCCCTACTGTCTACAAAATACAGCACGTTATTAACAGTGTATATTAACAGTCACCCTCAGCACTAACTCCCTACTGTCTACAAAATACAGCACGTTATTAACAGTATGTACTAACAGTCACCCTCAGCACTAACTCCCTACTGTCTACAAAATACAGCACGTTATTAACAGTATGTACTAACAGTCACCCTCAGCATTAACTCCCGACTGTCTACAAAATACAGCACGTTATTAACAGTGTATATTAACAGTCACCCTCAGCACTAACTCCCTACTGTCTACAAAATACAGCACGTTATTAACAGTATGTACTAACAGTCACCCTCAGCACTAACTCCCTACTGTCTACAAAATACAGCACGTTATTAACAGTATGTACTAACAGTCACCCTCAGCATTAACTCCCTACTGTCTACAAAATACAGCACGTTATTAACAGTGTATATTAACAGTCACCCTCAGCACTAACTCCCTACTGTCTACAAAATACAGCACGTTATTAACAGTATGTACTAACAGTCACCCTCAGCATTAACTCCCTACTGTCTACAAAATACAGCACGTTATTAACAGTATGTACTAACAGTCACCCTCAGCATTAACTCCCGACTGTCTACAAAATACAGCACGTTACTACTTAAAGGTTATATTCAAGGAGTTTCAGCATCCTCAGCCTTTACCACCATGATGAACAACACAGATGCAGTAGGTGCCTGCAGATTCCCTTCCAGTCATACTCCATCCTGACTTGGAAATAAGTCACTGTTCCTTCATCGTTGTTGTCTAAACCCTGGAACTCACTCCTCCGCAGCACCTTGCTCAGAAAGACTGAAGTCATTCAAGAAGAGAGCTTCTCAAGGGAAATTAGCGATGGGCAAAAAATAGTCATGCTTGGCAAATGGTCTCTGGACTTGTATGAATGCCTCACCTTGAACTGCTGCCCATGTCCGCTGTATTGATCCTATCTAGAACACACATATCCCTGTGGGAGGTTAAAGCTTTGTCGAGTGATAGAGCAAAGCAATATGGAAATAGACGCTTCAGCCCAGCTTTCCACGCAGAGCAGAAGGCCCATCTAGGCTAGTCCCATTTGCCCATACCCCTCTAATCGCTCCTCTCCATGTAACTATCCAAAAGGCTTTTAAGTTTTTTTAGTGTCCTGATGAAGGGTCTCAGCCTGAAACGTCGACTGATTTGCTCTTTTCCACAGATGCAGCCTGGCCTGCCGAGTTCTTCCTGCATTTTGTGTGTGTTGCTTTGGATTTCTAACATCTGCAGATTTTCTCTTGTCTTTTAAGTGTTGTTTTTGTACCTGCCTCAACTGCTTGCTCTGGCAACCCTCTCCACATGTACACCACTCTCTGCTTGAGGAAGCTGCCCCTCAGGTCCGATACAAATCTCTCCCTTCTCACCTTAACCCTATGCCATGTTGTTTTAAAATTCCTTTCCTTGGGAAAAAGACCGCACACACTCACCTTATCTATGATTTTTAATGTCAAGAAGACTCAAACAAGAAGTACTGTACAGTATTGTGGTTACTCCTTCCAGCATAATTACTTGCCAATCTACCCGAGTGGTGCTGACAACATAACTTTGGCCTTGTGTTCTGAACACCACAGACTCAATTAGTAACAATACGATCAAGCCATTCTTGGTGAAACACTGAAAGGACATTCTGTGCTCGGATTGCTTATGCACCTTTTACCAAATTCAAAGCAGAGCATGGAATTCGTAACAGAAATATGGGGAGACAATACTGAGGATACTGAGGAACATAGGAAGTGCAGGATACCAGGGAGAATGGAGAATTGAAAAGGGAGCCACATCTTGTACTCAAAGAGTGCTTTTAACATAGTTGATATCCCAAGGACAAATATTGATCAAGAGGAAAGAAATTAGTTGTATAATGTTAGTGAAGCACAAGGTGGATCAGACAAGGTTAGGCTGGAATACAAGATGATCCACCTGCATCCTGTAAATATTTCAGCACTAATTCCTTTCCCTTTGCTCTCTCTAACGTTTCAGCCAGTACCTCTACTTTACTGATGTCCTGAACCTTCATGTTTGGGTTCAATGCTGACCACCTCAATCTCTCAACTTACCTCTGGAGTACAATATCAATTCTGTCATGAATTTCCTCAGCTAGGAAGTGTTTTTTGCAAACAAACTCTTCAGATTGGTCGAGAAGCCCCTGCATCCTTTCCACATAGTTGTTGATATCTTCCTCCAGGTCTTGCTGTTTGTTGAGAAGGTTCCTCATGGAGACCAAGTCTGTGCCATGGGCTGGATGATCCAGCTGTTTCTCCACTTCACTGAGCCACTCCTCCACATCCTCAATGCTCCGCTGTAAGTTCAGGGCCTCCACAACGAAAGAGAAGGAACCATTAATAATTGACCTCTAGGAACACCCTACTCAGCAGTGGCACGTACAGGCACCTGCTTCCCATGAACACCTTCCCACCTAACGTGCACAATCTCTTGGCCACATCAGACTTGGTCCCTTCCCACCAGTAGGACAGATCCTGACAATGTTTCCCCCCCACCCCCCGGACAAGGGCTCTTAACTTTCTATGTGTCATATTGACTTTAGAGACCAGAATGGGATGAACAGCCTGGGGTTGCTGTGCTCAGCACGGCCCACGGGATTACTCAGTTCCCAATGATGCAGCTCGAGGCCACATATGACTGGTTGCCTCAAAGGCTTTCCTTGGTGGTGCGGAAGTTTTCCGTACCTCTGGTTATGGATGGCTTCAGGCAAATGTTGAAGTAGAACTGCCTGGGCCTGCTCATTCAAAGCACACTTCACTGGTTGATATGGTAATCTTTATCAAAAGTATTTCCAGAAGTGTGTGCTGAGTAGAAGGAACAAGTGGTGCAATAATCTGAGGAGGGAGTGGCAAGGACTTTTCCCGGTGGTGACACTCCAGCTGCTGATGCACACTGCATGCACTCACCCACAGAGGATGTGTTGGAGGGGAGGTGGAATTAGGTCAACGCACGGTGGACAATGTGGATCTTGTGCACAGATGCTGCAGGATCACCAAGTGAGATCGATGGCCAGCAAGACTCTCGTACCTTCAGCGTGTCCATCAGCTGCGACTTCTTCTCACAGCAGTGCTGCACCAATTCATTCCACAGGTCCTGAATCTGTTTAATCCTGGGCTCAATCTCATTGACTGCGTAATGTCCTTCGCTAACCAATTGCTCCCCTTCCTACAATGGAGTACAGTGAAGAACACGGTTATCAGTAACCAAACACCAGACTCACCCAACACATCATGCAGAATGGCACTGACCTCAGCCCACACTCCACAGGCTGAGTACAAACCTTGCTTCCTGCAGCCCTACACCACCCAGAATGAGCTGTAATCTCAAGGTCTTATAGTGAGGGCTTCCAATTCCTTGTGAGAAATCTGATGGGTGATCTAAGTTAGTTAATGCTGGGTAATGATAATTGGGCGGCGGGGTGGAGATACGTCTCTACCAAGGGAGACATAAGGCGCTCCTTCCCTCCGTTAACCTGTGGGTCACCCTTGGGCAAGGTGTAGCACCTGCTCATCCCCTCCCGATCAGGTCACGTGAAGCCATGGGAGCAGGGGGGTGGAAGGTCGTATGAGCAGCACAAGTCCTGGTTATGCGACCACCGATGCCAATCTCTGAAGAGTATTGATAATGTTCGGGGTCACTTGTCTTGGAAAGACACTGCTCAGAAGGAGGCAATGGAAAAACCACTTCTGTAGAAAAGTTTGCCAAGAGCAATCATGGTCATGGATGAGACCGTGATCACCGACGTCAATACTACATGACACATAAAGACGATGATGAATGATAGTTAACTGATGTAACAGGATTGCAAGGGGGAGGGGGAATTAACAAGATTAGCAAAATGTTGTAAAAGCAACCAGTTAATCTCATTCCCTAAATCCTCTTCCTGTAGCCTTGACAAGGGTCCACAGCGCTGGTATTTAAGTATCTCAGCTATGAGCTGCAAGAGCTTTATATGTTGTGGAAATTCTCTGGGAGATTTGTCTAGGTCGAGTTTACAGTCAGTGAACATCTGTTTAATCGATTGGAAACTTGGAACTTAAATAAAGCTTATTATATAGGCATGAGAACTGAATTGGCTAAGATAGAAATTAGATTAAAATGTTGGCTGCTGCATAAATAATGGCAAACATTTAAGGAAATACTTTAGAAATTCTCAACAAATATACATTCCATTAAGAAATGGAAAGGGAAATGACTCTTTCATGTCTAAGGAGATTAGTAAAGAGGTGAATGTTCTGCAGGTGTGTGGCTGAAGCAGAGGTGGGGGGAGCCTTGGTTGGGCTGGTAGTAGAAACACACGTAGAAGCTCTTACTGCATCAATGCTCCGGATCCTGTCTTGGTTTGCCATGACCTCAGTCTCAAAGGTTTGGTGCTTCTGCAGTTTCCCCTGCAGGTTGCTAGGGTCCATCCAGTTCTTGTCCAGGGCAACATTGATCTTTTCATTCAGCCAAGACACAGCCTGAAAGAAAAGAGCAGAAAACAATTGGTGAAATACTGACACAGTGCTTATCCCTTTGCCGTTCGCCTGACCTCTTTTCCCTCAGGTCATTGTTCCAGCAAACCCTTCCTCTCGGATGGATGTAACGTTTCCCGTGGTGAAGGTATGTATCCAATATCCCTCAAACTACAGCTGTGAAACCTGTTACCTTGTCGCTCTGCTGGCTCTGGGAGCTTGTTGTGCACAATATAGCTGCTGCCTTTCTCGTGCTACAAAGGTGACTCCGTCACAAAATACCTCAGTGAGCATGGTCCTCAAACCTCTTTCTCTCTGGTCTTTCCACAGAATTTGTTCTCTCTGCTCTTCTGAACGTACGGTGTCATCTCATATATTATAGGACAGAAATACTGGGGGCCTCCACCTCCAACACTCCCATGAGGTGCAGCACCACAGAAGAGGCAGCCACTACCACTTGTGGTTTGGTGCATGGACCACACACTTAGTAGCTGCAGTTCTCTGACACACAGACCCTATACTCACGATATGAAACTCTTGAGGAAGTAATAGTGAACAGATTTCTTCATCTTATGCAACACTACGCTGTTGGTTAGGGAGTTCCAGTAGTTAACCTCTGGAAGAACAATGACATACTTCCAAGAAAGGATGGTGTGTCTTGGAGAGGAATCTGCAGCTGTCGATGCTTTGTTGCTCCAGTATTCTGTTGCTTCTGTAAATACGGATTTGTTTATTTTAAACAGTGGTGATGCCCAGAATGTTGATGACAGGGTGCTTGAAGATCAGATTCTTTCAGGCATGGCTATCACTAGGAACACGTTCTGTCACTGCTGTACTTATCAGCCACACTGGGATTCTGCATGCCGACACAGGTTGCTTCATTTTCCGAGGAGTCGTGAGTGGACTTGGTCCAGATGCAGGTAGATGGGACCAGGCCGATGATCTGGTCAGCAGGGCCTATATGGGCCAAAAGGCCTGTTTCTGTGCTGCCGTACTCTATTACTGTCATGGACACCTCACTTCTGGCCTTGCGATGGAAGGAAGGTCGTGGGTGAAGATAATTGGGCCTCAGACCTTGCTTGAGGAGATCCAGAGGCCAGGATGATTGGCCTCAACAGTGACAATTTCCTTCTTTTGCATGAGGTTTGACTCAGCACAGAGCTTTCTCTGACAAATTCAATCAGATTTCTGTTTTACCAGGGCTCCTTAATACCACACATGGCTAATGCTATCAGATGCTCTGAGTAATCACTCTTATCTTGCCTCTGAAGTAGGGTTGCCAACTTTCTCACTCACAAATAAGGGACAAAAGTAGCAGTCAAATACGGGAAACTTGTGTTTACCCTGAGAAAGACGACCATGACCATGAAGCCTTGCGCGGACACCCGTGTGCGTATGTGTGCTGCGCACATACATGACGTGCATATGCGTGTACATGCCAATTTTTTTCTACAAATTGGTTTTGGCTTAATCTTCCTGATTCTGTTAAGTGAAACTACACTGTACATACATTATTTCTACTTTATATAGGCTGTGTATTTATCATATTATTCCTGCTTTTACTATACGTTAGTGTTATTTTAGGTTTTATGTGTTATTTGGTATGCTTTGGTAGGTTATTTTTTTGGGTCTGGGAACGCTCAAAAATTTTTCCCATATAAATTAATGGTAATTGCTTCTTCGCTTTACGCCATTTTGGCTTACGAACGGTTTCATAGGAATGCTCTACCTTAGCGCGGAAATACAGGACAAGGGCGGTCCCATATGGGACAAACCAATTTAGCCCAATATGCGGGATGTCCCAGCTAATACGGGACAGTTGGCAACCCTACTCTGGAGTTCAGCTTGCCTGAACGAACGATTAGTATCATGCTTTGATGTAGCTGTCGATTTGCCGCTGAGGGTCAGTCACCTTTCTGTGCAAGTGAGGTCACAGAATGGACAGAAACCAGCATCACCCACTTGAGAGAGAGAGTGAGGGAGACGGGGGGTGGGGGAGAGGGGGAGAGGGGGGAGAGAGAAAGAGAGAGAGAGAGAGAGAGAGAGAGAGAGAGAGACGGGGGAGACGGGGGAGAGGGGGGGAGAGAGAGAGAGAGAGAGACGGGGAGAGGGGGAGAGGGGGGAGAGAGAGAGAGAGAGAGAGAGGGAGACGGGGGAGAGGGGGAGAGGGGGGAGAGAGAGAGAGAGGGAGATGGGAGAGAGGGGGAGAGGGGGGAGAGGGGGGAGAGAGAGAGAGAGAGAGAGAGAGAGAGAGAGGGAGATGGGGGAGAGGGGAAGAGGGGGAGAGAGAGAGAGAGAGAGAGAGAGAGAGAGAGAGAGAGAGAGAGAGAGAGAGAGAGAACAGAGAGAAACAAAGCCTTTGGTCCACCAAGTCCACACCCACCATCTGCAACTAATCTTATATTAAAACGTTTTTTTTGTTCTTTCCATATTCCCATCAACTGCTCCCGGATTCTGCCACTCACCTTCACAGTAGGAACAATTTCCCTGGTGGCCAATTAGCTTAACAATGGCACGTATTCAGGATGTGAGAGGAAGCTGGAGTACCAGGGGTGAGAGGGACAACGTTCAAGTTCCAAGGTGAGGATTGGACCTAGGTCTCTGGTGCTAAGAGGCAATGGCTCCATTAGGGACTCTACTGAGTAGTGCTAAGCTGAAGATGCTGTTAAGAGTCAACCACATTTGTGGTCTGTAATCACATATAGGTTGATCCAGAATAAGGTTTTTTCTTCCCTTCCTAAAGGACATTAAATGGATTTTTACAACAGTCTGCTAGTTTTCGCTGCCAACGCAAACTTTTTTTTGCTCCTGGTTTATTTGATCATATTTAAAATTTCTCACCTACCATGGCAGGATTTGAACTCGCATCCCAAAATCAATGGTCCAGAACTCAACGTGCAAAGCTTGTAACTTGACTACTACACTACTACACCCTTCCTGCTTTAAATTTAAATTCTCCAGCTGCCATGATGGACAAGAGAAAGGGAACCAAAAATTAAAGGGCATGGGTTTAAGGTAAGAGGGGAAGATTTAAAAGGGAGCTGAGGGGCAACTTCTTCAGGCAGAGGGTGGTGCTTGTATGGAACAAATTGCCGGAGAAAGTAGGTGAGGCATTTAAAAGACATTTGGACCGGCACGTGAACAAGGAAAGCTTAGAGCAGGGGTTCCACCCTGGGGTACACGGAGCCCTTGGTCAATGGTGAGGCTCTATGGCATAAAGAAAGGTTGGGGACCACTGGTTTAGAGCAACAAAACATGGCAAATGTGACCAGCTTAGCTGAGTATCTTGGTAGCATAGATGTGTTGGGCCAAAGGGCTGTTTCTGTGTAGCATTACTCTATGACTCTTTACCACGAGTGAAATAAATTCCTCAACTCTTCTTGAATACTCACACCGATGAAGTTAATATAACACAGAGAAACGTTAACCTACATACCAAATGAAATAGATCCTTCCTCATTGTTCCATCTAGGGCTCTTAATATTACAACACCTTGATTGAACTTACCATTTGTATTCCAAAGAAAACAACCAGGCCAAGGAAATCTTTCCTCACAGTTACTTTTCTCCAGCCCTGAGGATGTCCTTCTAAAGCTTCTTTATGTCTTTTCTGATGATATCGCATCCTTCCTGAGATCAGTTGTACAGAAATGTACCCAGGACTCTAGCACTGCTCTGACTAGCATTTTCTACATTTCCACCATGAATGTACGTGGTTTGGATCATAAGTTTGGAGACTTAATGCAAGTTGATAGAGTTGTAGGTGGTGAAGAAGTTGTTTAAGTATACATTGACACATATATCACCCGGAAAATGGAAGAGTGGTGGCAGATAGAATTTAATCCAGAAAAAGGTGTGGCAGCAATGGAGATAATGCAGAAAAGATTCACCAGGCTAGACCTGGAATGGAGAGATTGGAGAGGTCGGTTTATTCTCATGGAATGTAAGAGACTGAGAAGTGACCGTAGAGAGACTTATGAGGGCCATAGACAGGCTTGATGGTCAGAATCTCAGCAACAGGGCAAGGAGTCCAGAACTAGAGGGCACAGGTTTAAGGCGAGAGGGGAAAAGTGTAAAGTAGATCTGAAGGGTAGGTTTTGCGGTTATCTCAACAAGTGACAGAGGAGGTGGTGGAGACAGATAAGATTATGTTTAAGAGGCATTTGAACAGTTACGGATAGGAAAGGCATGGGAATATTGGTTTAATGTAGATGAATGGCATTGCTTGAATCATCACCACGGTCAGCATGATCGAGGCTCATGAGAGACAGTTTCTATGCTATATAGTTGGATGATTCTATGAATTCTGTCTTTAAAATCCATGCCATTTAAACAACATACCTTTAAACTTTCAAATCTCTTTGCTGACTTATCCAATGGTCCCCTGTTCCTGGAATGCCCAGTACCTTCCCACGTCTTGCTTACTTCCTTCACTTATTTGCACTCCCATAATTAACTACCGCAAGCTCCTCTGTACTGAAATCTATTTGCCTCTTTTATTCCAAGCCAGCCAGTTCATTAACATTTTCCCGTACTCGATGGGTTTCTTCATTATAAACTTTCTGGTGTTAATTCTACTCCAATGATACAGGAGCAAAGGAACCCAAGACTAAGTCAAACGGATATTACATTATTAGATGAATTATTTCATTTTTGAATCATACCCTCTCGTTACCAAGGGAGGAATTCAATTCATTAATGCTGATGAACATCAACTGGTTTAACTCAGTTTATTAACAATATTTGAATTCTCTCTGGCTTCACTGATTTTGAACTTCACTGGCCTCATCGTCATTGAGATAAAGCACGGAACATCTCCTCCCAACCCTTCCGGCCCTCCGAGCTGCACCTCCCAGTAACCCCTGATCTAACCCTAGCCTAATCACAAGACAATTTACAGTGACCATTTAACCTGTGAAACAGTATGTCTCTGGACTGTGGGAGGAAACCAGAGCACCCGGAGGAAACCCACGTAGTCAAGGGGAGAACGTACAGACTCCTTACAGACAGCGGTGGGAATTGAACCCAGGTCGCTGGTACTGTGAAGCGTTGTGCTAACCACTACACTACTCTGCCACCCCAACTATGTTCCCACAACCTATGGATGCACTTTCAAAGACTCTTCATCTCATGTTCTCGATATTTGTTGCTAATTTATTTATTTATTATTAATATCTTTTTTTTGTATTTGCACAGTTTGTGTCTTTTTGCACACGGGTTGAAGGCTCAAATTGGTGCAGTCTTTCATTGATTCTATTATGGTTATTGGATTTATTGAGTATGCCCGCAAGAAAATGAATCTCTGGGTTGTCTATGGTGACATATATATACTTTGATAATAAATTTACTTTGAACTACTGGTACTTCGGTTTTGTAAAGATGCTCTTTACCTCATAGGAGCTTCTTAGGAAAATCTGCAGCTGTTTGGACTGGTCTAGGAGCTTCCTACGATGCTCACAGTTTTCCAGTAACTTTTGTTTTCTGAGAGACAAAAGCAATAAAAATGAAAACCCATGAATGCATTACAATAGGCAACAACCAGACACAGAACTATTGATTTAAAGCTTGGGAGAGGGAAAGGGAGAGGCTGAAGAGGCCACAGAAGTTGTTGAACATATTCTGAGCCCATTTCGACCTTAAAGGGTAAGTTCTACAGTGTTCTTGACCATCGGTAAAAACGCTGTGAGAAAAGGAAACAAGAGTACACAGGTCTCATAATATTTACTGTTTGCATCTTGTTCTGATGTAGCGTCAATCAGGGTAAAGATTCTGGCAAAGCATCACCTTATATTTCATCTGGGAAGCCAATATGATGGCATGAATATCGATTTCTCCTTCTGATAAAAAAATTATCTCCCCCCTCCCTTCTTCTTTCATTCCCCATTCTGGTCCCTTACCTCTTCTCACCTGCCTATGATCTCCTCCTTCCCGTTCTCCTATGGTCCACTCTCCTCTCCTATCAGATTCCTTCTTCTCCAGCCCTTTAACCTTTCCTACCCACCTGGTTTCACCTTCTAACTATCCTCCTTCCCCTCCCTCCACCTTTTTATAGTGGCGTCTTCCCCTTTCCTTTCCAGCCCTGATGAAGGGTCTCGGCCTGAAACGTTGACTGTTTATTAATTTCCACAGATGCTGCCTGACCTGCTGAGTTCTTCCAGCATTTTGTGTGCGTTGCGTAAGATTCTGGTTGACGTTTTACCCTGCCAAGTGGTGGGGACTGAACTGAGATCGGCATGTTCTACGGCCACAGAGGGTGATTCATTTAGTATGCAGCAGGACGGTCCCTAATGTGACCTAGCTATGTAGCTCAAGTGCTGTGAGTGTGGTTGTGGCGTCGTACCTCTGCAGGATTGCCTGGCATTTGCTGATGATCTGAGCAGAATCGGAGTGCTTGTCCTGCTTCAGCTGCAGAGCGAATCTCTCCATCATGTTTACCTTCTCCAGTTGAGCCTCCACCGCTTTTTCAAACTGTTCGTGCTTTTGCTGCAAGTTCTCTACCCTGGGCAGGGAATCCTGGAGCAGCACAGGCGGGACAAAACAGAAGAGACTCAGCAACATGGTTTCAGGTCCAGGAAACAGAGAGTGAGAGTAGAGGCTAATGGCACTCATGCAGACATCGTTGCTATTCCAAACTTACATGAATTATTTGGACTTTGGAATGAAAACATTTCTGAAATTCTGGATGTCACTGGGCTCAGAGCCTCAACTTCTGATCAGTTACTGTTTCATTATTATCACACATATTGAGATACAGGGAAGAGTTTTTGTTTGCATGCTCTGCAGTGGATCATTCCCATTCCATACACACACTCCGTAGCCAGACTATTATGTACACCTCTACATCTGCTTGTTAATCAGCCAATCACGTGGCAGCAACTCAATGCATAAAAGCATGCAGACATGGTCATGAGATTCAGTTGTTGTTCAGACCAAACATCAGAATGGAGAAGAAATGTGATCTAAGTGAATTTGACTGTGGAATGATAGTTGGTGCCAGATGGGGTGGTTTGAGTATTTCAGAAACTGCTGATCTCCTGGGATTTTCACTCACAACAGTCTCCAGAGTTTACAGAGAATGGTGTGAGAAAAGGAAACATCCACTGAGCAACTGTTCTGTGGGCAAGAATGCCTTGTTAATGAGAAAGGTCAGAGAAAATGGCCGAAGTGGTTCAAGCTGACAGGAAGGTGACAGTAACTCAGATAATCACATGATACAATAGTGGAGTGAAGAAGAACATCTCTAACTGCACAACATGTTGACCTAGACGTGAATGGAGTACAAAAGCAGGCACACACTCAGTGGTAGGAGGTACCCAGCAAAGTGGCCTCTGAGTGTTCGTACAAAGGAAGAAAAACAGAAAGCAGAACATTGTGTTACAGTTACAGAGAAGGTGCAGTGCAGGCAGACAAATAAAATCTGAGGGCCGTGACAATGTAGATTGAGAGATTAAGAGATCACTTTTAGCATCAAAGAAGCAAATTCATGAGTATTTAAAAACAGGTTGGAAGCTGCACCTGACCCTGATGTTACCTGTTCTCTAGGTTTTGTATTTTTTGTCCGATGGGAGGGAGTGGGGGTGGGGAGAGGAGAAAATGACTGGGATGGGCAGGATGCTTTCTTGAGACAGTGAGGAATGTTGACAGAGCCAGTGGAGGGGAGGCTGGTTTGTGTGATGGACTGGGCTGTGTCCACAACCCTTTGCAATTTCTTGTGATCTCGGCCAGAGCTGTTGCCATAACCAGCTGGGATGCATCGAGGTAGGATGCTTTCGATGGTGCATTTGTAAAAAGTTTGAGAGTCATTAAGGACATATCAAATTCTCTTAGACTTCTGAGGAAACGGAGGATCTGGTGTGCTTGCTTCCGTCGCATTCACATGGCTGGAGCAGGACAAGTTACATATCAGAACTTGAAGCTCTCAACCACCTCCACTGACTCAAAGAGGGTGCTTACTCCAGCTTTTTAACCAGCTCTTTTGTTGGATCTAGTCACCAAGGTGACGCCAAAAGAGATTCGAAAGTAGATTGTGAAGAGGACATAAGGTGGCTAGAAAGGAATTTTGTATAGTTAGGGGAGTGGACAGAGGTCTGGGAAGCATAATTTGGAAACTGTAAATTTGTCCAATTCCACAGGAAAGCTATAAAAAAACATTATTTAAATGATGAGAAATTGCTGACCTCTGCTATGCCCTGTGTACCCAGGGGAAAGGTTTGCAAAAAGCTAAGGTGCAGGTACCAAAAATAATTATGAGGCATCTTCAAAACAAAGTTTGGAGACTTAGGATTCAGTGACATAGATAAACTGGTGACATCGTATGTGGAGTATTGTGCTCCCAACTGGTCTACTTACATAAGGAAGGATATAAACACATTGGAAGCTGTCCTGAGGGTTACTGGTCTAATACTTGAAATGGGTGTGTTGCCAAATGAGGAAAGGTTACAGAGGCAAGCCTGATATCCTCTGGAATTTAGAGGACTGACAGAGACCTGATTGATGGGATAGATGTCAGGAGACTGCCTCCTCTGGTCGGAGAACTGAAGTGGAGGTGAGGTGCAATCTTTTCTCTGCGGGCCATCAGCCCTCACAACTCTCTTCTTCAAAGGGTGAAGGAAGTGATGTCTCTGACTATTTCTAAGGCCATTGTAAATGAACAGTTGATAACCAAGGGGGTGAAGTGTTACAGGAAGTAGACAGGAATGTGGAACTAAGGTTACAATCAGAGCAGAAACCTTCCTTTCACCCCCATCCCAATGAGTGGTCTGGGACCCGAAATGCTTTCTGTTCCTCCTTCCCCAGGTGCTGTCCGATCTGCTGAGTGTTTCCTGTATTCCTTATTTTTTTTTATCTCAGATCGCCAGCAACTGCAGCTTTTCTTTTGCTTTCTGATTGTAATTCCCATCACCTGTCCAAATACACAAGGCTGAAAACCTACCCCATAGTCTTCGTTGGCCAGGAACGCCTCCTTGCTGCTCAGCCAGGTCTCGCTCTGTTCCACGTAGCCATAGAATACCTGCAATGATCCAAGTTCTGTCTTATCACAGAGCATTCCAAGAGAACTTAGCTCATGTTTACGTCTTGTTATTCGTTGTCCACTCTAAGTTACACGGTTTGTTACTGTGTATTGTGTAGCTTCTGTCTCCGAGCAGAAGTAAAGGACCCATGTGATATGAGAGGTTACAGTATCGGTTATGTTTGCCAAATAATCCATCCCTGATCCTGCAACTTTGCTGCGCACACAACGTAGACTGGAAATAAAGTGTGCTCAGAACTGAATGTGAAGCTCGGCCCAGGCAGGCAGCAGCTCAGGTCGCCCCAGAAGCAGCCATTTTACGACGGCTGCTCACACAGTGTGAAGGAACTTCACTGCAGATACACGCGATGCCTGCACGGCCTCGGCCCCAAGTCAGAAGACTTCTGGAAGTTCACTTCAAGCCATCAGAGACAGAAAATTATTATTTGCAACATCATCAGCACCTAATCTACCACGTCTCCCCATTCCCCCTACACTGGGTCAGCAAATACCAATCCTGATCAAGGTTACAATTTATCATGGTTTCCAAAGCTTTACTTGTCATACGTGCAGTGTTAGATTCTCCTGTCTCCAGGGTAGCTGTCACGGGAATATTATCTGGTCCAGCTGCATAGGTCAGGGTCTTTAGCCTTTATATAAAATGCAGAATGTTTATCTTTAATTTGCAGGAAGTTTTCTGCCGTTAGGTGAATCCCCTGAATATACTGGAGAAGGTGAATACAGTTGGCACGCTGCACTGCCTTGCCAGTACCTGTAAATCAAATGCCTCTGCCAGCTTGTTGCTACGATCGCGCCAGGCCTCACTTAGAGTTGTCCAGGTTTCCTCCACCTTGGAAAGGGACTGCTTGATGTCCAGTGATGCATAGTGTCCTGCAGCTACTAGCTCAACAGCAACGTTCCTCACAGCATCAAAACGCTCTTCTCTAGCTTGGATCTCAGTCTGAAAGGTAGAAACAAAGGTGGTGACATTCACAAATGCACACAAGCACACACAAAGACACACGACTGCACATGAACACACACCAACATTTCTTAAAGGTTATTTCCACCAGCAACACCACTATTTCCCATGAAGTAAAACAGATGGAAAGTGGGAATGTGGGAATCTTCCGACTGTTGTAGACGATACATTTTAACTCTCCAATAATTCTACACTTTCGCCACTATTCCAGTCTTTTCCAATTGTTCTTCACAGCTCATCTCCATTACATTTGACAACACTCTTGTCCTTTTCTGTACGCTCTCCATAGGAACTGCGCTACAATACAGTACAAGCAATGTGCACTGTAGCATTGAGCCACAGAACAACCTGTGTAGATTCTCTCTTGAACTCCCACAGCCCTCCTTCCCTACGCCATCCATTGTAGCCACATGTGCCAATACGCTGTTTGCTTTATTCCTTCTCCAGGCAGCCTTGAGTTTAAGCAATGTTCCTGTCAATCTCAGTGCTATTCTGTCTCTCTCTGCACCAGTTTTTCTCCTTCACTGTTGAATGAAACAAACCCAGAAATGCAGGATATGTTTCTTCCTGCTTCAGCGCCCACAGTACCTTAGTATCTGTGTTTGAAGGAAGGCAAAGCACATTTTCAGCTGCATTGAAACAAGTCATGATCTGATAACTCACGTTGTTAAAGGAACTAACTCTGGGTGAATCGGGACAGTCCTGTGAGGCAGTCCCAGGATGGTGTCAGACCCCCAACAAGCACGCCATCATTACCAACATCATTTAGTCACCTCATTACAGCAAGAATGTGGAGACTTTGGAGAGGCTACAGAAAAACAGTTTGCCAGGATGTTGCCTGTATTGGAGGACGTGTGCTGTAAAGAAAGTTTGGACAATTTGTGTTATTTTCTGGAACGTTGGAGGCTGAAGAGATTTATAGAACTATGACAGGCATGGACAGGGTAGATCAGAGATCTTTCCTAGGGTGGCTGTGTCAAAGAACGAGTGCAAAGCTTTAAGGTGAGATGGGGGGGAGGGGGGCGGTTTCTTTTGCACAGGGAGTGGTAGGTGCTTCCTTGGGTGGTGATAGAAGCAGACATGTAGATAAGGACATGCACAGACAGAGAATGGAGGGACATAGCCCACGTATAGGCAGATAGATGTAGTTTAATTCAGTATTTATTATGTTCAGCTAAGAGCCCATTCCTTAGCTGTATTGTTTGGTTATGGTGCACTGAGATAGTCTGATCAGCTTCCTGGGCTGTGATCTTGCCTTTCTCTCTTGGTGCTCCTCTAGCATGCTCTCAGCTTCCTGTTTACTCTTTGGCAGTCTCCCTTCTCCCATCAGAGATTTCACCAACTGTGCCCAGTCCAGCAGCTCTCGGAGTGTTCTGTTGAACTTCTGAAGCTGGTATGAAGCTTCTAGTTTCTCCTTTCTGGAAAAGAAAGAAATCAGCAGAAGCTTAACAGTGTGGAGAAAAATAACAAGAGGACACTGGTGGCAGATTAAATTGAATACAGTGATACAAGGGTGGTGGGGTGAAGGTAACTTCCCTACCAAAGGAGGTATAAGGTGTTCCTTCCCTTTGCTAGCCTGCAGGTCACCCTTGGTCAAGGTGTAGCCCCTGCTTAGCAGCCAGCTCTTCCCACAAAATAAAATCAGGTCACGAGAACCTATGGGAGCAGGTGGTGGATGATCATATGAGCAGCTGGTGCATATCACAAGTCTTGGTGATGTGACCACTGACGCCAGGCAGACAATCTCTGAAGAGAAATGATAATGGCTGGGGTCACCCATCTTGTAAAGGCACTGCCCAGAAGAAGGCAATGGAAAACCGCTTCAGTAGAAAAATTTGCCAAGAACAATCATGATCATGGAAAGACCATGATCAGCCACGTCATATGACACAGCACATAATGAACGAACAAAGTGATACAATTTCAAATAAAGAATTTCATAGAATTCCAGAAACACTGAGCAGATCAGGCAGTGTCTGCAGAAAGTAGAGCTTTGAACATTTCAGATTGGCAATAATTCATCAGAATTGAGAAAAAGAGAGATGAAAATGTGTTTTCAGCAGAAGAGAATTGGGAGCTTTGACTATTTCTCTTTCAACAGATGCTGCCTGATCCATTGTGTTTCCCCAGCATTTTCTGTTTTTGTTTCAGATCTTCAGCATCTGCAGATTTTTTTAGAATGCTCATTTACATGAGAAACAAGATGGGTTGAAGGATGCTCAGGAAGAAAGACCTGAGTACAGATGTGGAAAGTGATAGGGCATTTTGTGAGCACGTGGGATGATACAGGCACAGAGTAACAGTAACGAAGCTACATTGGCTCAGACACAGTACAAATACACCAGCTGGGGACAGAATGGAAAGGGCATAGGGAGAGGAAAGAAAAAAAATTGATCAGCATGGTTCCAGAAATGAAATTGTTTGGCTGATGATGTAAGGTAGGAGAAAAAGGGTTCATTCTCCTTGGGAAGAGATTTAGTAAAAGTAGAGAAAATCATGTCTAGAGAGACAGAAGCATCTCCAGGTACTGCAAACAGGAACAACACACAATCTGCTGGAAGGAATCAGCAGGTCGAGAAGCATCGAGCAAGGGAAGTAGTTGTCGCCATTTTGAGAGAGAATAGATGTGATTGGCCATCATAGCGAGGAGAGGAAAGCAAAAAGCAACAAGCTGATTGGTGGACTGAGGAGGGGTGTAGCATGATGTGGCTGCCATGTTCCTGATATTGTTTTCAAGAATCATTTGCCAGTTTTCAGCTCCTACAGGCATGAAAAGACAGAAAATGATTGCCCTCTCTGTGTATCTGTACTTTGGGGTAGGTACTCACCGCTGCTTGGCTTTCTCCTTTAGCTGAAACCAGCTGTCCTGCATCTCAGCATTCTTCAGGCTGAGCTTGTCTGATAGTGGAAAGTGACACTCGCACAGATGCCGAGCATCAGCTTCCAGTGCCTAGTTCAGATACACAAACAAGCAAGTTAATGGCTGTACAGTTCTAGTCGGATCTCAGCTCCAGAGGAAGTGGGGTATGCAGACACAGGGTTATCATCCTCAGCATGAGGTAGTGTACAGGACACGGGCCCAGTGCTGTACCCCCTGCCCCTCCCCACTCGAACGCAACAGGAGTCAGTGTACACAGCACTGTACACGGGCCCATGACTGCAATCCCACCCTTGCACAGTACGAGGTTATTTCATACTTGGCCTTTTGGTGCCTTAGCTGTTCCCACACTAGTTATACAGGCAGTATTGATTAAAGAGGGAAGGGTAGAGGAAAATGAAAGAAATTCCTTTCCCAGCCTTGACCTCATCAATTGACAACAAAATGCTAGATCATGTGGGCAGGAGTCTGAGGGGAGTTCTGCTGCCCCTCAGTTAATGATAATTGTTCACACTGGATCTCAAGACCATGGTTGGAATCCAGTGTCAAAGGAGGAAATGAGAAACTGCAATATTGGCAGGGAATTGTACTGGCAGCACACACTAAACTGAGCCTTCTCAGCAAATATTTGTGTCGCCACTGACTGAGGCTTTTTACCAGAAACATAATCAGGCCACGATTCACTGGTAACTCTCTTGGCCAGTGGTTTGTGGTTTCAGGTCCCACTGGGGGATAAATCTACGTAAATATATTTGTGGGCCGAGAGAGTAGGTAGTGTATTTTGCTGGTACTTCCTTTTGAGTAAGACATTAAATAGAGACTGTCTGCTCTCTCAGGTTAAGGGACACTATGACACATTATGTTCAGGCCAATATCTAACACCTCATACCAATGACCCTGTACTTATCACACTGCTAATTGCGGGACCTTGTGGTACAGAAGTGTCTTCTGTAGACCACATTCCCTGCATTTCAATAGTACGTAATTAGATAAGGAGTGGTTTGGAATACACAGATGTGTTCTTCATTTGTAGATTTTGGTGGTTAATATATATCAGGTAAGGTTAATATTCAAGTCTGCTGTGATGATCCCCTCTGCTGACATTCACTTTCAAGTCAAACTTGCAGAATACTCAGATGGACAATTTGCTGGCCATTGTGGAACCACTTCTCAGATATGGGGGAGAGAGAAGTACTGGGTAAAAAAAGGGGGGCATTTTTCTTTGGAACCAAGGCCCCAAGGCTATCTTCACTCCATCTTTGACTCAGCAGTCAGAATTTACCTCTGTCTTGTCCCAGATAACTTTGATTTCGAGTTCAGTTTCTTTATGTCTCCTTATCAGCTTTTCCACACTTTCCACATCCCGGCCATAGTCAAGTCCTTGCATCATCAAACTCTGTCAAAAGAAATGGACAATTTCAGCTGGTGTTGTGATACTTGCCATGGGGGCCAATGAAAGGACCTAAACCAGAGTATGTTGACAAGACGGATTTATTTTGAGATTTGGCGATAGCATGGTAGCATAGCAGTTACCATAATGATCTTACATGCCAGCGAGTAATTGCTGCGTGTCAGGAGATTGTACATTCTCCCCGTGACCGTGTGGATTTCCTCTGGGTGCTCTGGTTTCCTCCCACAGTCCAGAGATGTACAGGTCAGTAGGTTAATTGGTCACATGGGTGTGATTGGGGGGCAGGAAGGACCTGGTACTGAGCTGTATCTCTACAGCTAAACCTATTATAGTACAGTAACAAGCCCTTCTGGCCCAAGGAGCCAGCGTCACCCATGTGATCAAACCAATCTGTGCACATTGGGAGTGTGGGAGCTAACCCTCCCGGCCACGGGGAGAACATACAGTGGTGGGAACTGTACCCCATTTGCTGGTGCTGTAGTAGCCTTACATTAAGCTCCACATGACTGTACCACCCTAGAATAACAAAACCAGAGGACATTTTACTGTAACAACAGGGGAAGGGAAACCACCTCTTCCATTTTCCTTGCTCTGGTGGAACAGTAAGCCCTAGGAGCCTTGCTACACAACATGGTGTGAAGTAGAACTCAGAAACTAGCACCATCCTCGTCAATGGATGTGGGGGATCTTCTGTGTTCTTTGCAACTGCGGGTCCATGTCCCACATGCAAGAGGTAACTAGATAATTTTTGGTCTTGCCTCACACGACGTCTTTATACACGTAATGAAATGCTCTCGACATGCGTGGATGAGTTTGGTTTTAACAACACTTAAGAAGAGACTGTTTGACAGGCACCCCATTCACTGACACGCAGTAGCAGTTTTTACCAGCTACAGGAAACATTGCAACAACGCAGCAAGGCTCCTTCCACAGCCATGACCTCTACCAGCTTGAAGGAAAATGGTAGCAAAGACATGGGAACACTGAGACCTGGAAATTGCCCTTGAAGCCATACACCTCTCTGACTTGGAGATGTATTACTGTTCCTTCATTGGGTCAAAATCCTGGAAGTGACTCCCCAGCAGTGTTGTGGACTTACCCACACCTCAAGGACTGAAGCAATTCAAGAAGGCAGCTCACAGCCATTTTTTCAAGACCAACTTGAGATGGGCAATTAAAAGCTGGCTCAGGCTGCCAAGCTCACCTTCCTTGAATGAATATAAAACAAATGTGGTTATAGTCTGTGGGTGGGTGCTGCTCCCAGCTGACAGAGATCGGGCACGATCCAGTCACACGGTTCTCACCTTCTCATCCATTCTTTCTTTAATTTCATCCATTTCTCTGATTAAGGCATGAACCTCCAAAGCAGCAGCCAGTTGTTTCTTATACTTGTTCAAATTCCCCTGGAACTTGTTCCACCTGAAAGGAATCAGTAGGTAAGACAAGCTGGAACCGGCAAGCGAGAATGGAGAGTGAGACAATAGATCTCTTCCTCACTTTGCCTTCATGGGGTAGAGAACAACAGGCATGACTGAAGGAGAATGGGGCAGGGAATGTGGGGACAGGGGAAGTAGAAAAGGAAGGCAGGGCAGAGACATTGTGGGTTGCAGGGAGGGAGGGGATTGTGGCAAAGAGAGGGATGAGGGAGAGGAAGTGACAAGAGGGTGAAGGAGGGAGTGGGATGGGGGACAGAGGGAGAGGGAGAGCATGGTGATGAGGCATGAAGAGGTTGGGGAGATTCCACAATAGGGTTCGTCACAGGGAAAAAATAGAATCTAAGTGGAAGTTGTACTGTGAATCTAGAAGGTGGATTTTTGTAATTTCCCTTTCCCTTCTTGAAAGTGAACAGAATTAATTACTTGGATTTGCCTTTGCATCTCTAACACTGTGTAACAATACAAGGATGTTGGTCATCTTGCCTTTCAGTCTGCTCTGCCGTTCAAAAGATCGTGGCTGATGTCAGCCCGTTTCTTGGCTGATTTCCCAAAGGCTGTTCTCCTGTATTCCACACATCTATTGATCTCAACCTTGAACATTCTTAATGACCCCACATCCAGTGTTCTCTGGGGAGGAGAATTCCAGACATTCACCGGCCTTTATAAAAACCTGATTCCATGGCTCTGTTTCAGATTTTCCTACCAGTGAAAACATCCTCTCTGTATCTACCTTGATAAAGCTCTTAGTCGCTACAAGATCACGTCTAATTCTAAACTGCAGGCAGCTTAGACCTTAATTGCTCACTGCTCCCTCAAAATAATCCAGCTTGGTGAATCTCTGCACTGCCAGCTGTGGGTAGCTGGGGTGCATTTGAAGCCCTCTGCCCCTGCTCAGGAAGTGTTAACAATGTGAACTATGATCATATGGTCTCTGGCTCCTGTTTGAATACACTTGCCTGCCTTTGGCAGAGAGAAACTCTGCACTTCTAATAAATCACTGGGCACTAGGAGAGGTGGCATCTGCTCGGCTGATGGCCCAGTCTGCTCTCTGGAGTTCATCTGAAAACAGTTGACAGTTCCATAAAAATACTCTGATTATGGACTGTGCAGACATCTCCTGGAATTAAGCAAGGAAAAAGAGAGCACTTGAGGCCAAGATCAGATGAGCCAATAATGTTATTGAATGACAGGACTAAATGCCTGTTTCTACTCTCCATCCTCCGTTTATACTCTAGGGTTAGAAAAATCAGAGTTTCTGAACTGGGATGTTTCAGCACGGTCATATATGACCACGGGGAGAGTCACACCTAGTCATCACCCAACAACCACATGCGATTGCTTTCTGGAGCTGGTTACTGGATTGCAATTAGGAACAGAGCTCCTCTCTAATTCCCTTCCACTACATCCCCACCCTAATTAAGGTCAACCAAAGTTGCTTAATAGCTATCTCAGCACAGACAAGGTAAGGTAGGATCCTAATGGGTATGTGGTAAGCTTTTCTGCAGACTCTGACAGCTTGTTTGCAAACAAAATGTGAGGGAGGCAGAGCAACCTTTCATTCAACTGTTGTTTGCGTCGGAGAACCGTTGGGACATCATCTTTATTCTGCCTCTCCAGGTGGGTGGCCAGGCTGTTGATGGTCCGGATGTGAGCATCGTCCACTGTCACGTCCTGTGGGAGATCACAGACTTGGGTCAATACCGGAATAGCAAGTGATCCATCCCCTGACATGGGTCATTTGTAAAGAAATGTCATTGATGCTGAGCTCCTGGATATTTCCCCTATTCTTATTTTTCAGAAGATGAACAAGGTATTTTGTAATACTGCTCCCCTCCCCCCCCCAGTTAGATGGCAACTGCTTAAGTTTCACACAAGGAGGGACAGCAACAGTATACTTCCAATGACTGACATGGTCATTGACAGGGTCTCAATGAGCAGACTCTACTAAGCTGATCACTGCCCTCAATTTCCCAATCCCAGAGGATACCACTGAGATATCTGGTTAAACAAATCACGGGACTTGAACTTCACCGAACCCTGATCGCTCCAGTCATCACTGTACTTGCACCCCACATATTCAGCTAACTGTTCAGAAGTAAACAGTGACTGGAGAACACATGCTGTAGGTCAGCTTCTCTCAAGAATGCATCACTCATTGGTACCTGGTTCACAACAGCTGAAAGAGAGGAACAAGGTGGAGTTTGGTGGGGCATCATAGTGAGAGTTAGAGATGTATCCAGCTCTCTTCCTGATCTATGTTTGTTGCTGCTTGCTGGGTGCAGCAGGTAGGAAAACCACTGAACATTGGCGTGCGTTACCCTGTTGACCCACGTTTCTGAATGGAATACTTGACACAGGAAGAGACTATACTGGTTCTCAACTGAGCAACGCTCTCCTCTTTCTTTCCAGATGAAGCTTCTTGGGCCGAAGCATCACATGTCCATTTCCTTCCATAGATGCTGCCTGACCTGCGGAAATCCTCCAGTGCTTTTTGTGTGAATTCCATTCGATCCCATTTCCCAAAGCCCCACAACTCCTCCCTCACATGCCCACTGTCTTCCTTTCAATCCTTTCTTTTCACTTATCCTGTGTGATAATATACAACAGCTAATTAACCTGTCTGGTGTGGAAGGAAACCCATGAGACTGTGTGATCTCCACATGGGTCAACTCCAGGTCTCTGTGAGTCTGCCAACTGGTGCACCGTTGAGCTGCCCTTACCAGCTGATAAGGTTTAGTAAACAGAGGAGTGGCCACACTTGCTATGAAACGATGCACTGAAGCCTGCACCTACCCCTCTTCCATGGAACTTGTTGAGCTTCTTCTGTAACTGTGAGCAGTGTTCATAGTCTTTGCCAACATCACCCACATTGATCATCACCTCCTGTTAGCAGACAAAAAGAAACACAGTGCAATGATAAGTGTAAGAAATTCAGTTCTGATGAAGTAACATTGACTTGCAACACATCACTGCATCTTCCTGCACAAATAGTGCCTGACTTAATGAGTATTTCCAGCTTTTTCTGCTTTTATTATAGTAGATTAAGTTGTCATTCAGTGAATAAAATGCATTTTCTATCACAACTGAGTCAGAAGTGGGATGGTCACAGTATGGACAGTCCCAATTAGCTCTTCCTGAAAGCTGAGAGGATAAGTGGTCCACCCAGGGTGTTAATTCTACAGCCAAAGGCTCACAAGTATATGAAAAGCAACCTGCCTTTAGCTCTTTCCCTTTTCCTCACCGCAACGTTGCATTTTAGTTACTGTCACAGGTTCTGCTACCATTCCCAGGACAAATACTTTTCTTTTCCGACCAATTTTCTGCATATAGAGCCCAAAATACAAGCAATCAAATACAGTATTTAAAACATTTTGATGAGAACCAAGAGGCAAGTGTGTAGCAATCTACTTAAAGCCCCAGTAACACTGAATGCTTGTACAATAGTGGGACATTTTGCCCAGAGCTCGGGTTAGCCAGTCACAACCATTCCAGTTAAGTATATCTAACCTAGAGGCTAAGCTTGTGATTCCCAAGAACTTGAGTGTGCTATGAGGATTGTGCTTCTGTGAATCCTTGTCTCCACCCAAGAATTGCTATGGATCCCCACCAGGAAGCTGAAGAACTAAAAGTTACAAGGAATTCCCACCACCCTTACCTTATCTCTGATCCATGCTTCAACTTGATCGACTTTTTGCAGGAATTCCAGGAAATCCCGGTGTTCTTCCAACATTTTACCACGCACTGCCACTGCCACCTTCAGTTGCTCCCAGCGCTCCAGCAGCTGCCTCATACTACGGCGGATTTCACTGGATTTAGGATGATGTCCAGATAGTAGCAACTCGCCCATCTTTAAGGTCGCAAAATACAAGGAGCATAGTTAGGGGAACACCCTCAAAGCTAGGTAAATATATAACACTGATAGACACCATAAGAAGAACCACAGATACAGGGAGCACTGATTCACAACTGTAATCTCAGGACTGGGAACTAGAACACACAATCTTCTGACTCAGGGGTGAGGGGGCTACCCAATAGGCCATTGATAATAGATGGGAAGGTCTCTGTGGTAGAAGCCAAACATAGGAATTTTACAGAGGGATTTACAACAAGACGTAGGGATTCTATTGCATCTCTATAAACAGAGAAACATTGTGGACTGTACAGGTGGAGAAGATGTAAGGATTTTCCTTACTCTATATTGGGCTGCTTATCCGTGTCAGAAACAAGGCTGATCTGCTACTCTATGGAAACAGCTGCAATTGTAACCTTGGGCTGGGTACAAGGTCTAGGCATGAACAACACTAACTGAACTAGAAGTGTTCATCAAGGTAGAGGGTGTCACATAAGCGATGCCAGAGAGGAGCAGCAGGGACCTTGCCATGGAAAGGTAACTAGGTTCTCACATGGACGATGGAAGAAAATCCTGACCTCTGTAACACTTGTAATAATGGCCTGGTGGGCCATGATTTCAGCCTCAAAGGTTTGGTGTTTCTGCAACAGCTTCAGTTTTCCCTGCAGGTCACTGATGTCTGTAGAGGTGTCCTTTAACTTCTGCATCCTTTCTGTGATCCAGTCTTCTTCCTAAAAAAACAAATGGCAGCAGGCTGAAGTGGTAGGCCAGAGCAAGGGGTGTATCTTGACACAATTGTGGTCATTCTCTGGACTATCATTATGCACTCCTCCATTCCCTTGCTCTCTCCTGTTTAGTAATTATACACCAATATTTTGAATGCTCCTCCAAGAAACCCACAACCTTGTCATGGTCTGGAGGCCCATGTGTCTCACTGGCCCCGAGGGCTATGTTGGCTGGAGTTAGGATCTTGGTAGGGTCACCCATGCCAATCAGGTCAAAGGGTAGAGGCCATACCAAGAGTGGTCCACCAGTCCTCCAGGTTTGTGAGCTCAGCTCAGGGCTAACAAGCCTGACTGGTCAAACAAAACTGTTATAGAAACAGCAATGAAGAGTACTCTTACATCTGAGTGTGATGGACCAAGGACAGGCAGACATGGAGGACCTTCATTACTGCCCTCAACATCAGTGGCATAACAGGCAGTAAGTATGTAAGTAATTTTGAATGCTAAGGTCAACTTAGCTCAAGATTCAACTGGATTTTCTCTGTACTTTCCCTTTCTATATCTGAAGATTATGCTGAACTGCCCCTTGCCTTTTAATTTACCAATAAAAATCATCTCAGTTACTTCAACATTAACAAGGACTTCAGTGTAGCAAAACATCCTAAAGTGCATCAAAGTGTCAATGAAATCAAGTGCAGAAAGCAATCTGCTGGAGGAAATGAGGGGGTCTGGCAGCATCTGTGCAGACAAAGGATGGTTGATGTTTTGGGTCAAGACTGTGCATCATGGCTGAGAGTGTGTAGGGTAGAATGCTGGTATAAAGAGGTGAGAGGGAAGGGTGAGAAATGGGTGGATCCAGGTACAGAAAGATTAATGGACATATGGGGTGGAGATGGCCACAGAGACTGGCTCTATCCACTCAACACTCTCAGTCCTAAAGCAGTCTTGACCCAAATGCTGACCCTTTCTTCCTGACCCAGAGTTCCTGCAGCTGCTGGCTTTCCACTCTGGATTCCAGCAGCCCCAGTCCTTTGTGTCTCAATTAAATCAGGTCAGTCTGCATTCACTTCGGTTGATGGACTGAATGGCCTAATTCTGCTCTTCTGTCTTATAACATCAAAGGGGATATGTGAAAGTCTAGAGAGGACACAGAGAAGCCTAATGGATCCAGGAATAAGGAGCTTGGATTATCAGGTTAGACATGGCTAAACTGGGGTTCCTTCAGGTTCTCATAGCTGGGGGGGGAGGGTTCATGAGGGGTTGGTGGTGGAGTATTGGGGATCAACTCCAACTATCTAGTAAATGCTCCCAATGGCGTGTGTCTCAAATAACCTCTGACAACCAAGTCCAGCTCCTGGCCTTTGTGCATGGCTTATCTAGAGCCAGGCAGAGCTGTTTGTACTGACAGGAGAAGGGCCAAAGGCTTAAAGCCATTCACTTCGGGCAGATGGTTGGCAGCTTATCCGGGAGAAGGAAAACTCTGATCTCAGACCTCTGCTGCCCTGTGGCCATACCCTTCATGGGGAAGGCTTGGGGAGTGAATCCCAGGGAAAAGTCTGAAGCTGGAATCCCGAAGGCAGTCCTACGTTGAGTTCAACGCTGACTCGTAGCTCCTGTAATGCCACTGGTCTCTGCCCTTGTTTTGGATTCTTCAGCTGAAGTGGGGGCGGGCGGGGGGTAATGTCAGTTGCATGATTAACTGCTTGCTCTCCATATCGTACTGCCCTGGCTTGCGTATCGAACGTGGACAGCTGGGACACAGCATTCATTGTTGACCCTGACCAGTAGGGGGCCTAGGTTAAACTAGGGCAATCAAAGGGGCTCCAGAGAAGATATGACAGAGGTGGTAAAGATCATGGCAGGTCTAGACTCACGTGGCGAGGATAGAGACTCATGTCTCTACCAAAGGAGGTGTAAGGAGTTCCTTCCCTCCGCTAGCCTGCAGGTATCCCTTGGCAAGGTGTAGCCCTGCCCTCCCATCCTATGAGCAGCCGGTGCCTAGCACACATCCTAGTTATGTGACCACTGGCGCCAGGCAGATGATCTCCGAGGGGTCTTGATAAAGACCATGATCGGCCACGTCATATGACACAGCACACGATTATGATGATGATGAAACAGAGAAAAATTGTTCACATCAGCAAATGATTCAACCTTAGTGAATGCAATTTCAAAATATGGACAGAAATAGTTAGTGTGGGTAGGGTTATGAGGGGAAACAGGAGGGACAATCAAAGGAGAGGACATGGATCAAACAATCGTCACATTGGAAATAATTTTATGTTATTTAAAGGTGGGTTGATGTTCAGGTTGTAACCTTGGCAACATGGAAATTTCCTTTAGGATCAATAAAGTATCAATCTATCTGTGCAGGAGAACTGCAGACAGATCTGATCAGATGAAGCCTGACTCCTTCAGTGGGTCACTGTAGTGAGTTGTGCTCAGAACCAGGGTTAGCAATAATTGCATGGGAAATAACATTACAAATACTGTTCAGAGATAAAAACCTTGTAAGATTGTAAAAGTATAACAACTATGTCATGACATACAATCCTACAACATCCAGATGAAGGGTCTTGACCCAAACTGTTGACTGTTCATTTCCCTCCACAGACGCTGCCTGATGTATTGATTCCTCCAGTAATTTGTTTTCTTTTTTCTCTAGATTTCAGCATCTGCAGTCTTTGATGTCTCTTATTTCATTTGATTCCTTTGTAGTTTCTTTTTGGTGATATTATCTCTAGTGTTTCAAATTATATTGAAATGTTTACTTGGTTTTGATAAGGGTTGTGGTGCCCTCCCTGAACAGGCTGAGCCTGAGGGGTGTAAGGGAGCACTACCCGTGGAAACATTGAGTGTTGGATAGGGATCAGTGCAGGTGGAAACACACTCTGCAGTTTCGTTTCAGACTAAAAGCTGCACCGATACAGTGAGTAAATGGGAAAAACAACCTGGGCCACGATGGGGATCAGAGCTGAGCTATCAGCTACTGAAACCACTGCTGCTGCTTTGCACATCAGGAAGCACCCGATCAGTAATTTGTTCCTAAGGCTTGAGCAAAGCTTGATGGTTGTTGTGTGAATGCAGCTGTTTATAATTCTATACTGCTCGGTCTTTCAACAATACCATCTGCAATGCTACAACACCACCAACAATGCTGCAACACCTACGATGCTGTAACATCACCTACAACGCTACAACACCGCTTACAACACAATAACACCACCTACAATGCTACAACACCTACGACACTACAACACCACCTACAATGCTACAACACCACCTACAACACTACAACAGCAGCTACAATGCAACAATGCTTCCGATGTCCATCCAGTTATGCACAAGCTACTAACACTTTTCCCTTGTATTAACCTGCCTCATACTCCTGCCCAGTGACTGTTACCCTTGCAGACAAACTCTACTCCTGCTTCACTGTGAGATATTTATCCTCTATAAATAACAGATCATACCACTGATAGGTCAGAGATACTTCATCATCGTCGTTCTATACCGTATTGTATGACATGGTGATCATGGTCTCCATGACCTTGAATGTTCTTGGCAAATTTTTGTACACTAGCTGTTTGCCATTGCCTTCTTCTGGGCAGTGTCTTTACAAGATGGGTGACCACAACCTTTATCAATACTCTTCCGTGATTGTCTGCCTGCCGTCAGTGGTTGCGTAACCATGATGTGATATGGAGTAGCTGCTCATATGACCATCCACCACCTCCCAGGGCTTCACATGACCCTGATCAGGGTCTAAGCAAGTGTTACACCTTGCACAAAGGGTGACCTGCAGGCTAGCCAAACCAAGGAGCATTTTACACCTTCTTTAGGGAAGACGTACCTCCATCCCACCATCCACAGAGATATTTACCCCATCATAATAGCCCAATTTGTTCAACTATCCGGTTTTACCCCACATCAGGCCAGGCCTAAAAGAAAAGGATGAACAATGCACTATCTTAGTAGCTAAAATATAAAAACAGCAGAGGTCTAAAGATCTTTGTGGGTGCATTCACACAGATCATTAAATTATCATGGTCCAGAATTTAAAGCTAATGGAAAATTGGCCTTTAAATCCAAGGAATGAAGAAGTTATTTTCTTGCTGTGTATAGTCCTGCATTACTGTGAAGTGTTCTGGGAACCATATCTCGGAAATACGGTACTGGATGCAGAGGGGGTGTGGGGTAGATCAGCCAGAGTGCTGCACGGTTAAGAGAGAGATCGCATAAACTGGAAACAAACTCCTTGGAATTTAGAAAGGTAAGGGGTAATTCAATTTAAGTTTTCAAAAACGTTACGGAAAAATGAGGATGCAGAGAGGAAACCATTGCTGCTGGTTGGGGGTATTGCCAGGTCTCTCAGGACTAGTGTTCAGAAGCGTTTCTGAAAACTGAGTGTGGTGAAAATTCAGAGCACTCTTGCAAGTGATAACTGATGCCAGGTTAATTAAAACCTGCGATTGATAGTTCTTGTTAACTAAAGATAATAAGGATTTGACAGAAAGGTGTTGTATTGCGCTATGTCACATATCAGGTAGGATTCCTGAAGACAAGTAACATTGTATTTCAAACTATTGCTCTGCCTGGTAACACTGGAACAATATCTCAACCTAACACACATGGTACTTTAAACCCACTATAACCAATTCAGATCTGGTTAGCAAGAAAAATACACAAAAACACTGTTAACGTGCAAAAGCAGATGTTAACCCACAAACGCTAAATGCAATATTACAAATAGTGGAAAAACACTCCCGGAAATATTCAGCAAGTCAGGCAGCATCAGTGATGAGTAAAGGTAAGAGAACATTTCTGGTCAATCTCTCTTAATCACACATTGCTCTAGTCTGTGTGAGGAGTGGCGCCTCACACAGACTTCCAACTTGCGCCTTGTAAGGCATGAAAATGCCCGACGCAGACCTGTCATGGTCTGAGTCGATGTTCCCTCCCTCTCTCGTTTCACCAGAACTAGTAACAGATGATTCCTCTCATGCTGATTATTTCCAGCACTTCTGGCTTTATTTCAGAATTGTAGCATCTGCACTCATTCAATTTTCAGTAAATGCAATGTTATGTTACTTACCATTTTTCCACAGAAATAATTTGGAAATCAATGAATCATGAGTGTATTTTTAACTGAGTTTGCACCAGTTTAAGAAAAAAACACCCCATATGTTTGAAGATCAATTCATCTCAGCAAGCCAGTTTGTACTATATGGACAAGTACCACACTATTCATGTGAATCTGAAACAGTGAGGCTATCCCAAGACCTTACCAATTTTGTGAACATCAGGAGATGTCTTTGTGCACTGGAAAATGCAAGGTGAATTGATGGGCAGGCCTGCTGGTGAATCATGGACCCGGGATGGAATTGATGGGGCAACTGTCTCACCCAATTGTGCTCACTAACCAGGCAGAAAGAAAAGCCACAGAAAGGCAGGTGGCCAGCAGACTAAGTGACATCGGAGCAAGAGAGGCCTGGAGAGGGATTATTTGTTCAACACAACCATTAAAATTGGGAAGGCCACCAGGGAGAGATCAGCAGACTTACTAATAGTGTCACTGTTATTTATTACTTGGCTTGTTCGTCAGGAAAAGTTGTACTCCTTCAATGGAAAAAAGGCAGCAGTGTGGTTTGTTTGCTTCAACCTTCATCTAGATTTGTGAAGTAAGTACAGTATTCATATGAAGTCATCAAATAGATCTGATCAGCAGACTGTGGATACATGACAGAAACAGGGTACTCCACCATCTAGATCATTGAGCACCACTGATATAATCAAGGCAACATCCAAAGCAAACGCTGCACACACAAACACACAGGAATAAGCCATTGCACTCCAAGGCAAGCCTGATGCACTGTTTAATGAGGCAGTTCGATTGCAACCTTAGCTTCCTGTCAATCAACCACTTGCTTATCAGTGTATCTCTCTGCACCTTAAATAAATTTAAAAACTCTGCTTCCACCAGTCTTTCATAATGAGATTTCCAAAGAGTAAGGGTGCCCCACGAGAAAAAAAGTTTTGCCTCATTTGTGAGCAGGCCCTCATATTTAAATAGTCATCCTGAATTCAAGGTTTTCCCTTGAGAAAACAACATCTTCACATTTTCCTGTCCAGTGGGCAAGTGGGACTGACCAGCACGGATATGCTGGGCCAAAGGGCATGTTACTGTGTTGTATTACTCTATGACCCTCAGGATCTCACATGCCTCATTCACCTCTCCCCTTTACTCTTCTGATCTACAGTCGATACAAGCCTACTCTGTTGTGAGAATGAACCCAGTAAACCTCGGAATTGCTCCCAACATCGTTCTTTAAATAAGGAGATCAATACCCTACACAGTGCTCCAGGCGTGATCTCTCTCATGTCCTTCTTACTTTTGTATTCAGTTCCTCTTTCAATGAACAATCACGTTTTGTTGACTTTCCAAATTATCCATTTCTAATTCCTCTTTATCTCGTACAATAAGATGGAACCTTGACCTCTCAATCTAACCATGTTCTCTATCACCTTGCACTTTATTATTTACCTGTGCTTTCTCAGTAGCTTTCACACTTTATTGTTATTGCCTTTACCTTCTTCTACTTCAATGCACATTATAGACTCCAGATTCAAGATTATTTAATGTTATTTCCAGTACACAGGAAGTTTGTTACTCAGGATCCAATGCAGCACAAAAAAACACCCAATAACTAAAGATAAGTATAAACACTCACAAATATACACACTTACAAATAAATATATAGATAGGTAGGTAGACAGATAGATAGATAGAGATATATAGATTGAATGCATGTTGATAAACTGAGGCTAAGCCCAGGACTGTGGAAACATAATGAGCCTCTGACAGGAAATATGAAGTAGTGGTGATGGGGGTGGGAGGTGGTGGTGTGGAGGGGTGGGTTTGTGGGTGAAGGTGTTACCACTTGGGGAAAGTAACAGTTTTTGAGTCTGGTGGTCCTGGTGTGGATGCTACGTAGCCTCCCCCCTGACAGTCCATGTGCAGGGTGGGTAGGGTCCTTCATGAAGCTACTGGCCCTCTTCTGGCAGCCTTCTGTGTGTATGTTCTTGATGATTTGATCTGTATGAACAGTATGCAAGATAAGCTTTTCACTGTATCACGGTATAGCACATGCAACAATAATAAACAAATGCCAATACTTGTAAAACCTATATTCCTGCCTTTTTGCAAATCAAGCATTAGGCCACCCAGATCCCTTTGCATCTCAACAACCTCTCATCATTTAAATAAGAAGCATCCTTATAATTTCTCTGTCAAAATACACAATTTCATATGTCCCCAAGTTATGCTCCATTTGTTAGATCTATGACCACTCACATGATCTGTCTATATCTCTCTGAAGCCCCCTTATAACTTAGTTTGCCTTTGTGTCATTAGCAGACAAAATGGCATATCTTTGTGCCCTCATCCAAGTCACTTACATAAATTGGAAAAGGTTGAAGTCCCTGTTCTGATCGTTATGGTGTGGCATTTTACCAACCCAGAAAAAGATCCATTTACACTCTCTATTTCCTGTTTGCAGCCAATCTCCTGCTTACAGCAATGTTAACTCAAATACCTTGAGCTTTCATTTTCCATAATATCAACCAGTGTAGCACCTTAGAAAATGCATTTTAGAAATCTAAAATACATCCACAAATTCCCCTTCATCCACAGCACATTGCTGGTTCAAAGACCTCCCGTACACTGGTCAAGCATGATTGCTTTTTCACAATACTATCATGACTTTGCTTGAGCTGCGTTCACCAGGAACTTTGATGTGTGTTGCTTGAATTTCCAGCATCTGCAGAATTCCTCGTGTTTATGACTTTGCTTGATTATTTTGTATTTTTTCTAAGTGTTTGATACAACGTCAGTATTCACAGCTTTGAATATTTTCTCAGTGACCTGAAGTTTCCTGCACTTTTAATAAAATAATTGAGTAAAGATTGCTTTCTTCCAAATTAATGGAACCTTTGCCAAATGTGGGGAAGTTTGAAACATCAAAACCCTCAACACATCTACTACCTTGCTCAGCACTCATTTAAGACTAGGGTGAAGTTCATCACTATTCAGAGATTTGTCAGCTTATGGTTCCAATAATTTGCTAGGTACTACTTGCTGGTGTTGTAATTTCCTCAAGAGCTTTTCTCCCAATTGTTGATTTACAACTATTTGGGAAACATTGCTTGAATCCATCGTAGTGTTATTATCTGTTATCTGTTTACATTCTTAGTTAGCCTTGTATTTCACTCTGAGTTTTCCTTTATTATGAATCCTTTCAGAATTTGTTCCTGTATTTTGTATTCTGTACAATTTTGTCACTTATTTACACAATTATACTAATTACACAACCGTGTATAATTTTTTAAGTCTGATTATAATTTATCAGATGGGCACTACATGGACAATTTTAACAGTCGCTTCCTTCTCCGTTAGACATGTTCTCCAATCATTGGGCATGGGGTAGAATTTCAAGGCTGGACTGAAAACAATTATCCTGATGATGTCTGGGGTTTAGAGTCCATGACATAAAGTCATTTTGATTGTCTCTGGAAGGGGAAGAATGAGCTCAGCTTCTATCAACAGGAGAGCACACACAAAGAAGATCTGTGAACACCGAAGATTAGAACAAAACAAATTGCTGTCCATACTCAGCAGGTCAGGCTGCATCTGTGGGAAGAGAAACAGAATTAATGTCAGGACGAAGACTCTGTTTGATTTGTTTCTCTTCCCACAGATGCAGACTGTCCTGCAGAGTATGCTTGGTATTTTCTTCCTTTAACCTGCGTCTCTATGATGGGAAAGAATTTCTAGGATGAAGATAACGGCCCCTTTGTTGCACACAAGAGGGAGAAAAGAGCAGTGAACAATTCTCTGTGATGTGATTGCACTGGAGAGGTGCAAAGGTGACTCGGAACCTGGGATAGAAAGTTTCAGCTGTGAGGAGAGAATTGATGGCTGGGATTGCTTTCCTTGGAGTGGAGCAGTTTGATGGTTAGATCTGATAGATGTGGTAAAAATTATGAAGGGCATTGTGATGTGAGTCCTTGACAAGGATGGCTTGAAATGCTGGAATATCTGAGGCTAGGATCGAAACACGGTATGAAACTGGATGGAGAACTGAGCACAAAACAAAACGGCAGATGATATTGCTGGTTGGGCTTACCATTGAGCACTGAGGCTCTGTTCAGGTGCTCCTAAGATACTCAGTTCTTGGCTCCCAAAACATGATTGCCAGTTAGTGGGACTGTCCTGATTCATTAAAGGGAATGCACCTGCTATTTATACTCCAGAGAGTTGGAGCATCTGTACCTGGGAAGCTGGCATGGGTGGGTATGTCTTGTAACAAGATCCTCTCCCCTACAAACGACTCCTGGCTGCTTGGAGAGATGGTGTTGGTAACCGTGGATGAGAACCGGATCCGAGACTCTCTTTCAGGCACCCAGCACCTTTCCTTGGGTCCAAATCTCTTCCAGGTATTGCCAATCACCCTAAACTGTTTGAGGGTCCAAAAGTCCTCACCATGAAGACCTGTTCCCAAATGATGGGGTCTGTATTTCTGTTATGGGGAAGTGGAGGTCTGTGTTTCTCTTATGGTGAGACTGAGGTCTGTGTTTCTGCTATGTGAGGACAGTTCTGTGTTTCTGCTATGGGGAGACTGGGTTCTGTGTTTCTGCTAAGGGGAGACTAGGGTCTGTGTTTCTGTTATGGGGAGACTGGGGTCTGTGTTTCTGTTATGGGGAGACTGAGGTCTGTGTTGTTATTATAGGGAGACTGAGATTTGTGTTTCTGCTCTGGGGAGACTGAGATTTGTGCTTCTGTTATGGGGAGGCTGAAGTCTTTGTCTCACTGTGATTGGGAGACTGATAACTGTTTCTGCTATGGGGAAAATGAGGTCTGTGTTTCTGTTTTGGAGCGATTGAGGTCTGTGTTTCTGTTGTGGAGAGACTGATGTCTGTGTTTTTCAGTGATGGGGAGCCTGAGGTCTGTGTTCTGGTATGGGGAGCCTGAGGTCTGTGTTTCTGATATGGGGAGACTGGGGTCTGTGTTTCTCTGTGATGGGGAGACTGAGGTATGTGCTTATGTAATGGGAAGACTGGGGTCTGTGTTTCTGTTATGGGGAGACTGGGGTCTGTGTTTCTTCTCTGGGGAGACTGGGGTCTGTGTTTCTGTTATGGGGAGACTGAGGTCTGTGTTGCTATTATAGGGGGACTGAGATTTGTGTTTCTGCTCTGGGGATATTGAGGTCTGTGTTTCTATTATGGGGAGACTGGGGCCTGTGTTTCTATTGTGGGGTGACTGAGATCTCCGTTTCTATTGTGGGGTGACTGAGATCTCTGTTTCTGCTATGGGGAGACTGAGGTCTGTGTTTCTCTGTGATGTGGAGACTGAGGTCTGTGTTTCTCTGTGATGGGGAGACTGAGGTATGTGCTTATGTAATGGGAAGACTGAGGTCTGTGTTTCTGCTCTGGGGAGACTGAGATTTGTGTTTCTGCTCTGGGGAGACTGAGGTTTGTGTTTCTGTTATGGGGAGGCTGAGGTCTTTGTCTCACTGTGATTGGGTGACTGATAACTGTTTCTGCTATGGGGAAAATGAGGTCTGTGTTTCTGTTTTGGAGCGATTGAGGTCTGTGTTTCTGTTGTGGAGAGACTGATGTCTGTGTTTTTTCAGTGATGGGGAGCCTGAGGTCTGTGTTCTGGTATGGGGAGCCTGAGGTCTGTGTTTCTGATATGGGGAGACTGGGGTCTGTGTTTCTCTGTGATGGGGAGACTGAGGTATGTGCTTATGTAATGGGAAGACTGGGGTCTGTGTTTCTGTTATGGGGAGACTGGGGTCTGTGTTTCTTCTCAGGGGAGACTGGGGTCTGTGTTTCTGTTATGGGGAGACTGAGGTCTGTGTTGCTATTATAGGGGGACTGAGATTTGTGTTTCTGCTCTGGGGATATTGAGGTCTGTGTTTCTATTATGGGGAGACTGGGGCCTGTGTTTCTATTGTGGGGTGACTGAGATCTCCGTTTCTATTGTGGGGTGACTGAGATCTCTGTTTCTGCTATGGGGAGACTGAGGTCTGTGTTTCTCTGTGATGGGGAGACTGAGGTCTGTGTTTCTCTGTGATGGGGAGACTGAGGTATGTGCTTATGTAATGGGAAGACTGAGGTCTGTGTTTCTGCTCTGGGGAGACTGAGATTTGTGTTTCTGTTATGGGGGAGACTGAGGTTTGTGTTTCTATTATGGGGAGGCTGAGGTCTTTGTCTCACTGTGATTGGGTGACTGATAACTGTTTCTGCTATGGGGAAAATGAGGTCTGTGTTTCTGTTTTGGAGCGATTGAGGTCTGTGTTTCTGTTGTGGAGAGACTGATGTCTGTGTTTTTTCAGTGATGGGGAGCCTGAGGTCTGTGTTCTGGTATGGGGAGCCTGAGGTCTGTGTTTCTGATATGGGGAGACTGGGGTCTGTGTTTCTCTGTGATGGGGAGACTGAGGTATGTGCTTATGTAATGGGAAGACTGGGGTCTGTGTTTCTGTTATGGGGAGACTGGGGTCTGTGTTTCTTCTCTGGGGAGACTGGGGTCTGTGTTTCTGTTATGGGGAGACTGAGGTCTGTGTTGCTATTATAGGGGGACTGAGATTTGTGTTTCTGCTCTGGGGATATTGAGGTCTGTGTTTCTATTATGGGGAGACTGGGGCCTGTGTTTTTATTGTGGGGTGACTGAGATCTCCGTTTCTATTGTGGGGTGACTGAGATCTCTGTTTCTGCTATGGGGAGACTGAGGTCTGTGTTTCTCTGTGATGTGGAGACTGAGGTCTGTGTTTCTCTGTGATGGGGAGACTGAGGTATGTGCTTATGTAATGGGAAGACTGAGGTCTGTGTTTCTGCTCTGGGGAGACTGAGATTTGTGTTTCTGTTATGGGAGAGACTGAGGTTTGTGTTTCTATTATGGGGAGGCTGAGGTCTTTGTCTCACTGTGATTGGGTGACTGATAACTGTTTCTGCTATGGGGAAAATGAGGTCTGTGTTTCTGTTTTGGAGCGATTGAGGTCTGTGTTTCTGTTGTGGAGAGACTGATGTCTGTGTTTTTTCAGTGATGGGGAGCCTGAGGTCTGTGTTCTGGTATGGGGAGCCTGAGGTCTGTGTTTCTGATATGGGGAGACTGGGGTCTGTGTTTCTCTGTGATGGGGAGACTGAGGTATGTGCTTATGTAATGGGAAGACTGGGGTCTGTGTTTCTGTTATGGGGAGACTGGGGTCTGTGTTTCTTCTCAGGGGAGACTGGGGTCTGTGTTTCTGTTATGGGGAGACTGAGGTCTGTGTTGCTATTATAGGGGGACTGAGATTTGTGTTTCTGCTCTGGGGATATTGAGGTCTGTGTTTCTATTATGGGGAGACTGGGGCCTGTGTTTCTATTGTGGGGTGACTGAGATCTCCGTTTCTATTGTGGGGTGACTGAGATCTCTGTTTCTGCTATGGGGAGACTGAGGTCTGTGTTTCTCTGTGATGGGGAGACTGAGGTCTGTGTTTCTCTGTGATGGGGAGACTGGGGTCTGTGTTTCTGTTGTGGGGAGACTGGGGTCTGTGGTTCTGTTGTGGGGAGACTGGGGTCTGTGTTTCTGTTGTGGAGAGACTGATGTCTGTGTTTTTTCAGTGATGGGGAGCCTGAGGTCTGTGTTTCTGATATGGGGAGACTAGTGTCTGTGTTTCTGCTATGGGGAGTCTTAGGTCTGTGTTTCTGATATTGGAAGACTGGGGTCTGTGTTTCTGTTGTGGGGAGAATGGGGTCTGTTTTTCTGATATGGGGACACTGGGATCTGTGTTTCTCTCTGATGGGAAGCCTAAAGTCTGTGTTTCTGTAATGTGGAGACTGAGGTTTGTGTTTCTGCAATGGGGAGACTGCGGTCTGTGTTTTTCAGTGATGGGGAGCCTGTGGTCTGTGTTCTGTTGTGGGGATACTGATGTCTATGTTTCTGATATGGGGAAACTGAGGTCTGTGTTTCTCCTTTTGGGTGATTTGGATGTTTGTTTCTGTTTTGCAGAGACTAAAGTTCGTGTTTCTGCTCTGAAATGACTGAGGTCTGCGTTCCTGTTATACGGAGACAGGTCTGTGGTTCTGTTATGGGGAGACTGGGGTCTGTGTGTCTGTTGTTCTGTTGTGGGGAGACTGGGGTCTGTGGTTCTGTTGTGGGGAGACTGGGGTCTGTGTTTCTGTTGTGGGGAGACTGGGGTCTGTGTGTCTGTTGTTCTGTTGTGGGGAGACTGAGGTCTGTGTGTCTGTTGTTCTGTTGTGGGGATACTGGGATCTGGTGTCTGTTGTTCTGTTGTGGGGATACTGGGATCTGTGTTTCTGTTGTGGGGAGACTGGGGTCTGTGTTTCTGTTGTGGGGAGACTGGGGTCTGTGTTTCTGTTGTGGGGAGACTGGGGTCTGTGTGTCTGTTGTTCTGTTGTGGGGAGACTGAGGTCTGTGTGTCTGTTGTTCTGTTGTGGGGATACTGGGATCTGTGTTTCTGTTGTGGGGAGACTGGGGTCTGTGGTTCTGTTGTGGGGAGACTGGGGTCTGTGTTTCTGTCGTGGGGAGACTGGGGTCTGTGTTTCTGTTGTGGGGAGACAGGGGTCTGTGTTTCTGTTGTGGGGAGACTGAGGTCTGCATTTTTCAGTGATGGGGAGACTGAGGTCTGTTCTTTTATGGGGAAAATGATGTCTGTGTTTCTCCTTTTGGGTGACCAGGGTGTTTGTTTCTGTTTTACAGAGACTGCAGTTTGTGTTTCTGCTATGAAATGACTGAGGTCTGTGTTCCTGCTATAGGGAGACAGAGATCTGTGTTTTTGTTATGGGGAGTCTGCGTTCTGTGTTTCTGGTGTGGGGAGACTGAGGTCTGTGTTCCTGCTATAGGGAGAGAGAGATCTGTGTTTTTGTTTTGGGGAGTCTGAGTTCTGTGTTTCTGTTATGGGGAGACTGAGGTCTGTGTTTCTGAGATGGGGAAAGTGAGGTCTGTATTTCTCCTTTTGGGTGATCTGGGTGTTTGTTTCTGCTTTACAGAGACTGAAGTTTGTGTTTCTGCTATAAATGACTGAGGTCTGTGTTTCTTTTATGGGGAGACTGAGTTCTGTGTTTCTGTTGTGGGGTGACTGGGGTCTGTGTTTCTGTTGTGGGGTGACTGGGGTCTGTGTTTCTGTTGTGGGGCGACGGGTCTGTGTTTCTGTTGGGCGGAGACTGGGGTCTGTGTTTCTGTTGTGGGGTGACTGGGGTCTGTGTTTCTGTTGGGCGGAGACTGGGTTTTGTGTTTCTTCTGGGTGTTCTGGGTGTGTGTTTCAGTTTTGCAGATAACATGTTTCTGCTATGAAATTACTGTGGTCTGTGTTTATGTTGTGGAGAGACTAGGTTCTGTGTTTCTGTTGTGGGGAGACTGAGGTCTGTGTTCCTGCTATAGGGAGACTGGGGTCTGTGTTTTTTTATAGGGAGACGGGGGTCTGTGTTTCTGTTATGGGGAAACTGGTCTGTGTTTCTGACATAGGGAAACTGGGGTCCCTGTTTGATTTGGGGAGAGTGGTGTCTGTGTTTCTGATATGGGGAAGCTGAGGTCTGTGTTTCTTTGTTTGAGTGACCTGGGTGTTTGTTTCTGTTTTGCAGAGACTGCAGTCCATGTTTCTGCTGTGAAATTACTGTGGTCTGTGTTTATGTTGTGGAGAGACTAGGTTCTGTGTTTCTGTTATGGAGAGACTGAGGTCTGCATTCCTGCTACAGGGAGACAGAGATCTGTGTTTCTGTTATGGGGGCGGGGTGTTGAGGTCTGTGTTTCTGTTATGAGGAAACTGAAGTCTATGTTTCACTGTGATGGGGAGTCTGAGATCTTCGTTCTGCTATGGAGCGACTGAGGTCTGTGTTTCTGTTATGGGGAAACTGAGGTCTGTGTTTTTGTTCTGGGGAAACTGAGATCTTGGTTTCACTGTGATTGGGAGACTGACGTCTGTGTTTCTGCTTTGTGGAAAATAAGATCCATGCTTCCACTATGGGGAGAATGAGGTCTGTGTTTCTGTTATGGGGACACTGGGATCTGTGTTTCTATTATGGGAAGACTGGGGTGGGGTCTGTGTTTCTGTTATGAGGAGACTGAGGTCTGTGTTTCTGTTATAGGGAGTCTGTGTTTCATTGACGACGGGAGTGATGTCTGTACCTAACTGCAGACCTACAGTGTGAATGGAACTAAATGAGATCGTAATGGAGTTTGGGGTTCCTTACAGGCAGGTGTGCTTAATTTGATTCCTTCCTTCTCTGTTGGCAATAACTAGAGGTGTATAATAAAGGATCAAATGAGAATACTGACTTATGTGTGGCAGCATAAGAAACTTTCATCATATTTAAAGAATGTTTGTTTATCTACCTAATAGACCATGAGCTGTCACAGTACAGAACCTGTGCCAGAAGGTGTGAGTAGTCTGGGGAGCTCTATATTGACTAGCACAGATGTGATGGACCAAACAGTCTCTTTGAGTCATGTAAGTGTCCATGATCTACTATGTGTTTGCGGTAAGCTTTTGGTGATGATGATTTTGAGGACTAAGTACATTCCATAGCCTTGCCACATTGCTGTGGTTGGTACTATCAAATATGGGTGGCTATATTTCATCAGGAGGTTGAGAAGATTTGGTATGTCGCCAAAAATATTTGCAAATTTCTACTGATGTACTTTGGAGAGCATCATTGTTTGGTACGGGGAGGGAAGGCTGGCGGGGTTTGTACCCATACGGGGGTGGGAGGGGGTGGGGGGTCGTACCGATACGGGGAGGGGTGGGGAGGGTCATACCGGTATGGGGAGGAGTGGAGGTTTGTACCGATATGGGGGGGGGGGTGGGGAGGTCGTTCCGATACGGGGAGGGGTGGGGGGGGTCATACCGGTACGGGGCGGGGTGGGGGTTTGTACCGATACGGGGGGAGCTGTACTGATACGGAGGGGGTGTACCGATATGGGGGTATGTGGGGGGAGTTGTCCCCATACAGGGAGGGGTGGGGGAGGTTGTCCCGATATGGGGGAGGTGGGGGGAGTTGTACCGATACGGGGAGGGATGGGGGGGGTTGTACCAATACGGAGGTGGGGTGGGGGGTGTTGTACGGGGAGCTGGGGGGGATTGTACCAATACGGGGGGGGAGTTTGTACGGGGAGGGGTGGGGGGGTCGTACCGATGTGGGGGGGGGTTTGTACTAAACAGGATCGAAGTAAGCTGCAGAGAGTTGTTAGCTAAGTCAGTCCCATCACGGGCACTCGCCTCCGTAGTAACCAGGACACCTTCAGGGAGTGATGCCTCAGAAAGGCAGCGTCCATTATTAAAGACCCCCATCACTCAGGTCATGCCCTGTTCTCATCTCAAGGGAGGTACAGAAGCCTGAAGGCACACACTCCGTGATTCAGGAACAGCTTCTTCTCCTCTGCCGTCCGATTTCCGAATGGACATTGAACCCGTGAACACTACCACACTACTTTTTTATTTCAATTTCTGCACTACTTATTTAATTTAACTATTTTATACATATATATACTTACTGTAATTCCCATTTTTTCTCTATTATTATGTATTGCATTATACTGTTGCTGCAAAGACAACAAGCCTCATGACACATGCTTCTGATATTAAACCTGATTCTGATTCCGATCCTAATCTACGTACCGCTGATTCCAGGACACCTTTTATTCATTGGAAGTTTTCCATTTGCTTTGTTAATAACAGATTGAATTTGAAAGCGGGCAGGCAGCAGGAAACTCCTGCACTCCTGTTCCCTTACACCATATGTTCTTTCTATCAGACATATCAGAATCTGAGTAAATTTTCTCCAACGCACCATGCGTATAAAGTATCACTACACTGCAGGTAGATTGCCAATACTTGGTGTATGAGCATACACATACACACGCACACACACACACACACACACACACACACACACACATACACACGCACACACACACGCAGACACACACACACCCACACACGCACACACCCACACACACACACACACACACATACATACACACGCACACACACACGCACACACACACACGCACACACACACACACACACACACATACATACATACACACGCACACACACACGCATACACACATACATACACACGCACACACACACGCAGACACACACACGCACACACACACACACACACACACATACATACATACACACGCACACACACACGCAGACACACACAGACCCACACACGCACACACCCACACACACACAAGTATTTCAGTGAGTTGCTGCTGAAGCTGGCTTACTCTGCAAACACTCCATCACATCTCACTACTCGTCCTCAGAGCAGTTAACTTGCCAGCGTACCAACTCTGCAAATGCACTCAGTAGTTCTTCTAGCAAGCAGAGTAATTCTTGCCTCTTCCTCCAGACTGTGCAGCTCAGACCCAAGCCATTTTCAATCTCATTTTGGTCTGGTGACATTAACTTGTTCTGGATGAATATTTTCAGTCTGAGCGGAGCTCATCAAACCTATTCTGTACAGATTAAGATTGTTTTTTTGAACAGCCATTTCATTCGGGCATATAAGGAATCATACGAAATGGACTTTGCCACTTGAACTTCTGTGAAAGTATCTGTTGCTTGAATCCCCAGGGTTGTGCAGCCGTCAGGTAGCCTGCAGTACTCTTTAGTTTGCTCCGAGTCATGATCTCATTCTGGAGGTATTGCTGTCTCTGGCCACTCGCTGCCAGAATGATCTCAGTAACTGAGGCCTACTCCAGCAGCCACATCTGTTCTCAATCTGCCGTCCCGGCTTGCGGTGAGGACGCTGCCACAGAAACTCTCTGCGAGCGTGGAAACTTAATTTAAAGTTTCCGTGACAAAGAGCTTATATCTGACAGGAAAGACGAAAGAGGCTTTACTATGATCTGATAGCTTTTAAGATTTTTAAAGGTTTAGTTGTAATGAGACCAACACCAAAGCCACAAAAATGTCACAACTAAATCCAATCTGGAATTCAGGAGAAGCCTCTTTTCCTAAGGACAAATAGCATTGATGTATTTGAGGGAATCTAGGTAGAGTGGATGTAAAGTGCTGTAGGATATCCTGAGGCCGCGAGGGACTCGGTATCGTGTAAACTTCGGTCATCCAATCATAGTAACCTACAGCACAAAGTCAGACCACTTGGCCCATTGTGTCCGTGCCAGCCAGTGATGGGCGAGGTTAACCCCACCCTCCAGCTCCTGATTCACAACCCTGCAGGTTAGGGCCCAAGGCTTAGGCTGGATTTTGTTTCTGTTGACAGTAGCAAGTGGGACTGCTCCAATTTCCAGTCATTGCTCTCTCTCTGCTCCTTTTTCTTTCTCCTCTTGATCTCCCTGGCCTCCATTATCATGTCATTTATCCCTCAGTCCCCACCCCTATCTCCCCCCAACTGTGCCCAATTGCTGACCCACCTTCCTCCCGGGATTCCAGCTTCCTTTCCTATCAGATTCTGCCCTCCGCCACCCCCACCTGTTGCCCTTTAAAGACGGCGGAAAGGTAAGCCGCGAGATTGGATTGTACCTCAGTCAGGTCCTGAGTGAACTGGGCCAACAGGCGGGCAGTGCTCAGGTCTTTCCTACGGCTCTGTGACATCTCCTTAATATGGTTCCTCCTTTCCAGGATGGCGTTGAGTTTCTGCTGAATGTGACTGGCATCCTCATGCTTTAAGTTCTCTTCTTTGAGCTTGCCTGCCAGCTTCTGCAGTGACGTCACCTGAAAGAAAAACGGGACAGTATGCACTACAGCACTTGAGTCCTGACCCCTCATTATGGTTGGGCAGCAGGCAGATGTACCTAGCAGAGGGTGCAGGGACCTGGTTTTCAGTCCTGAACTCCGTGTAGAGATTGCTGTTTGCAGGGGTTCTCCTGGTTTTCTCCCACATTCCAAAGACATGCAGGTGAGTTGGCTGCAGCCTTCCGAGGGAGGGAAGAAAAATAGGACCTTTGTGTAAATGGGTGTTTGGTGGGTGGCACCAACTTGATGGGCTGAATGGCCCATTTCCGTGGTGTATTTTCTATCGCTCCCTGTGACATCATCAGAAAGCCACCACTTAAACTTCAAGGCTTTCTCCAGCAGCAAATTGCACCCGATTGACTTCAGTGAATAGTTAGAGGTAAGGACTTGGATCTGGAGCTCCACTGAGATTAGATTGAATAAGGTTCTTTATGACAAACTACAACCTCATTCTCACTTCACTGCAAACAGTTTTCAATTTCCACATTTCCTTTAAACTGAGTTCTAAATATCATTCTGCCTCAGTGGAATTTGAACTCACTTTCTTTAAATTTTTAGTCCTGTCACAAAAATGACAATACTTTTACAGCGATATCACAATGGCATATTCACTGACTTCATGCAATAGCTTTCCGTTGAGTTAAACATTACACCACCCTTGCGTTAAACTTTTACACTGATAGTTAAACTACATCCTGGCATATTCAGTCCACATTATTACCCAAATCACTACACACCAGGATCGTTATATTAGTTAGGCAAGTACACTGGAGCTGTATACAATTACACAGAATATTTGCATCATGCTACATAAATGTCTCTTTATTTACAGGTCATCCTGAGGTCAGAATGCCAAACTAAGCTCTCATAATATTGTTAAATCCAATGTAAATGCGTACGTACCTATGTACATACATTTGTTCCGAGACAGCAGAACATATTTCCTCTGTCTCACCAAGTTGTAATTGTTCTTTCCTATGTGCTTTCAATGCCATTCGTTACAATATTGTGGAGGTAGGGTTACCAATTCAATGACTTCTGTGAATTTTCAGACTTATGGGCAAAATTGACTCATGGACGTCAGTGAAAATGAAACCTATTTGTTACCTGTATCAGAGCACAGGACTGACTATTGTTTACCACTTTATCCCCTCCCTGATGAACCAACCCTTGGTGGGAAGTGCCATCAGCTACACTTCAGTGAACTAACCCACTCTTGATAAACAGAACTAGCTCACTCTTGTAGAATGAACAGCTCCCTAGGGTGAGACATGGTATGACTCTGGCTTCAGTGAGACAGGGCTTAGAATGAACAGGCCACGAACCTACCCACAAAACTGAAACTGCAGCCTGACCTCTTCCTCAGACTGAAAACACCCCACCTCTCCCTCAGAAATAAATGCAGGCCACAGAACAAAAACACAGACATACTCCGTCTCAGAGAGGTTAAAGCAACCCCACCTTCCCTCAGTCTGACCCTTTCAACAGACCTAAACACAGCCTGATATTCTCTCAGAGATAACACAGCCCCACACCTCAGAGCCAAAAATAGTCTGACCGTTTCACAGAATGAACAACACCCCCCATCCTCCCTGAGCGTTACCCAGAATGTCTCAACTGCTTTGGCGAATAAGCCAAGGCTTAACATTCTCAGTACACAACATTTGGTCCAAACTGGTCCTCAGAGTGAAACTTGGCCCTATTCCTAACCATACAGCACAAAATACACCCTGGCCCACCTACAAGAATGTATTAAGGCAGATCTACAGATTTTCTGATAGAAAGGGAATTGGGAATTAGATGATTGCAGTAAGGAGGCGCTAATAAAAGATTGTAATCTTGTGGGTGAGCAGCTACTATGGGGCAAATGGCCTCCTGTTAATGCTCACAGTGTATGAAATAGACTCTGCAAAGTAGCTTGAGGAAATACACTACCCATCAATGGGAAAGAAAAATGGCTTGAGGAAAGAGACAATGCAGATACTGGAAAACTGTGTGTGACAAGATTTGGGTATATTTTAGCAGGTTCTTCACTAGTAAAGGCCCCTCCCTTGGCCGGACAGACCCTGATTCAAACAGACTGACCCAGTCATCAGTGCCAGGATTAGCCTATTCCTCTGTGAGGGGGAGATAGTGAAATGTCCCTCTGTGAGGGAGAGATAGTGAAGTGTCCCTCTGTGAGAGGGAGGTAGTGAAGTGTATCTCTGTGAGGGAGAGATAGTGAAGTGTCCCTCTGTGAGAGGGAGGTAGTGAAGTGTATCTCTGTGAGGGTGAGATAGTGAAGTGTACCTCTGTGAGGGTGAGATAGTGAAGTGTACCTCTGTGAGGGGGAGATAGTGAAGTGCATCTCTGTGAGGGGGAGATAGTGAAGTGTATCTCTGTGAGGGGGAGATAGTGAAGCGTCCCTCTGTGAGAGGGAGATAGTGAAGTGTATCTCTGTGAGGGTGAGACAGTGAAGTGTACCTCTGGGAGAGGGAGATAGTGAAGTGCATCTCTGTGAGGGGGAGGTAGTGAAGTGCATCTCTGTGAGGGGGAGATAGTGAAGTGTATCTCTGTGAGAGGGAGATAGTGACGTGTATCTCTGTGAGAGGGAGATAGTGACGTGTACCTCTGTGACAGTGAGATAGTGAAGTGTATCTCTGTGAGGGGGAGATAGCGAAGTGTATCTCTGTGAGGGGGTGATAGCGAAGTGTATCTCTGTGAGGGGGAGATGGTGAAGTGTATCTCTGTGAGGGGAGATAGCGAAGTGTATCTCTGTGAGAGGGAGATGGTGAAGTGTACGCCTGTGAGGGGGAGATAGTGAAGTGTACCACTGTGAGAAGGAGATAGTGACACGTCCCTCTGTGAGAGGGAGATAGTGACAGGTCCCTCTGTGAGAGGGAGATAGTGAAGTGTCCCTCTGTGGGGTGGAGGCAGTGAAGTGTATCTTTGTGAGGGGGGATGGTGAAGTGTACCTCTGTGAGAGAAAGGCAGTGAAGTGTATCTCTGGGAGGGGGAGATAGTGAAGTGTATCTCTGTGAGGGGGAGATAGTGAAGTGTATCTCTCTGAGGGGGAGATAGTGAAGTGTACCTCTGTGAGAGGGAGATAGTGACGTATATCTCTGTGAGGGGGAGATAGTGAAGTGTATCTCTCTGAGGGGGAGATAGTGAAGTGTACCTCTGTGAGAGGGAGATAGTGACGTATATCTCTGTGAGAGGGAGATAGTGAAGTGTACCTCTGTGATGGGGAGATAGTGAAGTATACCTCTGTGATGGGGAGATAGTGAAGTGTCAGAGGGAGATAGTGAAGAGTATCTCTGTGACGGGGAGGCTGTGAAGTGTATCTCTGTGAGGGGGAGATAGTGAAGTGTATCTCTGTGAGGGGGAAATAGTGAAGTGTATCACTGTGAGGGTGAGATAGTGAAGTTTACCTCCGTGAGAGGGAGACAGTGAAATGTATCTCTGTGAGGGGGAGGTAGAGAAGTGTAGCTCTGTGAGAGGGAGATAGTGAAGTGTACCTCAGTGAGAGGGAGATAATGAAGTGTCCCTCTGTGAGAGGGAGATAGTGAAGTGTATCTCTGTGACGGGGAGATAGTGAAGTGTACCTCTGTGAGAGAGAGACAGTGAATTGTACCTCTGTGAGGGTGACATAGTGATGTGTATCTCTGTTAGAGGGAGATAGTGAAGTGCACCTCTGTGATGGGGAGATAGTGAACTGTCAGAGGGAGATAATGAAGTGTATCTCTGTGAGGGGGAGGCTGTGAAGTGTATCGCTGTGAGGGGGAGGTAGTGAAGTGTATCTCTGTGAGAAGGAGATAGTGAAGTGTACCTTTGTGAGGGGGAGATAGTGAAGTGAATCTCTGTGAGGGGGGGGAGATAGAGAAGTGTCCCTCTGTGAGGGGGAGATAGTGAAGTGTACCACTCTGAGGGGGAGATAGTGAAGTGAACCACTCTGAGGGGGAGATAGTGAAGTGTTCCTCTGTGAGGGGGTGATAGTGAAGTGTATCTATGTGAGAGGGAGATAATGAAGTGTACCTCTGTGAGGGGGGGATAATGAAGTGTACCTGTGAGGGGGGGATAGTGAAGTGTATCTTTGTGAGAGGGAGATAGTGAAGTGTACCTCTGTGAGGGGGAGATAGTGAAGTGTATCTCTGTGAGGGGGAGATAGTGAAGTGTATCTCTCTGAGGGGGAGATAGTGAAGTGTATCTCTGTGAGAGGGAGATAGTGAAGTATCAGAGGGAGATAGTGAAGTGTATCTCTGTGAGGGGGAGATGGTGAAGTGTATCTCTGTGAGAGGGAGATAGTGAAGTGTCCCTCTGTGAGGGGGAGATGGTGAAGTGTATCTCTGTGAGAGGGAGATAGTGAAGTGTCCCTCTGTGAGGGGGAGATGGTGAAGTGTATCTCTGTGAGGGGGAGATGGTGAATTGTATCTCTGTGAGAAGGAGATAGTGAAGTGTCCCTCTGTGAGGGGGAGGTAGTGAAGTGTATCTCTGTGAGGGGGAGGTAGTGAAGTGTATCTCTGTGAGGGGGAGAGAGTGAATTGTACCTCTGTGCGGGCGAGATAGTGAAGTGTATCTCTGTGAGGGGGAGATAGTGAAGTGTACCTCTGTGAGTGGGAGATGGTGAAGTGTATCTCTGTGAGGGGGAGATGGTGAATTGTACCTCTATGAGAGGGAGTTAGTGAAGTGTATCTCTGTGAGGGGGAGATAGTGAAGTGTCTCTCTGTGAGAAGGAGATAGTGAAGTGTACCACTGTGAGAAGGAGATAGTGACAGGTCCCTCTGTGAGAGGGAGATAGTGAAGTGTCCCTCTGTGGGGGGGAGGCAGTGAAGTGTATCTTTGTGAGGGGGGATGGTGAAGTGTACCTCTGTGAGAGAAAGGCAGTGAAGTGTATCTCTGGGAGGGGGAAATAGTGAAGTGTATCTTTGTGAGAGGGAGATAGTGAAGTGTATCTCTGTGAGGGGGAGATAGTGAAGTGTATCTCTCTGAGGGGGAGATAGTGAAGTGTACCTCTGTGAGAGGGAGATAGTGACGTATATCTCTGTGAGGGGGAGATAGTGAAGTGTATCTCTCTGAGGGGGAGATAGTGAAGAGTACCTCTGTGAGAGGGAGATAGTGACGTATATCTCTGTGAGAGGGAGATAGTGAAGTGTATCGCTGTGAGGGGGAGATAGTAAAGTGTCAGAGGGAGATAGTGAAGTGTATCTCTGTGAGGGGGAGGCTGTGAAGTGTATCTCTCCGAGGGGGAGATAGTGAAGTGTATCTCTGTGAGCGGGAGATGGTGAAGTGTATCTCTGTGAGCGGGAGATGGTGAAGTGTATCTCTGTGAAGGGGAGATAGTGACATGTCCCTGTGTGATATTGAGATAGTGAAGTGTATCTCTGTGAGAGCGGGACACTGAAGTGTATCTCTGGGAGGGGGAGATAGTGAAGTGTATCTCTCTGAGGGTGAGATAGTGAAGTGTATCTTTGTGATAGGGAGATAGTGAAGTGTACGTCTGTGAGGGGGAGTTAGTGAAGTGTATCTGTGAGGGGGAGATAGTGAAATGTATCTGTGAGGGGGAGATAGTGAAGTGTACCTCTGTGAGGGGGAGATTGTGAAGTGTATCTCTGCGAGGGGGAGATAGTGAAGTGTATCTCTGTGAGGGGGAGTTAGTGAAGTGTATCTGTGAGGGGGAGATTGTGAAGTGTATCTCTGCGAGGGGGAGATTGTGAAGTGTATCTCTGGGAGGGGGAGATAGTGAAGTGTATCTCTCTGAGGGTGAGATAGTGAAATGTATCTTTGTGAGAGGGAGATAGTGAAGTGTACGTCTGTGAGGGGGAGTTAGTGAAGTGTATCTGTGAGGGGGAGATAGTGAAGTGTATCTGTGAGGGGGAGATAGTGAAGTGTACCTCTGTGAGGGGGAGATTGTGAAGTGTATCTCTGCGAGGGGGAGATTGTGAAGTGTATCTCTGTGAGGGGGAGGCAGTGAAGTGTACCTCTGTGAGAGGGAGATAGTGAAGTGTACCTCTGTGAGGGGGAGATAGTGAAGTTTAACTCCATGAGAGGGAGACAGTGAAATGTATCTCTGTGAGAGTGAGATAGTGAAGTGTATCTCTCTGACGGGGAGATAGTGAAGTGTATCTCTGTGACGGGGAGATAGTGAAGTGTAATTCTGTGAGAGGGAGATAGTGAAGTTTACCTCAGTGAGAGGGAGGCAGTGAAGTGCATCTCTGTGAGGGGGAGATAGTGAAGTGTACCTCTGTGATAAGCAGATAGTGAAGTGTATCGCTGTGAGGGGGAGATAGTAAAGTGTCAGAGGGAGATAGTGAAGTGTATCTCTGTGAGGGGGAGGCTGTGAAGTGTATCTCTGTGAAGGGGAGACAGTGAAATGTACTTCCGTGAGAGGGAGATAGTGAAGTGTATCTCTGTGAGAGGGAGATAGTCAAGTTTACCTCCATGAGAGGGAGACAGTGAAGTGTCCCTCTGTGAGGTGGAGATAGTGAAGTGTATCTCTGTGAGAGGGAGATAGTGAAGTGTATCTCTGTGAGAGGGAGATAGTGAAGTGTATCTCTGTGAGGGGGATTTAGTGAAGTGTATCTCTGAAGGGGAGATAATGAAGTGTACCTCTGTGAGGGGGAGGCAGTGAAGTGCACCTCTGTGATATGCAGATAGTGGTGTATCTCTGTGAGGGGGAGATAGTGAAGTTTATCTCTGTGAGAGCGAGATAGTGAAGTGTCCTTCTGTGAGGGGGAGGTAGTGAAGTGCACCTCTGTGAGGGGGAGATGGTGAAGTGTATCTCTGTGAGGGGGAGGTAGTGAAGTGTATCTCTGTGAGGGGGAGGCTGTGAAGTGTATCTCTGTGAAGGGGAGACAGTGAAATGTACTTCCGTGAGAGGGAGATAGTGAAGTGTATCTCTGTGAGAGGGAGATAGTCAAGTTTACCTCCGTGAGAGGGAGACAGTGAAGTGTCCCTCTGTGAGGTGGAGATAGTGAAGTGTATCTCTGTGAGAGGGAGATAGTGAAGTGTCCCTCTGTGAGGGGGAGGTAGTGACGTGTACCTCTGTGAGGGGGAGATAGTGAAGTGTATCTCTCTGAGATGCAGATAGTGAAGTGTCCGTCTGTGATATGCTGATAGTAAATTGTATCTCTGTGATAGGGAGATAGTGAAGTGTCCTTCTGTGAGGGGGAGGTAGTGAAGTGTATCTCTGTGAGACGGAGAGAGTGAATTGTACCTCTGTGTAGGGGAGATAGTGATGTGTACCTCTGTGTGGGGGAGATGGTGAAGGGAATCTCTGTGAGGGGGAGATAGTGAAGGGAATCTCTGTGAGGGGGAGATAGTGAAGCGAATCTCTGTGAGGGGGAGATAGTGAAGTGTATCTCTGTGAGGGGCAGATAGTGAAGTGTATCTCTCTGAGATGCAGATAGTGAAGTGTCCGTCTGTGAGGGGGAGGTAGTGAAGTGTATCTCTGTGAGACGGAGAGAGTGAATTGTACCTCTGTGTGGGGGAGATAGTGATGTGTATCTCTGTGTGGGGGAGATGGTGAAGGGAATCTCTGTGAGGGGGAGATAGTGAAGCGAATCTCTGTGAGGGGGAGATAGTGAAGTGTATCTCTGTGAGGGGGAGATAGTGAAGTGTACCTCTGTGAGTGGGAGATAGTGACTTGTCCCTTTGAGAGGGGGAGATAGTGAAGTGTACCACTGTGAGAGGGTGATAGTGAAGTGTACCTCTCTGAGGGGGAGATTTGAAGTGTATCTCTGTGAGGGGGAGATAGTGAAGTGTATCTCTGTGAGAAGGAGATAGTGAAGTGTATCTCTGTGAGAGGGAGATAGTGAAGTGTACCTCTGTGACAGGGAGGTAGTGACGTGTATCTCTGTGAGGGGGAGATAGTGTATTGTACTTCCGTGAGAGGGAGATAGTGAAGTGTATCTCTGTGAGAGGGAGATAGTCAAGTTTACCTCCGTGAGAGGGAGACAGTGAAGTGTCCCTCTGTGAGGTGGAGATAGTGAAGTGTATCTCTGTGAGAGGGAGATAGTGAAGTGTACCTCTGTGAGGGGGAGATAGTGAAGTGTATCTCTCTGAGATGCAGATAGTGAAGTGTCCGTCTGTGATATGCTGATAGTAAAGTGTATCTCTGTGAGAGGGAGATAGTGAAGTGTCCTTCTGTGAGGGGGAGGTAGTGAAGTGTATCTCTGTGAGAGGGAGATAGTCAAGTTTACCTCCGTGAGAGGGAGACAGTGAAGTGTCCCTCTGTGAGGTGGAGATAGTGAAGTGTATCTCTGTGAGAGGGAGATAGTGAAGGGAATCTCTGTGAGGGGGAGATAGTGAAGCGAATCTCTGTGAGGGGGAGATAGTAAAGTGTATCTCTGTGAGAGGGAGATAGTGAAGTGTCCTTCTGTGAGGGGGAGGTAGTGAAGTGTATCTCTGTGAGACGGAGAGAGTGAATTGTACCTCTGTGTGGGGGAGATAGTGATGTGTACCTCTGTGTGGGGGAGATGGTGAAGGGAATCTCTGTGAGGGGGAGATAGTGAAGTGAATCTCTGTGAGGGGGAGATAGTGAAGTGTATCTCTGTGAGGGGGAGATAGTGAAGTGTATCTCTCTGAGATGCAGATAGTGAAGTGTCCGTCTGTGAGGGGGAGGTAGTGAAGTGTATCTCTGTGAGACGGAGAGAGTGAATTGTACCTCTGTGTGGGGGAGATAGTGATGTGTATCTCTGTGTGGGGGAGATGGTGAAGGGAATCTCTGTGAGGGGGAGATAGTGAAGCGAATCTCTGTGAGGGGGAGATAGTGAAGTGAATCTCTGTGAGGGGGAGATAGTGAAGTGTACCTCTGTGAGTGGGAGATAGTGACTTGTCCCTTTGAGAGGGGGAGATAGTGAAGTGTACCACTGTGAGAGGGTGATAGTGAAGTGTACCTCTCTGAGGGGGAGATTTGAAGTGTATCTCTGTGAGAGGGAGATAGTGAAGTGTATCTCTGTGAGGGGGAGATAGTGAAGTGTACCTCTGTGACAGGGAGGTAGTGACGTGTACCTCTGTGACAGGGAGGTAGTGACGTGTATTTCTGTGAGGGGGAGATAGTGACATTTCCCTCTGTGAGAAGGAGAAAGTGACGTATATCTCTGTGAGAGGGAGATAGTGAAGTGTACCTCTGTGATGTGGAGATAGTGAAGTATATCTCTGTGAGAGGGAGATAGTGAAGTGTATCTCCGTGAGGGGGAGATAGTGTAGTGTATCTCTGTGATGGGAGATAGCGAAGTGTCCCTCTGTGATGGGAGATAGTGAAGTGTACGTCTGTGAGAGCGAGATAGTGAAGTGTATGTCTATGCAAGTGATCCAGCCTTAACTGCCATGACCCCACCTGCATAAAAACTCCGGTTACTTTATCATAGCCTGTTCCTCTTTCCTATTATCCCCTCTCCACTGATAAGAACTGGACCGGGGTCTGATTTACCTTTTCCTCCTGAGTTGCCAACAGTTTCTCAAAAGCGTCATGCCATTTGATGAAGGAATCCACAGTTTCCACAGTCGTTCCCAATTCACTAGATTTCAAGTAAACCTGAAATAAGATCACAATGAATTAGAACTTCACTGTCTCTTTGAATATCCAACTACAAGTAGACTCTTGCATTTCCAGCCACTTTCCCTTTGCCCTTGAGAATCCGGATCAACCTTCATAATGCCAATAGTGCTTGAGGTTAGAGGGTGACTTAAAGGAGGCTCCTGCAGAAAACTCCATCACCAAGTTAGTTCATCTGCCAGGAAGAAACAAATCAAAAGCTAAATAAGACCATTAGATATAGGAGCAGAATTAGGCCATTTGGCCCATCACGTCTGCTCTGCCATCTCATCATGGCCATTATCCATCTCAGCCGCAATTTTCTGCCTTCTCCCTGTATCCCTCCATGTCTGAGCAATCAAAAACCTATCAACTTCTGCCAGAAATATTTATAAAGAGTTGGCCTCCACAGCTTCCTGTCGCAAAGAATTCCACAGATTCACCATTGTCTGCCTAAAGGAATTCTGCCTCATCTCTCTTCCAAAAATTTGCCCCTCTATTCTGAGGCTGTGCCCCTCTCTCACCATAGGAAATGTCCTCTCCACATCCACTCTATCAAGACCCTTCACTATTCGATGGGTTTCAATTAGGTCACCCCTTATTCTCCAAATTCTAGTGAATACTGGCCCAGAGCCATCAAATGCTCTTCATATGACAAGCCGTTTAATCCTGGAATCATTTTTGTGAACCTCCTTTGAACCTTCTCCAATTTCAGCACATTGTTTTTCAAATAAGGTGCCCAAAACTGCTCACAATAGTCCTCCAGTGCCTTCTAAAGCACATCCGTGCTTTTGTATTCAAGTCCTCTTGAAATAAATGCTAACATTGCATTTGTCTTTTTCACCACAAATATAACTGGCAAATTAATCTTTAGGGAATCCTGCATAAGGACTCCCAAGTCCTTTTGCACCTCGGTTTTATGAATTTTCTCTCCATTCAGAAAATAGTCAACCTTTTCAAATTTCTAACAAAGTGCATGACCATACACTTCCCGACACTGTATTCCATCTGCCACTTTTTTGTCCATTCTCCTAATCTAAGTCCTTCTAGCCTCTCTGTCCTCAAAATTACTTGCCCTTCCACCTACCTTTGTATCATCTGCAAACTTTGCAACAAAGCCATCAACTCCATCATCCAAATCATTAACATATAACGTAAAAAGCTCTCCCAACACAGATCCCTGTGGAATACCGCTAGTCATCGGCAGCCAACCAGAAAAGGCTCCCTTTATTCCCACTCTTTGCCTCCTGCCAATCAGCCAATACTCTAGTCATGCTAGTATCTTTTCAGTTATACCATGGGCTCTTAACTTGTTAAGCAGTCTCACATGTGGCACTTTGTTAAAGGCCTTCTGAAAATCCAAGTACACAACATCAACTGGTTCTCCTTTGTCTATTCTGCTTGTTATTTCCTCAAAGAATTCCAATGGATTTGTCAGGCAAGATTTCCCCTTGAGGAAACCATGCTGACTATGGCCTATTTTATCATGTGCCTCCAATTGACTCCAACATCTTCCCAACTACTGAGGTCAGACTAACTGGCCTATAATTTCCTTCCTTCTCCCTCTCTCCTGTCTTGAAGAGACTGCAAATTTCCAGTCTTTTGGAATCATTCCAGAATCTAGTGATTCTTGAAAAATCATTACTAATGCCTTCATGATCTCATCAGCCACCTCTTTCAGAACTCTGGGGTGTACACCATCTGGTCCAGGTGACTTATCTGCCTTCAGACCTTTCAGTTTCCCAAGAACCTTCTCTCTAGTTATGGCAACTTGCAGATACTGGAAATCTGAAAGAGAAGCACTCAGCAAACCAGACAGTAACTGTGGAGGGAAGAATGGGGATAGTGGCTCAGGTTGAGGACTTTGATCAGAATTTGGTGCAAATTTCATTGATCTTAATTAGTTAACCCCGTTTCTCTCTCCGTGAATGCTGCTTGCCATGCTGAGTGTTTACAGCATTCTCTATTTCCCTTTCAGACTTCCAGCAGCTGCAAGCACTTTTATCTTCAAACAAAACCAAACTGAAAAGGCTGGCCATCTGAAATGTGCCTGGTTAGAACATAGAAGAGTACGACACAGGAACAGGTCCTTAGGCCACAATGTTGTGCCAAACCAAATAAATTAGTAATCAAATGGCCAACTAAACTAATCCCTTATGTCTACACAATGTCCATATCCTTCCATTTTCCTCATATTCATGTGCCTATCTAAATGTCTCTTAAAAGTCCTTAATGTACGTATCTGTCTCTACCACCACCCCAGCCAGCACATTCCAGGCACCCACCACTTCCTGTTTAAAAACATCTTACGCCTCACATCTCCATTGAATTTACTTCACCTCACCTTAAATGCACGGCCTCTGATATCAGGCATTTCTATCCTGGGAAAAAGATACTGTCTGTCTGCTCTGTCTATAGATTTCATAATCTAATAAACCTCTATTAGGTCTCCCCTCAGCCTCACCATTCCAGAGAAAGCAACACATGTTTGTCCAACCTCTCGTTATAACACATGCCCTCTAATCCAGGCAGCATCCTGGTAAACCTCTTCCACACCTCTCCAAAGCCTCGACATCCTTCCTATAATGGGGTGACCAGAACTGTATGCAATGCTCCAGATGAGGCCTAACCAGAGTTTTGTAAAGCTGTAACGTAACCTTCTGACTTTTGAACTTAGTGCCTTGACTTATAAAGGCAAGCATGCCATATGCCTTTTTAACCAGCCTACCACCCTGAGCAACACCACAAAGTGCTGGAGGAACTCAGCAGGCCAGGCAGCATCTATGGAAAAAAGTACAGGTGACGTTTCGGGCCGAAACCCTTCATCAGGGCTATCAACCTGTGTAGCCATTTGCAGGGAGCTATGAACCTGAACTCAAAAATCCCTCTGCTCATCAACACCATTAAGGTTCTTGCCCTTAACAATGTACTTCCTCTTTACATCTGACCTACCAAGGTGCAACAGTTCACATTTGGCCAGGTTAAACTCCATCCGCCATTTCTCTGCCCATATCTACAAATGATCTATATCCCATTGTATTCTTTGCCAGTTTTCTACGCTATCCACACCACTAGTCTTCATATTATCCTCAAATTTACAAATCCACCTAACTACACTTCCATCCAGATTATTTACATATATCACAAAAGTCTCAGTACAGATCCCTGTGGAACACCACTGATCATAGACCCCCAGTCCCTTCGACTTCAATGAACAAGCCAGCTGCGAATACAAACAGCCAATCCAACACTGACCCCATGCATCTTAGTTGGAAACTGAGGTACTTCTCTTTGAGCTTCCATTGAGTTTCATTGAAACAGCGAGAGGTCAAAGACAGGGGTTCAAAGCCACTGGAAGGTCAGGCTCATCTCTGTGGACTGAAAGGAAAAGTTCTAAAAGGCAGACACTCAGTTTGCACTTGGTATCTGCAATACAAAGAGCAAGTATTACAAGCACTGAATGCAGTGTCCTGCATTGGATTAAGATGAAGTGAATCACCTCTGTTTTCATTCGGATCCTACTCTTACACCTCACCCAGGCCTTTCACCCTCTCTCAGCAGCAACACAGCCACCTGTGAGCATTCTGTCTCTTTAGCTTTCCAGCCAGTCAGAGACATCCCTTTACTGCTCTTCACCTTCTCTGCTACTTAAAGCATATTGAATTCCTAACTCACATGGCAACTGGTTTGGAACAAGGGAAGTCCACAATGCTACAATGCTTCTGAAGACTGAGGTGTGGGAGGTACAGAGGAGAGCCTCATTACCCAAAGTATATCATTCTGGCAATACTTTCAACTGACACTCTTCCCAATAAAAGTACAAAATGCTTCTTGAACCTGTACTGTAAAGCGTTGTGCTAGCCACTACGCTACTGCGACTGTTCCTAACGCCCCAGATCGAAAATCTCTCAACCTTCATTAGCATAAAGCACAAAAACACAGCAGCAACAGAAATATTCATTGCCCCGGCTGGATCCCGGCACTCCAATGGTTAAACACACTATGACAGATGTCATTACAGCAAGCTTGCCTTGCACTAAGTGCTGGAGGGCACAACCGTTAAAGAATATTGCTTAGTAAATGTGCTCTGACCTTGAGAAATAAGCTCATTGACTTCCCACAGGACACGTGCAGCACGTTGGGAATGCTGTGGCTACTCTCTGTGCATCCACCACCGAGACTGACGTTTGGCGGGCTACATGTGTTCATCCTGCGGTGATCTTCACCGCCGCAAGCACACTGCATGGGGAGACTTCCCACCTTCTCCATCAGCTGTGGTTTGACTTCGGAAAGTGTGCTGACAAAGTTCTGGGGTGAGCTGCTGATCCTCCGCTCGGGCAGGGTACCGGGGGCACGCTGGGCATGGTTGCTCGGGGTCAGGCTGATGGAGACCACAGGGCCGCAGCTGTTGGGGAGGGAGGGACTGAAGATGCAGTTCAGGGAGCAGCAGGAGGGCTTGTCCGGCCAACCGGCCTCTTCCAGCTCAGGCTGCCTGCGTAGCATGAGCACCGTCTGAGAGAAGTGGGCTGGAGGACCCGTGGAGGCAATCACGCCCTGCGCCCGTGCGGACCTGCACAAGCTGGAGGCAGTGGGCGTGCCACCGACGGGGAGCTGGTGACTTGACGTGCGCACCACGGACAGCGGGGTGACGGTCAGTGAGGCCACGTGATGCCCTGGCACAGTCCGTGCTGCAGCCAACGTCACCTGCAGTCTGCTCACCCGGTGGGCTGGCTCAGGCGTGCCAGAGGACAGGCAGCGGAGGCCTGAAGTGCCAGGCTCCATCCGGCCTTTGTCACCTTTCACAACGGTCTTCGGCGCCGAAATAGATGGCAAGGAGAGTGAGGAGACTAAAGCCGAGGTGGCTTTAGACGCAGGCAGGATCTGGTGCACTGCCACGGTCTTGTTCCTCTTGAGGACGCCAGGTTTGCAGGCCTGGCTGACTGCCGCTCCCACGGAGCCGTGGCTCTGAAACTGGGCAGGAGAACTGGGCCCTGGGGAGGGTGTCCTGCCAGAAGCACCTGCACACGGTGAGACCAAATGCTTGCTCTGGGTAGCACCCGTCACTTGGCCGGCGGAGAGCTCGGGTGCGGGTGGAAGCGGTGGAGCGAATGCCAGCGTGATATCCATTCTGGAGACACAGCGTGGTGCTGGCTCGGCTGTGGATGCTGTCCCCAGCATTGAGACCGAGCGTGCGGGGAGTACTGTTCCTGGGGGGGCCGGCCAAAGCTTCTTGCAGACCGTGAATCGCTGCATTCTGTTGCTGTGCCTCGACATTTTAAACCTCTCATCACCTGGGACTGGCCCTTCGTCCATGAAGTCTGCAAGGACTGACAAGCGCACAAACTCCGCCACTGACTGAACACACCCAGAAGTCAGACCACCAGCATCTTGAAGGATGCAATCCACCTCATTAACGGCAAGTGATCCAAACAGCCCCCTGTGTAGCCTACCAGCAGCAGGAGAAGCAAGCGAGTTAGAGAGGTTAAGACTCCAGTACTAATCGGACTGCATCTGAACAGCACCTCCAGTGTGAGAGCCTGGCTGGCTCTGAGTGAGTGCTGATATCCCTTTGAGAGTCTGCTGGATCAAGCCCTCGTTTCTAGAGGAAGATTTTTCTCCTTTAAACACTTGAGCGGCACCAAGCTGTGAGGAAATTGGCACATTCCTCCACTTTTTAGTCCAGGAGCAAAAAAAAAAGGGAAAAGGATAAAGCTGAGAAAGTATAAGCTCACTGAAACCTTCCTGCCAAAATGAAGTCACTTGCAAACAGCAGTACAGTTCTCACTTCAGACTGGTTGTGTGTCAATAGCCACATAGAACTGTTGCTAACTGTGGGATTATGTAGTTCTTTCTTGAAAACTTTGACTTCCTAATGCTCTGCGCCCTGTTAAATTAAATGCCTCACTAGTTCTATGAGCGATATTAAATTTGCACTGTTCCTGACCTCCTCCTTCAGCCAAAAAACTGTCACCAGGCATTACCCCTCCCTGAAAGATGAGCACGCGTCAAGGTGGTTGTTAAATCTGGGGGAGACATTTCTATCCTTTTAGTTTTTTGCTTGAATTAATTCCCCCTAAACTTTGTGCATATCTTGGGGATCTCCTCCAACCTGTTTCTAATGTACTCGGGAGTTGACAGTTCACAAAGATTCTTTTTCATTCCACGTGAAATGACTGCGAGTCTGTGAGACAACAGAAGCAGGTTTGAGGCCAAGCAACATTTTCAGGCCAGGAGAGCGGAGATAGCATTTCCTGTCCTGCCAACAAGTGGCACACCACGTAGCAGGGACACAACTCATTCCTAACAACGGAGGTGTACACTAAGAAAGTGGTGCTAATTATACGTGGACTGTTTGCACCCAAAGGCAACAATGCCAGGTGCACACGCCCAGAGGCGCAAAGGAATATAAAGGACAAAGATATACACAGAGTCAGTGATTGAATATACGTAAATGGGGGAGAATATACCCAGGAGAGAGCAAAGGAAGATTATTAGGGGTGAGCACACATCTGGAACCACAATGTAATTAAATGAGGGAGTGAAAATAATGTAAATACATGGGGATCTGTACACACTAATGAATGAGCCTAACATTCAGAGACATGATGTAATGAATGAGGGAGTATTAACAGACAAAGATGGTGATGTAATGCAATTGAGCGCATACATCTAGAGACAGTGATGTAATATTTATGCACACAGACAGTGACACATGTTGGTATAACCCATATGAGTGCCCACAGAGAGACAAATAATGCATGAATTCAAGAGACAATGATGCAAATTAATCAGTGCATACACCCAGAAGTGACAACAAACAAGGGGGAATGTATAGAGAAGGTAATGTAATATAGATTGTATACATCCAGAAACACAATACAACATACATAATATGTACCTGGGGCTATGATGAAATATACAGGAGGGCGTGTATGCACTCAAAGGCACAATATAACGCACGTGAGAGGGTTGTACATGCATCCAGAGCTTTTACATACTACAGATGGACATGGTGACACAGTGTGATGTAAGTGAGTTTGTGCACCCACAGTCAGGGAATGTATGCACTTAAAGACGTGATATAAGAAACATGATGATCTAATATCAGGGCTCTGTACATCCAGGCAAAGTGTTGTAATTGGAGTGAGTAAAGAGCATTGCAACTTAACCCACTATGTTAACCCTCAACCTGCATCCCTAAATTCCTTTTCCTCTCGGAGGTTTTTTGTAGCCTCCCAAATCTGTGCCTGCATTATCCAGGTATTTGAAAAAAAAAGTGCACTTAATATCAGAAGATCCTGGTAATACTCAGAAAATCAGGCAGCATCTATGAAGTGAGGAAGAAAGTTAATGTTACTTGCCTATGATCATTCATCAGAATTGGAAAAGTGAGAAAAGAAGGCCGTTTTAAACTGCAGAGAGAAAGAGCACAGAAGGAACTAAGAAAATGGTTGTGATAGAATCGAGACTAACACTGTCCATGTTGGGTATTTAATATTTCAGTAATATTGTAAATATATTGTTTGGTTAAGCATTTTTATTCATTTAAATAATTTATTCTCAGTTTTATGTAAAAGTACATGCATGGCATAGGACATTATATCTCATGCGTGTGCCTCACTTAAAGTAACAACAATGTTCAACTCACATTCCCGGCTCCCTTCTTTTCCTTTCAGTTAGTTTAATGTTTTGGAGTTATTTTTTAAATGAACCTGAGACAACTACCTACCTGTTGAAGCACAGCAAGAAACAGTCAAGTTAAAAGAAAAGTGCAGCACCTATTTTTTCTTCGTAGTAGCACTTTTTTCACAAAAGGCGATTGTGTTTTAAAAAAGTCAGAAAATGGAAGAATTCATGGGTTCATAAACAGTGTGCACTGGATGATAATAATCATTAAGAAAAGATCAGAAATGGCTAGCTACATCAGAAAGATTAATGTGTTTGATTACACATCAGATAACTGGATATTGTATATTGAGCAGATTGAGAGGTATTTTCAAGCAAATGAAATAGCTACTGAGAACCGAGTGCCAACTTCACTGAGTGCATTAGATTTAAGAGCATACCGTTTGCTTAAAAGTTTGACTGCTTCAACCAAACCAGCTGAAATATGCCTTGCCAATATTTTGAAAGTAATGCAGGAATCAAAACCATTGTTGATTGCAGAATGCTTTAGGTTTCTTAAGTAGAATCAAAAAGAAGGGGAATCCATTACAGTATGCATGGCTGAATTGAAGAGATTGTCTGAACATTATCAGTTTGGTAACTGTCTTAATGATGCACTGAGAAATCTTTTAGTTTGTGGAATCTCACAAGAAAGCATTCAAAAATGGCTCCTAGGTGAAGCACAACTTACATTTGAAAGAGTGTCAATGGAAACAGCAGACGGAGATGCAACTGAATTGCAGTCAGGAATGAAAGTGAGTGTTAACAAAATTACAACGTCTAAACAGAAACCAGCCTGACTGAACAAATGGTATTACTGTTGTGGCAGGGACTCACATAGACCAGACTAATGCAGATTTAAAGGTGATACTTGCAGAAAATTAACAAAGTAGGACACATACAAAGAGTATGCTGGGCAGACAAAAATAAATGGACAGCACAGAGAAGAGAAAAAGCCAAAAAGTCAATATTCCAACTGATTCCAACTAAGAATTTACACTGAAGAGAAAACTCCTGTGGGAATGATATTTGCAACGGCAAAACACAACAATCAATAAGCCACATTGAGCTTGTATGCGGTAAAAATAGAATGACCAGCATTGCAGAGTCACGAGTGGCTGAGACAACTACAGCTTGATTGGAGATCCATCCACCATTTTCATGCCACATCCCCAGCGACAGAGTCAACTGAAAGCAAATTAAGTAAGGTCCTGGATGATGCCATGGCAGTGTTCAATGATTGGAAAACTCATACATTTCAAGGGTAAAATAGTGTCAAATGAAAATGCCACACCCAAGTTTTACAAAGCCCATCTGGTTCCTTGTACCATCTGTGATAAAGTGAATTAGATTGCATGGAGTCTGAAGGAATTCTTTCCAAGGTTGAGTGGAGCCCTGGGCAATACCAATGGTCCCAGTAGCCAAGAAGGATGGGTCTGTCAGGATCTGTTGTGATTTTAAGGTCACCATCATCCCAGTACTGAAAGTAGTTCAATACCATCTGCCCGAGATAGAGGATATCTTTGCAAACCCTTCTGGAGGAAAACACTTCAACAAAATGAACTTAGCTGAGACCTACCTACCGATGGACATGGAAGAAGTGTTTCTCACCATAAACACTCACAGTAACAGGCTTATTTCTGAAGTAGCATCTGTATCTGCACTCTTGCAGAAAGCTATTGACCAGGTGCTGTAAGGCTACACAGGCACTTAGTGTTACCTGGATGACATCATTGTTACTAGTAAAGATGACGACTAACATCTCAAAAATGTCAAGACAGTGTTAAAAATATCTAAAGATTATGGGCTCAGAGCACATCACAACAAGAATGAATTATTTACACCAAGCATCATTTACTGTGGTAACACCATTGACACACAAGAATTACACGTGTGCTGAGAAAATCCAAGGAGTGGTGGATGCCCAGAAGCTAAAGGATGTGTCACATCTGAAATCTTTTTTGGGATTCGTCAATTACTGTAACAGCTTCCTGCCAAATTTGGCTATGTGCTCTACCCCGTGAAATCATTACTACAGATCGGGAAGAAATGGCAATGGACAAAGCAGTATGAGGTGGCTTTCCAAAATGTAAAGGAAATGGTGATGTCAGACACTGTATCCACTTTGTCTAGTGAAGCTTGCTAACACATCCAGAAGAAAGGTATCCAGAGCTGTCAGAACCACTTCCTGCAGTCTCAGAGTCAACTCCTAAAGCCACAACAGAGGAGGCCCCAGAAACAGAGACTGTTTCACAGCCACAAATCTCAACTGCCAAGCAGAGTCTTGTTAAGAAAGATGTTATCCCACAAGAGTAAGAAATCATCTGAGAGTCTGAGTGGGAGTGCCGAGAAAGACATTTTTGAAATTTTCGTTATTTTTTTTTCTCCAACGGCGTTCTGAGAGGCGGGACTGCGCAGGCGTGTGACGTCAAGCTGTGCAGCACGGCAGATTTAAAAGGAACAGAGCCTCAGAGAGCGGGCAGCGTAGTTTGCGGGCTGCGGAGTGAGCCGGGAGCAGAGTGAAGACTTAAGGGCTTCGGCTCAACGGGCTTAGGCGGAAACGGGCGGGGCGAGGAAGGTTTGGTATTCATTTTCTGTTGTTATTTGAGGAGAGGGGCAGTATGAGTGTGAGGGCAGTTTGCTGTACTCGGTGTCGGATGTGGGAGGCCCTGGAGTCTCCAAGCCTCCCGGACGTCTACATCTGCGCCAAGTGCATCGAGATGCAGCTCCTAAGGGACCGCGTTAGGGAACTGGAGCTGCAGCTCGATGACCTTCGTCTGGTCAGGGAGAGTGAGGAGTTGATAGAGAGGAGTTACAGGCAGGTGGTCACACCGGGGCCATGGGAGGCAAACAAGTGGGTCACGGTTAGGAGGGGGAAGGGGAAGAGTCAGGTAATAGAGAGTACCCCGGTGACTGTGCCCCTTAACAATAGGTACTCCTGTTTGAGTACTGTTGGGGGGGACGACTTACCCGGGGGAAGCGACAGTGGCCGTGCCTCTGGCACAGAGTCTGGCCCTGTAGCTCAGAAGGGTAGGGCAAGGAAGAGGAGGGCAGTTGTGATAGGGGACTCAATAGTATGGGGGTCAGATAGGCGATTCTGTGGACGCAGTCCAGAGACCCGGATGGTACTTTGCCTCCCTGGTGCCATGGTCCGGGATATTTCTGATCGTGTCCAAGATATCCTGAAGTGGGAGGGTGAGGAGCCAGAGGTCGTGGTACATATAGGTACCAATGATATAGGTAGGAAAAGGGATGAGGTCCTGAAAGGAGAATATAGGGAGCTGGGGAGGGAGTTGAGAAAAAGGACCGCAAAGGTAGTAATCTCGGGATTACTGCCTGTGCCACGCGACAGTGAGAGTAGGAATGCGATAAGGTGGAGGATAAATGCGTGGCTGAGGGATTGGAGCAGGGTGCAGGGATTCAAGTTTTTGGATCATTGGGACCTCTTTTGGTGCAGGTGTGACCTGTACAAAAAGGACAGGTTACACTTGAATCCTAGGGGGACCAATATCCTGGCAGGGAGATTAGCGAGGGCTACGGAGGTGACTTTAAACTAGAATGGTTGGGGGGTGGGAATCAAATTAAAGAGGCTAGGCGTGAGGAGGTTAGTTCACAACAGGGGGATGGGAACCGGTGCAGAGAGACAGAGGGGTGTAAAGTGAGGGTAGAAGCAAAAAGTACTAAGGAGAAAGGTAAAAGTGGCAGGCCGACAAATCCAGGGCAAGCATTAAAAAGGGCCACTTTTCAACATAATTGTATAAGGGCTAAGAGAATTGTAAAAGAGCGCCTGAAGGCTTTGTGTGTCAATGCAAGGAGCATTCGTAATAAGGTGGATGAATTGAAAGTGCAGATTGTTATTAATGATTATGATATAGTTGGGATCACAGAGACATGGCTCCAGGGTGACCAAGGATGGGAGCTCAACGTTCAGGGATATTCAATATTCAGGAGGGATAGACATGAAGGAAGGGGAGGTGAGGTGGCGTTGCTGGTTAAAGAAGAGATTAACGCAATAGAAAGGAAGGACATAAGCCGGGAAGATGTGGAATCAATATGGGTAGAGCTGCGTAACACTAAGGGGCAGCAGACGCTGGTGGGAGTTGTGTACAGGCCACCTAACAGTAGTAGTGAGGTCGGAGATGGTATTAAACAGGAAATTAGAAATGTGTGCAATAAAGGAACAGCAGTTATAATGGGTGACTTCAATCTACATGTAGATTGGATGAACCAAATTGGTAAAGGTGCTGAGGAAGAGGATTTCTTGGAATGTATGCGGGATGGTTTTTTGAACCAACATGTCGAGGAACCAACTAGAGAGCAGGCTATTCTGGACTGGGTTTTGAGCAATGAGGAAGGGTTAATTAGCAATCTTGTCGTGAGAGGCCCCTTGGGTAAGAGTGACCATAATATGGTGGAATTCTTCATTAAGATGGAGAGTGACATAGTTAATTCAGAAACAAAGGTTCTGAACTTAAAGAGGGGTAACTTTGAAGGTATGAGATGTGAATTAGCTAAGATAGACTGGCAAATGACACTTAGACGGTGGATATGCAATGGCAAGCATTTAAAGGTTGCATGGATGAACTACAACAATTGTTCATCCCAGTTTGGCAAAAGAATGAATCAAGGAAGGTAGTGCACCCGTGGCTGACAAGAGAAATTAGGGATAGTATCAATTCCAAAGAAGAAGCATACAAATTAGCCAGAGAAAGTGGCTCACCTGAGGACTGGGAGAAATTCAGAGTTCAGCAGAGGAGGACAAAGGGCTTAATTAGGAAGGGGAGAAAAGATTATGAGAGAAAACTGGCAGGGAACATAAAAACTGACTGTAAAAGCTTTTATAGATATGTAAAAAGGAAAAGACTGGTAAAGACAAATGTAGGTCCCCTACAGACAGAAACAGGTGAATTGATTATGGGGAGCAAGGACATGGCAGACCAATTGAATAATTACTTTGGTTCTGTCTTCACTAAGGAGGACATAAATAATCTTCCAGAAATAGTAGGGGACAGAGGGTCCAGTGAGATGGAGGAACTGAGCGAAATACATGTTAGTAGGGAAGTGGTGTTAGGTAAATTGAAGGGATTGAAGGCAGATAAATCCCCAGGGCCAGATGGTCTGCATCCTAGAGTGCTTAAGGAAGTAGCCCAAGAAATAGAGGATGCATTAGTGATAATTAACTCGTTAGATTCTGGACTAGTTCCTGAGGATTGGAGGGTGGCTAATGTAACCCCACTTTTTAAAAAAGGAGGGAGAGAGAAACCTGTGGAATTATAGACCGGTTAGCCTAACGTCGGTGGTGGGGAAACTGCTGGAGTCAGTTATCAAAGATGTGATAACAGCACATTTGGAAAGCGGTGAAATGATCGGACAAAGTCAGCATGGATTTGTGAAAGGAAAATCATGTCTGACGAATCTCATAGAATTTTTTGAGGATGTAACTAGTAGAGTGGATAGGGGAGAACCAGTGGATGTGGTATATTTGGATTTTCAAAAGGCTTTTGACAAGATCCCACACAGGAGATTAGTGTGCAAACTTAAAGTACACGGTATTGGGGGTAAGGTATTGATGTGGATGGAGAATTGGTTAGCGGACAGGAAGCAAAGAGTGGGAATTAACGGGACCTTTTCAGAATGGCAGGCAGTGACTAGTGGGGTACCGCAAGGCTCAGTGCTGGGACCCCAGTTGTTTACAATATATATTAATGACTTGGATGAGGGAATTAAATGCAGCATCTCCAAGTTTGCGGATGACACGAAGCTAGGCAGCAGTGTTAGCTGTGAGGAGGATGCTAAGAGGATGCAGAGTGACTTGGATAGGTTGGGTGAGTGGGCAAATTCATGGCAGATGCAATTTAATGTGGATAAATGTGAAGTTATCCACTTTGGTGGCAAAAATAGGAAAACAGATTATTATCTGAATGGTGGCCGATTAGGAAAAGGGGAGGTGCAACGAGACCTGGGTGACATTATACACCAGTCATTGAAAGTGGGCATGCAGGTACAGCAGACGGTGAAAAAGGCGAATGGTATGCTGGCATTTATAGTGAGAGGATTCGAGTACAGGAGCAGGGAGGTACTACTGCAGTTGTACAAGGCCTTGGTGAGACCACACCTGGAGTATTGTGTGCAGTTTTGGTCCCCTAATCTGAGGAAAGACATCCTTGCCATAGAGGGAGTATAAAGAAGGTTCACCAGATTGATTCCTGGGATGGCAGGACTTTCATATGAAGAAAGACTGGATGAACTAGGCTTGTACTCGTTGGAATTTAGAAGATTGAGGGGGGATCTGATTGAAACGTATAAAATCCTAAAGGGATTGGACAGGCTAGATGCAGGAAGATTGTTCCCGATGTTGGGGAAGTCCAGAACAAGGGGTCGCAGTTTGAGGATAAAGGGGATGCCTTTTAGGACTGAGATTAGGAAAAACTTCTTCACACAGAGAGTGGTGAATCTGTGGAATTCTCTGCCACAGGAAACAGTTGCGGCCAGTTCATTGGCTATATTTAAGAGGGAGTTAGATATGGCCCTTGTGGCTACAGGGATCAGGGGGTATGGAGGGAAGGCTGGGGCGGGGTTCTGAGTTGGATGATCAGCCATGATCATAATAAATGGCGGTGCAGGCTCGAAGGGCCGAATGGCCTACTCCTGCACCTATTTTCTATGTTTCTACAGGTAATAAATCTTTAGGCCTGAATGGGATAATTTAAAATTGACTATGCTGTGGATGTCTATACAGTAGTTGTGTTATATAGAACACTGAATGTACCACCACGTCATATGCGTGCTTAAAGTAACAACAAAATTCGACTCGCATTCCCAGCTCTCTTGTTTTCCATTCAATTGGTTCAATGGTTTGGAGTTACAAAACATTACAGTCCAGGTCCCAGTTGCTAAGATTGTCCAAGTGACACAATTGCTTTTATTGTCATCAAAGAGGAACAGGTTAATGAGAGCTCAGGTACCTGAAGAAGATGTAAAAAGAGAAACCAAATGAAATAACATGTTGGAGCTGAGCAATGAAGAACACACAGCTCTTGGAAATCCAAACTAAAGGGGAAGCAGGAAATACTCAGTAGATTAGAAGGAGGGAGGGAGAGAGAAACAGAGAGACAGATATGGGAGGGGAAGAGGGAGTGGGGAGAGAGAGAGAGAGAGAGAGAGAGAGAGAGAGAGAGAGAGAGAGATTGAGAGATTGATTGAGATTTAAAGTTAGAGGTCTATGACCTTACATCAAAACTGGCCAGTCAAACAAGAATGAATTATTTGTTATTGTTAAGTTGCAAGGACTGCAATTCACTTATGTGGAAAATGACATGGTGCTTTCAGACTTTAACTAGAACAGTATAGGATGCAAAAGACTACACGGTCATGCAGGACTGGGAGGAAAATTGAAGTAGCAGGTGACTGGAATGTCAGGATCATCCTGCTATCTTGCAAACTGAATGAAAGAGGCCATCTGTTTTCTCTAATATAGAAGGAACCACATTTGTGAGCACCTAAAGTAGCAAAGAAGAAAAGCAAGTGGACTGCTGTTTTGCTTGGAAGGGCTGTTCAAATCCCAAATGAGGCAAGAGGGCAGACAATGCCGAAAGAGAGGTGACCAGTGTTTGAACTTTTCCAGTAGCGATTCCAAAATTATTCTGATTAACATTATTAATAACATCCTTGATGAATTTATTCTTGCACCATGCACTTTAATATGCACAGAGTCTTTGACCGAGCTAGGCTGTAAGCTATAGCATCCTGCTCTAAAACCTCTCCACCATTGTCTGACTAGATCCATTCTTTTCTATTGAGTTACAGAAAAAGATTTACTAACCATGGCTAGTCCTCTCACCATTCCTGATGCTGGTCCATTCTAGCTTCCTGCTATTTCTCATCTCAATACTACCAATCAGCAATGTCATCAGCAAACATGGTACCAGTCTCCATATAATTGCTGATGACATCCATTTGTACTTCGACAGGAACCTCTTCATTGTTTGTAAATTTTCTAGCATCCATTTCTACTGAATGAAGAGGTATTCTCTTCAACATTGTGAAGACCTAAGCTATTGTCTTCACTTCCAATTCCTTTTCCTCAGACCAACTCCATCTCTTTGTGGCATCAGTTTGAAATGGAATAAACTGTTTCCAACCTTCATATTTTGACTCTGAGTTTACGTACAAACCATATATCTGTGCCATCTCTAATAACCCCTATTTTCACCTCGTGCTGCTTCTGATCTTCTGCTGACAAAACCCTCATTCAACTTTATTACTTCCGTTTTTATGCAATGGTGGCAGGCTTCTTTCACGTTGCCATCCTTAAACCCAAAGCCATATGAAACTTCCCTCATCTTGCATGAAATCCCTTCACTTTTGTCCATCGTTTATTGTCCCAGCTCTCCCAATCCTTGTAACTTTCTCCAGTCTCATCAGCTTTTCAGTCACCTGTTTAAATTTTAACCACTTGTAGAAAGCTGAATTTAGTTTCCTTAGCAATGGTCATAAAGACATTGAATCCTACAGGACAGAAAAGGCCCTTTGTCCAATTGAGTATGGGTCAACTATCACACATCCATTTATATTAATCCCATTTTAGTCTCCCCACTTTCCATAAGACCACAAGGTATGGGAGCAGAATTGGGCGATTTGGCCCATTGAATCCTCTCCGATTCCCATTAAGTCCCTCCAGATTCTACCACTCATTGCTCATTAGGTGCAATTTACAGTGGCCACTTAGCCAATTACCAGCTCAGACATCTTTGAGATGAGGGATAAAACCAGAGTAGCCAGAGGAAATCCATGCAGTCACAGAGAGAGTCTGCAAACTCCACACAGGTAGTACCCAAAGTCAGGAGCAAAAGGGGTTACGGTTTTGACTGCTTTGCCTCTGGAAGCTATGGTCACAGGTTCTGGAATTTCCTTCCTAAATCTCTCCACTTTTCCATTAAGATGCTGCTTAAGATCTTTTTGTTTGACCAAGCTTTTGATCATCCACTCTGAAATCATACGTGAATTGGCCTCAAATTTTGTTTGGTAATGTCCCTGTGAAATGTCCTAGAGGTCTTAAGCAGCATCTTGCTACAATATTTCAGCAGCTATTGTTCTAGATAGCCAAACAAATGTAGGGGGTTAGATGTAAAAATGTAATTTAAACGAAGGAATGAATATTCCAAGAGGTGCAGAGACAATAACATAGTATAAACAGCAGGCATCTGTTAGTCTTGCAAGACCTTGGATCTGCCCCTGGAAAGTCTTCGCTCTCCAGGGCGCAGGCCTGGGCAAGGTTGTATGGAAGACAGGCAGTTGCCCATGCAGCAAGTCAACCCTCTCCATGACACTGATGTTGTCCAAGGGAAGGGCATTAGGATCCATACAGCTTGGCACCGGTGTCGTCGCAGAGCAATGTGTGATTAAGTGCCTTGCTCAAAGACACGACACGTTGCCTCGGCTAGGCTCGAACTCACGACCTTCAGATCGCTAGTCCAATGCCTTAACAACTTGGCCATGTGCCCACACTAACAGCAGGAGAAGATAGAAAATTCATTTATCTAATAAGCGTAGTTGTAATATTTGAAATATTGGGGAATATTAATAGCCTGGGTTGGCTATTTGGAAGTTTGGTTGATCGCCAAGCTCGGCAAAATGTTTGCAGACGTTTCAGCTCCAATCGAGAAGCTATCTTCAGTGCAGCAGTCAGGAGAGCTGTTCTTCAGATGAAAATTAAAGGACACTCTGATTGTTTAATCACTCTATCTGTTTAAAGTTTTGATCACCATTCAAAGATGACCTTGAAGGGAGACACACAATAGTGTTCATGATTCTGACTCAGACAGCCAACAGTTCCAGTCTCAGTTCACACTGCAGCACCCAACCCCAACTTAGGCTGACACTATGGAACAATAACTTGGGATGAGACAGTGATGATAAAATAACATAAAAGGACCCCTGGCACAATATTGGGAAGTTCTTTCTGCCCAAAAACACCAACCAGTTCAGAGTCAATTCAATATCACATCGCTATCTCAGTGGTGTATTTCCATCTGCAAATTAGCAGCAGCATTTCATACAATACGAGAGGACTGACATTTCTGAAGTACTTCTCAAACTGCGAGGAGGATCGTAATGGACGTAAGTGAAAACTGTGTCATGGAGTCATAGTGTAGGATCTTTGGGTCATCCAGTCCATACTGATGACAGTGCCCACCCAGCCAATCCCAGTTTCCATATCCTGCTAAGCCCTGCCCCTCCATGGATCAATGCAAGGGCTTCATAAGTGATACTATTGAACCTGCCTCGACCACTTCCTTGGGCTGTGCTTCCTTTTCTGATGAGGTGAGGGAATGTTTCTTGAGTGTCTGGAAGGGCAGCATAGCTCCGCAAGGGACAACTGAAGCCAAAATCACAACCCTGGGCTCGCTGCCTGGGCACACTTGGTGGTGAAGGGACAAATCCTACATCTTGCCTTGCCATTATGATCTCACCCACCTCCTGTGAATTCATGATTGTTTCCATGTGCGCCGCGTCTCTGAAGAAAATCTGCTCCTGGTGCATCCTCTCCAGCCAGCCCTTCTTCAGCTCCCACTGACTGTACAGATCCGATCTCTCCTTCTGCAGACTATCAACTTTGTCTTTGACCTAGAGGACAACACAAGGGGTGGATTAGACCCGGACACAGGGGACTGCTGGACAAAGAAAGCAGAGGCAGGAGTGGTCATCTGATGCATGTCCCTGCTTTACCATTAAGCCAACCGATCTTTTACCTCAGCATCACTTTCCAGCATTAGCCACACGCCTGGACTCCAGCTGAGGAGCCATCCCTCCGAGAGCAAAGGTAGAGACAGAGTGGGAGTGGGCAAGGCGAAGGGTAGAGATGGAAATGGAAAGGCAGAAGGGAGAAACGGAGGTAAAGAGTGGAGAAGGAAGGCAACGAGGGTCAGGAGAGGGGTTGTGGACAGACGGATGGTGGTGCAAGGGAACAGTCATAGAGTAAATAATAATGATGATTGCTTATTCAGATAGAGCACTTCTCACATAGGCAACGTAACTTTACAATGGGATAAAGTTCAGAGGGTGGACAGACTGATGAGGGGGGTGGAAGAGATGGGAGGACAGACCCAGAGTGGATGGATGATGAAGGAGCAAGGACAGACTGGGAGGAGTGGAGGTGCTGGACGGAGGAAGTGAGACAGGTGAAGGTATGCAGCGCGTGGACAGGAGGAGAATGAGACAGGTGAAGGTATGCAGCACGTGGACAGGAGGAGAATGAGACAGGTGAAGGTATGCAGCGCGTGGACAGGAGGAGAATGAGACAGGTGAAGGTATACACCGCGTGGACAGGAGGAGAATGAGACAGGTGAAGGTATGCAGTCCGTGCACAGAGGAACTAAGTCAGGTGAAGGTATGCAGCGCGTGGACAGGAGGAGAATGAGACAGGTGAAGGTATGCAGCGCGTGGACAGGAGGAGAATGAGACAGGTGAAGGTATGCAGCGCATGGACAGAGGAAGTGAGACAGGTGAAGGTATACACCGCGTGGACAGGAGGAGAATGAGACAGGTGAAGGTATGCAGTCCGTGCACAGAGGAACTAAGTCAGGTGAAGGTATGCAGCGCGTGGACAGGAGGAGAATGAGACAGGTGAAGGTATGCAGTGCGTGGACAGAGGAAGTGAGACAGGTGAAGGTATGCAGCGCGTGGACAGGGGAGTGAGACAGGTGAAGGTATCACGCGTGGACAGGAGGAGAATGAGACAGGTGAAGGTATGCAGGCGTGGACAGGAGGAGAATGAGACAGGTGAAGGTATGCAGCGCATGGACAGAGGAAGTGAGACAGGTGAAGGTATACACCGCGTGGACAGGAGGAGAATGAGACAGGTGAAGGTATGCAGTCCGTGCACAGAGGAACTAAGTCAGGTGAAGGTATGCAGCGCGTGGACAGGAGGAGAATGAGACAGGTGAAGGTATGCAGTGCGTGGACAGAGGAAGTGAGACAGGTGAAGGTATGCAGCGCGTGGACAGAGGGAGTGAGACAGGTGAAGGTATGCAGCGCGTGGACAGAGGAAGTGAGACAGGTGAAGGTATGCAGCACGTGGACAGAGAAAGTGAGACAGGTGAAGGTATGCAGCGCCTGGAGAGGAGGAGAATGAGACAGGTGAAGATATGCAGCGTGTGGACAGAGGGAGTGAGACAGGTGAAGGTATGCAGAGCGTGGACAGTGGAAGTGAGACAGGTGAAGGTATGCAGCGCATGGACAGGAGGAGAATGAGACAGGTGAAGGTATACAGCGCGTGAACAGGAGGAGAATGAGACAGGTGAAGGTATGCAGCGCGTGGACAGAGGAAGTGAGACAGGTGAAGGTATGCAGCGCGTGGACAGAGGAAGTGAGACAGGTGAAGGTATGCAGCGCGTGGACAAAAGAAGTGAGACAGGTGAAGGTATACACCGCATGGACAGGAGGAGAATGAGACAGGTGAAGGTATGCAGCGCGTGGACAGGAGGAGAATGAGACAGGTGAAGGTATGCAGCACGTGGACAGAGGAAGTGAGACAGGTGAAGGTATGCAGCGCGTGGACAGAGGGAGTGAGACAGGTGAAGGTATGCAGCGCGTGGACAGAGGGAGTGAGACAGGTGAAGGTATGCAGCGCATGGACAGAGGGAGTGAGACAGGTGAAGGTATGCAGCGTGTGGACAGGAGGAGAATAAGACAGGTGAAGGTATGCAGCGCGTGCACAGAGGAACTAAGTCAGGTGAAGGTATGCAGCGCGTGGACAGGAGGAGAATGAGACAGGTGAAGGTATGCAGCGCGTGTACAGAGGGAGTGAGACAGGTGAAGGTATGCAGCGCGTGGACAGAGGGAGTGAGACAGGTGAAGGTATACAGCGCGTGGACAGAGAAAGTGAGACAGGTGAAGGTATGCAACGCGTGGACAGAGGAAGTGAGACAGGTGAAGGTATGCAGCGCGTGGACAGAGGGAGTGAGACAGGTGAAGGTATGCAGCGCGTGGACAGAGGAGGTGAGACAGGTGAAGGTATGCAGCGCGTGGACAGAGGGAGTGAGACAGGTGAAGGTATGCAGCGCGTGCACAGAGGAAGTGAGGCAGGTGAAGGTATTCAGCGCGTGGACAGGAGGAGAATGAGACAGGTGAAGGTATGCAGCGTGTGGACAGAGGGAGTGAGACAGGTGAAGGTATGCAGTGCGTGGACAGAGGAAGTGAGACAGGTGAAGGTATGCAGCGCTTGGACAGAAGAAGTGAGACAGGTGAAGGTATACACCGCGTGGACTGGAGGAGAATGAGACAGGTGAAGGTATGCAGCGAGTGGACGGGAGGAGAATGAGACAGGTGAAGGTATGCAGTGCATGGACAGAGGAAGTGAGACAGGTGAAGGTATGCAGCGCGTGGACAGGAGGAGAATGAGACAGGTGAAGGTATGCAGCGCGTGGACAGGAGGAGAATTTGACAGGTGAAGGTATGCAGTGCGTGGACAGAGGAAGTGAGACAGGTGAAGGTATACACCGCGTGGACAGGAGAAGAATGAGACAGGTGAAGGTATGCAGCGCGTGGACAGGAGGAGAATGAGACAGGTGAAGGTATGCAGCGCGTGCACAGAGGAAGTGAGTCAGGTGATGGTATGCAGCGCATGGACAGGAGGAGAATGAGACAGGTGAAAGGTATGCAGCGCGTGGACAGGAGCAGAATGAGACAGGTGAAGGTATGCAGCGCGTGGACAGGAGGAGAATTAGACAGCTGAAGGTATGCAGCGAGTGGACAGAGGAAGTGAGACAGGTGAAGGTATGCAGCGCGTGGACAGAGGAAGTGAGACAGGTGAAGGTATGCAGCGCATGGAAAGAGGAAGTGAGGCAGGTGAAGGTATGCAGCGCGTGGACAGGGGAAGTGAGACAGGTGAAGGTATGCAGCGCGTGGACAGAGTAAGTGAGACAGGTGAAGGTATACAGCACGTGGACGGAGGAAGTGAGACAGGTGAAGGTATGCAGCACGTGGACAGGAGGAGAATGAGACAGGTGAAGGTATACACTGCGTGGACAGGAGGAGAATGAGACAGGTGAAGGTATGCAGCGCGTGGACAGGAGGAGAATGAGACAGGTGAAGGTATGTAGCGCGTGGACAGAGGAAGTGAGACAGGTGAAGGTATGCAGCGCGTGTACAGAGGGAGAGAGACAGGTGAAGGTATGCAGCGCGTAGACAGAGGGAGTGAGACAGGTGAAGGTATGCAGCGCGTGGACAGAGGGAGTGAGACAGGTGAAGGTATGCAACGCGTGGACAGAGGAAGTGAGACAGGTGTAGGTATGCAGCGCGTGGACAGGAGTAGACTGAGACAGGTGAAGGTATGCAGCGCGTGCACAGAGGAAGTGAGACAGGTGAAGGTATGCAGCGCTTGGACAGGAGGAGAATGAGACAGGTGAAGGTATGCAGCACGTGGACAGAGGAAGTGAGACAGTTGAAGGAATGCAGCGCGTGGACAGAGGAACTGAGACAGGTGAAGCTTGGCAGCGCGTGGACAGGAGGAGAATGAGACAGGTGAAGGTATGCAGCACGTGGACAGAGGAAGTGAGACAGGTGAACGTATGCAGCGCGTGGACAGGAGGAGAATGAGACAGGTGAAGGTATGCAGCGCGTGGACAGAGGAAGTGAGACAGGTGAAGGTATGCAGCACGTGGACAGAGAAAGTGAGACAGGTGAAGGTATGCAGCGCCTGGAGAGGAGGAGAATGAGACAGGTGAAGATATGCAGCGTGTGGACAGAGGGAGTGAGACAGGTGAAGGTATGCAGAGCGTGGACAGTGGAAGTGAGACAGGTGAAGGTATGCAGCGCATGGACAGGAGGAGAATGAGACAGGTGAAGGTATACAGCGCGTGAACAGGAGGAGAATGAGACAGGTGAAGGTATGCAGCGCGTGGACAGAGGAAGTGAGACAGGTGAAGGTATGCAGCGCGTGGACAGAGGAAGTGAGACAGGTGAAGGTATGCAGTGCGTGGACAGAAGAAGTGAGACAGGTGAAGGTATACACCGCATGGACAGGAGGAGAATGAGACAGGTGAAGGTATGCAGCGCGTGGACAGGAGGAGAATGAGACAGGTGAAGGTATGCAGCACGTGGACAGAGGAAGTGAGACAGGTGAAGGTATGCAGCGCGTGGACAGAGGGAGTGAGACAGGTGAAGGTATGCAGCGCGTGGACAGAGGGAGTGAGACAGGTGAAGGTATGCAGCGCATGGACAGAGGGAGTGAGACAGGTGAAGGTATGCAGCGTGTGGACAGGAGGAGAATAAGACAGGTGAAGGTATGCAGCGCGTGCACAGAGGAACTAAGTCAGGTGAAGGTATGCAGCGCGTGGACAGGAGGAGAATGAGACAGGTGAAGGTATGCAGCGCGTGTACAGAGGGAGTGAGACAGGTGAAGGTATGCAGCGCGTGGACAGAGGGAGTGAGACAGGTGAAGGTATACAGCGCGTGGACAGAGAAAGTGAGACAGGTGAAGGTATGCAACGCGTGGACAGAGGAAGTGAGACAGGTGAAGGTATGCAGCGCGTGGACAGAGGGAGTGAGACAGGTGAAGGTATGCAGCGCGTGGACAGAGGAGGTGAGACAGGTGAAGGTATGCAGCGCGTGGACAGAGGGAGTGAGACAGGTGAAGGTATGCAGCGCGTGCACAGAGGAAGTGAGGCAGGTGAAGGTATTCAGCGCGTGGACAGGAGGAGAATAAGACAGGTGAAGGTATGCAGCGTGTGGACAGAGGGAGTGAGACAGGTGAAGGTATGCAGTGCGTGGACAGAGGAAGTGAGACAGGTGAAGGTATGCAGCGCTTGGACAGAAGAAGTGAGACAGGTGAAGGTATACACCGCGTGGACTGGAGGAGAATGAGACAGGTGAAGGTATGCAGCGAGTGGACGGGAGGAGAATGAGACAGGTGAAGGTATGCAGTGCATGGACAGAGGAAGTGAGACAGGTGAAGGTATGCAGCGCGTGGACAGGAGGAGAATGAGACAGGTGAAGGTATGCAGCGCGTGGACAGGAGGAGAATTTGACAGGTGAAGGTATGCAGTGCGTGGACAGAGGAAGTGAGACAGGTGAAGGTATACACCGCGTGGACAGGAGAAGAATGAGACAGGTGAAGGTATGCAGCGCGTGGACAGGAGGAGAATGAGACAGGTGAAGGTATGCAGCGCGTGCACAGAGGAAGTGAGTCAGGTGATGGTATGCAGCGCATGGACAGGAGGAGAATGAGACAGGTGAAAGGTATGCAGCGCGTGGACAGGAGCAGAATGAGACAGGTGAAGGTATGCAGCGCGTGGACAGGAGGAGAATTAGACAGCTGAAGGTATGCAGCGAGTGGACAGAGGAAGTGAGACAGGTGAAGGTATGCAGCGCGTGGACAGAGGAAGTGAGACAGGTGAAGGTATGCAGCGCATGGAAAGAGGAAGTGAGGCAGGTGAAGGTATGCAGCGCGTGTACAGAGGGAGAGAGACAGGTGAAGGTATGCAGCGCGTAGACAGAGGGAGTGAGACAGGTGAAGGTATGCAGCGCGTGGACAGAGGGAGTGAGACAGGTGAAGGTATGCAACGCGTGGACAGAGGAAGTGAGACAGGTGTAGGTATGCAGCGCGTGGACAGGAGTAGACTGAGACAGGTGAAGGTATGCAGCGCGTGCACAGAGGAAGTGAGACAGGTGAAGGTATGCAGCGCTTGGACAGGAGGAGAATGAGACAGGTGAAGGTATGCAGCACGTGGACAGAGGTAGTGAGACAGTTGAAGGAATGCAGCGCGTGGACAGAGGAACTGAGACAGGTGAAGCTTGGCAGCGCGTGGACAGGAGGAGAATGAGACAGGTGAAGGTATGCAGCACGTGGACAGAGGAAGTGAGACAGGTGAACGTATGCAGCGCGTGGACAGGAGGAGAATGAGACAGGTGAAGGTATGCAGCGCGTGGACAGAGGAAGTGAGACAGGTGAAGGTATGCAGCGCGTGGAGAGAGGAAGTGAGACAGGTGAAGGTATGCAGTGCGTGGACAGAGGAAGTGAGACAGGTGAAGGTATGCAGTGCGTGGACAGAGGGAGTGAGACAGGTGAAGGTATGCAGCGCGTGGACAGAGGAAGTGAGACAGGTGAAGGTATGCAGCGCGTGGAGAGAGGAAGTGAGACAGGTGAAGGTATGCAGTGCCTGGACAGAGGAAGTGAGACAGGTGAAGGTATGCAGTGCGTGGACAGAGGAAGTGAGACAGGTGAAGGTATGCAGCGCGTGGACAGAGGAAGTGAGACAGGTGAAGGTATGCAGTGCGTGGACAGAGGAGGTGAGACAGGTGAAGGTACGCAGCGCGTGGAGAGAGGGAGTGAGACAGGTGAAGGTATGCAGCACGTGGACAGGAGGAGAATGAGACAGGTGAAGGTATGCAGCGCGTGGACAGAGGAAGTGAGACAGGTGAAGGTATGCAGCGCGTGGACAGAGAAAGTGAGACAGGTGAAGGTATGCAGCGCATGGACAGGAGGAGAATGAGACAGGTGAAGGTATGCAGCGCGTGGACAGAGGAAGTGAGTCAGGTGAAGGTATGCAGCGCGTGGACAGGAGGAGAATGAGACAGGTGAAGGTATGCAGCGCGTGCACAGAGGAAGTGAGACAGGTGAAGGTATACACCGCGTGGACAGGAGGAGAATGAGACAGGTGAAGGTATGCAGCGCGTGGACAGGAGGAGAATGAGACAGGTGAAGGTATGTAGCGCGTGGACAGAGGAAGTGAGACAGGTGAAGGTATGCAGCGCGTGTACAGAGGGAGTGAGACAGGTGAAGTTATGCAGCGCGTGGACAGAGGGAGTGAGACAGGTGAAGGTATGCAGCGCGTGGACAGAGGGAGTGAGACAGGTGAAGGAATGTAGCGCATGAACAGAGGAAGTGAGACAGGTGAAGGTATGCAGCGAGTGGACAGAGGAAGTGAGACAGGTGAAGGTATGCAGCGCGTGGACAGGAGGAGACTGAGACAGGTGAAGGTATGCAGCGCGTGGACAGGAGGAGAATGAGACAGGTGAAGGTATGTAGCGCGTGGACAGAGGAAGTGAGACAGGTGAAGGTATGCAGCGCGTGGACAGGAGGAGAATGAGACAGGTGAAGGTATGCAGCGCGTGGACAGGAGGAGAATGAGACAGGTGAAGGTATGCAGCGCGTGGACAGAGGGAGTGAGACAGGTGAAGGTATGCAGCATGTGGACAGAGGAAGTGAGACAGGTGAAGGTATGCAGCGCGTGGACAGAGGGAGTGAGACAGGTGAAGGTATGCAGCGCGTGGACAGAGGGAGTGAGACAGGTGAAGGTATGCAGCGCGTGTACAGAGGGAGTGAGACAGGTGAAGGTATGCAGCGTGTGGACAGGAGGAGAATAAGACAGGTGAAGGTATGCAGCGCGTGGACAGGAGGAGCATGAGACAGGTGAAGGTATGCAGGGCGTGGACAGAGGGAGTGAGACAGGTGAAGGTATACAGCGCGTGGACAGAGGAAGTGAGACAGGTGAAGGTATGCAGCGCGTGGACAGAGGGAGTGAGACAGGTGAAGGTATGCAGCGCGTGGACAGAGGAGGTGAGACAGGTGAAGGTATGCAGCGAGTGGACAGAGGGAGTGAGACAGGTGAAGGTATGCAGCGCGTGCACAGAGGAAGTGAGGCAGGTGAAGGTATGCAGCGCGTGGACAGGAGGAGAATGAGACAGGTGAAGGTGTGCAACGCGTGGACAAAGGAAGCGAGACAGGTGAAGGTATGCAGCGCGTGGACATAGGAAGTGAGACAGTTGAAGGTATGCAGCGCCTGGACAGGAGGAGAATGAGACAGGTGAAGGTATGCAGCGTGTGGACAGAGGGAGTGAGACAGGTGAAGGTATGCAGTGCGTGGACAGTGGAAGTGAGACAGGTGAAGGTATGCAGCGCATGGACAGGAGGAGAATGAGACAGGTGAAGGTATACAGCGCGTGAACAGGAGGAGAATGAGACAGGTGAAGGCATGCAGCGCGTGGTCAGAGGAAGTGAGACAGGTGAAGGTATGCAGCGCGTGGACAGAGGAAGTGAGACAGGTGAAGGTATGCAGCGCGTGGACAGAAGAAGTGAGACAGGTGAAGGTATACACCGCGTGGACTGGAGGAGAATGAGACAGGTGAAGGTATGCAGCGAGTGGACAGGAGGAGAATGAGACAGGTGAAGGTATGCAGTGCATGGACAGAGGAAGTGAGACAGGTGAAGTTATGCAGCGCGTGCACAGAGGAAGTGAGTCAGGTGAAGGTATGCAGCGTGTGGACAGGAGGAGAGTGAGACAGGTGAAGGTATGAAGCGCGTGGACAGAGGGAGTGAGACAGGTGAAGGTATGCAGCATGTGGACAGAGGAAGTGAGACAGGTGAAGGCATGCAGCGCGTGGACAGAGGTAGTGAGACAGGTGAAGGTATGCAGCGCGTGGACAGAGGGAGTGAGACAGGTGAAGGTATGCAGCGCGTGTACAGAGGGAGTGAGACAGGTGAAGGTATGCAGCGTGTGGACAGGAGGAGAATAAGACAGGTGAAGGTATGCAGCGCGTGGACAGGAGGAGCACGAGACAGGTGAAGGTATGCAGGGCGTGGACAGAGGGAGTGAGACAGGTGAAGGTATACAGCGCGTGGACAGAGGAAGTGAGACAGGTGAAGGTATGCAGCGCGTGGACAGAGGGAGTGAGACAGGTGAAGGTATGCAGCGCGTGGACAGAGGAGGTGAGACAGGTGAAGGTATGCAGCGAGTGGACAGAGGGAGTGAGACAGGTGAAGGTATGCAGCGCGTGCACAGAGGAAGTGAGGCAGGTGAAGGTATGCAGCGCGTGGACAGGAGGAGAATGAGACAGGTGAAGGTGTGCAGCACGTGGACAAAGGAAGCGAGACAGGTGAAGGTATGCAGCGCGTGGACATAGGAAGTGAGACAGTTGAAGGTATGCAGCGCCTGGACAGGAGTAGAATGAGACAGGTGAAGGTATGCCGCGTGTGGACAGAGGGAGTGAGACAGGTGAAGGTATGCAGTGCGTGGACAGTGGAAGTGAGACAGGTGAAGGTATGCAGCGCATGGACAGGAGGAGAATGAGACAGGTGAAGGTATACAGCGCGTGAACAGGAGGAGAATGAGACAGGTGAAGGCATGCAGCGCGTGGACAGAGGAAGTGAGACAGGTGAAGGTATGCAGCGCGTGGACAGAAGAAGTGAGACAGGTGAAGGTATACACCGCGTGGACTGGAGGAGAATGAGACAGGTGAAGGTATGCAGCGAGTGGACAGGAGGAGAATGAGACAGGTGAAGGTATGCAGCGAGTGGACAGGAGGAGAATGAGACAGGTGAAGGTATGCAGTGCATGGACAGAGGAAGTGAGACAGGTGAAGGTATGCAGCGCGTGGACAGGAGGAGAATGAGACAGGAGAAGGTATGCAGCGCGTGGACAGGAGGAGAATGAGACAGGTGAAGGTATGCAGTGCGTGGACAAAGGAAGTGAGTCAGGTGAAGGTATGCAGCGCGTGGACAGAGGAAGTGAGACAGGTGAAGGTATGCAGCACGTGGACAGAGGAAATGAGACAGGTGAAGGTATGCAGCGCGTGGACAGAGGAAGTGAGACAGGTGAAGGTATGCAGCACGTGGACAGAGGAAATGAGACAGGTGAAGGTATGCAGCGCGTGGACAGAGGAAGTGAGACAGGTGAAGGTATGCAGCACGTGGACAGAGGAAGTGAGACAGGTGAAGGTATGCAGCGAGTGGACAGAGGAAGTGAGACAGGTGAATGTATGCAGCGCGTGGACAGGAGGAGAATGAGACAGGTGAAGGTATGCAGCACGCGGACAGGAGGAGAATGAGACAGGTGAAGGTATGTAGCGCGTGGACAGAGGAAGTGAGACAGGTGAAGGTATGCAGCGCGTGTACAGAGGGAGTGAGACAGGTGAAGGTATGCAGCGTGTGGACAGGGAAAGTGAGACAGGAGAAGGTATGCAGCGCGTGGACAGAGTAAGTGAGACAGGTGAAGGTATACAGCACGTGGACGTAGGAAGTGAGACAGGTGAAGGTATGCAGCACGTGCACAGGAGGAGAATGAGACAGGTGAAAGTATGCAGCGCGTGGACAGAGGAAGTGAGACAGTTGAAGGTATGCAGCGCGTGGACAGAGGAAGTGAGACAGGTGAAGGTATGCAGCGCGTGGACAGAGGAAATGAGACATTTGAAGGTATACACCGCGTGGACAGGAGGAGAATGAGACAGGTGAAGGTATGCAGCGCGTGGACAGGAGGAGAATGAGACAGGTGAAGGTATGTAGCGCGTGGACAGAGGAAGTGAGACAGGTGAAGGTATGCAGCGCGTAGACAGAGGGAGTGAGACAGGTTAATGTATGCAGCGCGTGGACAGAGGGAGTGAGACAGGTGAAGGTATGCAACGCGTGGACAGAGGAAGTGAGACAGGTGTAGGTATGCAGCGCATGGACAGGAGGAGAATGAGACAGGTGAAGGTATACAGCGCGTGGACAGGAGGAGAATGAGACAGGTGAAGGTATGCAGCACGTGGACAGAGGAAGTGAGACAGGTGAAGGTATGCAGCGCGTGGACAGAGGGAGTGAGACAGGTGAAGGTATGCAGCGCGTGGACAGAGGGAGTGAGACAGGTGAAGGTATGCAACGCATGCACAGAGGGAGTGAGACAGGTGAAGGTATGCAGCGTGTGGACAGGAGGAGAATAAGACAGGTGAAGGTATGCAGCGCGTGCACAGAGGAACTAAGTCAGGTGAAGGTATGCAGCGCGTGGACAGGAGGAGCATGAGACAGGTGAAGGTATGCAGCGCGTGTACAGAGGGAGTGAGACAGGTGAAGGTATGCTGCGCGTGGACAGAGGGAGTGAGACAGGTGAAGGTATACAGCGCGTGGACAGAGGAAGTGAGACAGGTGAAGGTATGCAGCGCGTGGACAGAGGGAGTGAGACAGGTGAAGGTATGCAGCGCGTGGACAGAGGAGGTGAGACAGGTGAAGGTATGCAGCGCGTGGACAGAGGGAGTGAGACAGGTGAAGGTATGCAGCGCGTGCACAGAGGAAGTGAGGCAGGTGAAGGTATGCAGCACGTGGACAGGAGGAGAATGAGACAGGTGAAGGTGTGCAGAGCGTGGACAAAGGAAGCGAGACAGGTGAAGGTATGCAGCGCGTGGACAGAGGAAGTGAGACAGGTGAAGGTATGCAGCGCCTGGACAGGAGGAGAATGAGACAGGTGAAGGTATGCAGCGTGTGGACAGAGGGAGTGAGACAGGTGAAGGTATGCAGTGCGTGGACAGTGGAAGTGAGACAGGTGAAGGTATGCAGCGCCTGGACAGGAGGAGAATGAGACAGGTGAAGGTATGCCGCGTGTGGACAGAGGGAGTGAGACAGGTGAAGGTATGCAGTGCGTGGACAGTGGAAGTGAGACAGGTGAAGGTATGCAGCGCATGGACAGGAGGAGAATGAGACAGGTGAAGGTATGCAGCGCGTGGACAGGAGGAGAATGAGACAGGTGAAGGTATGCAGTGCGTGGACAAAGGGAGTGAGTCAGGTGAAGGTATGCAGCGCGTGCACAGAGGAAGTGAGTCAGGTGAAGGTATGCAGCGCGTGGACAGGAGGAGAATGAGTCAGGTGAAGGTATGCAGCGCGTGGACAGGAGGAGAATGAGACAGGTGAAGGTATGCAGTGCATGGACAGAGGAAGTGAGACAGGGGAAGGTATGCAGCATGTGGACAGAGGAAATGAGACAGGTGAAGGTATGCAGCGCATGGACAGAGGAAGTGAGACAGGTGAAGGTATGCAGCACGTGGACAGAGGAAGTTAGACAGGTGAAGGTATGCAGCGAGTGGACAGAGGAAGTGAGACAGGTGAATGTATGCAGCGCGTGGACAGGAGGAGAATGAGACAGGTGAAGGTATGCAGCACGCGGACAGGAGGAGAATGAGACAGGTGAAGGTATGTAGCGCGTGGACAGAGGAAGTGAGACAGGTGAAGGTATGCAGCGCGTGTACAGAGGGAGTGAGACAGGTAAAGGTATGCAGCGCGTGGACAGAGGAAGTGAGACAGGTGAAGGTATGCAGCGCATGGAGAGAGGAAGTGAGGCAGGTGAAGGTATGCAGCGTGTGGACAGGGAATGTGAGACAGGTGAAGGAATGCAGCGCGTGGACAGAGTAAGTGAGACAGGTGAAGGTATACAGCACGTGGACGGAGGAAGTGAGACAGGTGAAGGTATGCAGCACGTGCACAGGAGGAGAATGAGACAGGTGAAGGTATGCAGCGCGTGGACAGAGGAAGTGAGACAGTTGAAGGTATGCAGCGCGTGGACAGAGGAAGTTAGACAGGTGAAGGTATGCAGCGCGTGGACAGAGGAAATGAGACAGGTGAAGTTATACACCGCGTGGACAGGAGGAGAATGAGACAGGTGAAGGTATGCAGCGCGTGGACAGGAGGAGAATGAGACAGGTGAAGGTATGTAGCGCGTGGACAGAGGAAGTGAGACAGGTGAAGGTATACAGCGCGTGTACAGAGGGAGAGAGACAGGTGAAGGTATGCAGCGCGTAGACAGAGGGAGTGAGACAGGTGAAGGTATGCAGCGCGTGGACAGAGGGAGTGAGACAGGTGAAGGTATGCAACGCGTGGACAGAGGAAGTGAGACAGGTGTAGGTATGCAGCGCATGGACAGGAGGAGAATGAGACAGGTGAAGGTATACAGCGCGTGGACAGGAGGAGAATGAGACAGGTGAAGGTATGCAGCACGTGGACAGAGGAAGTGAGACAGGTGAAGGTATGCAGCGCGTGGACAGAGGGAGTGAGACAGGTGAAGGTATGCAGCGCGTGGACAGAGGGAGTGAGACAGGTGAAGGTATGCAGCGCATGTACAGAGGGAGTGAGACAGGTGAAGGTATGCAGCGTGTGGACAGGAGGAGAATAAGACAGGTGAAGGTATGCAGCGCGTGCACAGAGGAACTAAGTCAGGTGAAGGTATGCAGCGCGTGGACAGGAGGAGCATGAGACAGGTGAAGGTATGCAGCGCGTGTACAGAGGGAGTGAGACAGGTGAAGGTATGCAGCGCGTGGACAGAGGGAGTGAGACAGGTGAAGGTATACAGCACGTGGACAGAGGAAGTGAGACAGGTGAAGGTATGCAGCACGTGGACAGAGGGAGTGAGACAGGTGAAGGTATGCATCGCGTGGACAGGAGGAGAATGAGACAGGTGAAGGTGCGCAGAGCGTGGACAAAGGAAGCGAGACAGGTGAAGGTATGCAGCGCGTGGACAGAGGAAGTGAGACAGGTGAAGGTATGCAGCGCCTGGACAGGAGGAGAATGAGACAGGTGAAGGTATGCAGCGTGTGGACAGAGGGAGTGAGACAGGTGAAGGTATGCAGCGCGTGTACAGAGGGAGAGAGACAGGTGAAGGTATGCAGCGCGTAGACAGAGGGAGTGAGACAGGTGAAGGTATGCAGCGCGTGGACAGAGGGAGTGAGACAGGTGAAGGTATGCAACGCGTGGACAGAGGAAGTGAGACAGGTGTAGGTATGCAGCGCGTGGACAGGAGTAGACTGAGACAGGTGAAGGTATGCAGCGCTTGGACAGGAGGAGAATGAGACAGGTGAAAGTATGCAGCACGTGGACAGAGGAAGTGAGTCAGGTGAAGGTATGCAGCGCGTGGACAGGAGGAGAATGAGACAGGTGAAGGTATGCAGCGCGTGGACAGGAGGAGAATGAGACAGGTGAAGGTATGTAGCGCGTGGACAGAGGAAGTGAGACAGGTGAAGGTATGCAGCGCGTGTACAGAGGGAGTGAGACAGGTGAAGTTATGCAGCGCGTGGACAGAGGGAGTGAGACAGGTGAAGGTATGCAGCGCGTGGACAGAGGGAGTGAGACAGGTGAAGGAATGTAGCGCGTGAACAGAGGAAGTGAGACAGGTGAAGGTATGCAGCGAGTGGACAGAGGAAGTGAGACAGGTGAAGGTATGCAGCGCGTGGACAGGAGGAGAATGAGACAGGTGAAGGTATGCAGCGCGTGGACAGGAGGAGAATGAGACAGGTGAAGGTATGTAGCGCGTGGACAGAGGAAGTGAGACAGGTGAAGGTATGCAGCGCGTGGACAGGAGGAGAATGAGACAGGTGAAGGTATGCAGCGCGTGGACAGGAGGAGAATGAGACAGGTGAAGGTATGCAGCGCGTGGACAGGAGGAGAATGAGACAGGTGAAGGTATGCAGCGCGTGGACAGGAGGAGAATGAGACAGGTGAAGGTATGCAGCGCGTGGACAGAGGAAGTGAGACAGGTGAAGGTATGCAGCGCGTGTACAGAGGGAGTGAGACAGGTGAAGGTATGAAGTGCGTGGACAGAGGGAGTGAGACAGGTGAAGGTATGCAGCATGTGGACAGAGGAAGTGAGACAGGTGAAGGTATGCAGCGCGTGGACAGAGGGAGTGAGACAGGTGAAGGTATGCAGCGCGTGGACAGAGGGAGTGAGACATGTGAAGGTATGCAGCGCGTGTACAGAGGGAGTGAGACAGGTGAAGGTATGCAGCGTGTGGACAGGAGGAGAATAAGACAGGTGAAGGTATGCAGCGCGTGGACAGGAGGAGCATGAGACAGGTGAAGGTATGCAGGGCGTGGACAGAGGGAGTGAGACAGGTGAAGGTATACAGCGCGTGGACAGAGGAAGTGAGACAGGTGAAGGTATGCAGCGCGTGGACAGAGGGAGTGAGACAGGTGAAGGTATGCAGCGCGTGGACAGAGGAGGTGAGACAGGTGAAGGTATGCAGCGAGTGGACAGAGGGAGTGAGACAGGTGAAGGTATGCAGCGCGTGCACAGAGGAAGTGAGGCAGGTGAAGGTATGCAGCGCGTGGACAGGAGGAGAATGAGACAGGTGAAGGTGTGCAACGCGTGGACAAAGGAAGCGAGACAGGTGAAGGTATGCAGCGCGTGGACATAGGAAGTGAGACAGTTGAAGGTATGCAGCGCCTGGACAGGAGGAGAATGAGACAGGTGAAGTTATGCAGCGTGTGGACAGAGGGAGTGAGACAGGTGAAGGTATGCAGTGCGTGGACAGTGGAAGTGAGACAGGTGAAGGTATGCAGCGCATGGACAGGAGGAGAATGAGACAGGTGAAGGTATACAGCGCGTGAACAGGAGGAGAATGAGACAGGTGAAGGCATGCAGCGCGTGGTCAGAGGAAGTGAGACAGGTGAAGGGATGCAGCGCGTGGACAGAGGAAGTGAGACAGGTGAAGGTATGCAGCGCGTGGACAGAAGAAGTGAGACAGGTGAAGGTATACACCGCGTGGACTGGAGGAGAATGAGACAGGTGAAGGTATGCAGCGAGTGGACAGGAGGAGAATGAGACAGGTGAAGGTATGCAGTGCATGGACAGAGGAAGTGAGACAGGTGAAGTTATGCAGCGCGTGCACAGAGGAAGTGAGTCAGGTGAAGGTATGCAGCGTGTGGACAGGAGGAGAGTGAGACAGGTGAAGGTATGAAGCGCGTGGACAGAGGGAGTGAGACAGGTGAAGGTATGCAGCATGTGGACAGAGGAAGTGAGACAGGTGAAGGTATGCAGCGCGTGGACAGAGGGAGTGAGACAGGTGAAGGTATGCAGCGCGTGGACAGAGGGAGTGAGACAGGTGAAGGTATGCAGCGCGTGTACAGAGGGAGTGAGACAGGTGAAGGTATGCAGCGTGTGGACAGGAGGAGAATAAGACAGGTGAAGGTATGCAGCGCGTGGACAGGAGGAGCACGAGACAGGTGAAGGTATGCAGGGCGTGGACAGAGGGAGTGAGACAGGTGAAGGTATACAGCGCGTGGACAGAGGAAGTGAGACAGGTGAAGGTATGCAGCGCGTGGACAGAGGGAGTGAGACAGGTGAAGGTATGCAGCGCGTGGACAGAGGAGGTGAGACAGGTGAAGGTATGCAGCGAGTGGACAGAGGGAGTGAGACAGGTGAAGGTATGCAGCGCGTGCACAGAGGAAGTGAGGCAGGTGAAGGTATGCAGCGCGTGGACAGGAGGAGAATGAGACAGGTGAAGGTGTGCAGCACGTGGACAAAGGAAGCGAGACAGGTGAAGGTATGCAGCGCGTGGACATAGGAAGTGAGACAGTTGAAGGTATGCAGCGCCTGGACAGGAGGAGAATGAGACAGGTGAAGGTATGCAGCGTGTGGACAGAAGGAGTGAGACAGGTGAAGGTATGCAGTGCGTGGACAGTGGAAGTGAGACAGGTGAAGGTATGCAGCGCATGGACAGGAGGAGAATGAGACAGGTGAAGGTATACAGCGCGTGAACAGGAGGAGAATGAGACAGGTGAAGGCATGCAGCGCGTGGTCAGAGGAAGTGAGACAGGTGAAGGTATGCAGCGCGTGGACAGAGGAAGTGAGACAGGTGAAGGTATGCAGCGCGTGGACAGAAGAAGTGAGACAGGTGAAGGTATACACCGCGTGGACTGGAGGAGAATGAGACAGGTGAAGGTATGCAGCGAGTGGACAGGAGGAGAATGAGACAGGTGAAGGTATGCATTGCATGGACAGAGGAAGTGAGACAGGTGAAGTTATGCAGTGCGTGCACAGAGGAAGTGAGTCAGGTGAAGGTATGCAGCGCGTGGACAGGAGGAGAATGAGACAGGAGAAGGTATGCAGCGCGTGGACAGGAGGAGAATGAGACAGGTGAAGGTATGCAGTGCGTGGACAAAGGAAGTGAGTCAGGTGAAGGTATGCAGCGCGTGGACAGAGGAAGTGAGACAGTGAAGGTATGCAGCACGTGGACAGAGGAAATGAGAGAGGTGAAGGTATGCAGCGCGTGGACAGAGGAAGTGAGACAGGTGAAGGTATGCAGCACGTGGACAGAGGAAATGAGACAGGTGAAGGTATGCAGCGCGTGGACAGAGGAAGTGAGACAGGTGAAGGTATGCAGCACGTGGACAGAGGAAGTGAGACAGGTGAAGGTATGCAGCGAGTGGACAGAGGAAGTGAGACAGGTGAATGTATGCAGCGCGTGGACAGGAGGAGAATGAGACAGGTGAAGGTATGCAGCACGCGGACAGGAGGAGAATGAGACAGGTGAAGGTATGTAGCGCGTGGACAGAGGAAGTGAGACAGGTGAAGGTATGCAGCGCGTGTACAGAGGGAGTGAGACAGGTGAAGGTATGCAGCGCGTGGACAGAGGAAGTGAGACAGGTGAAGGTATGCAGCGCATGGAGAGAGGAAGTGAGGCAGGTGAAGGTATGCAGCGTGTGGACAGGGAAAGTGAGACAGGAGAAGGTATGCAGCGCGTGGACAGAGTAAGTGAGACAGGTGAAGGTATACAGCACGTGGACGTAGGAAGTGAGACAGGTGAAGGTATGCAGCACGTGCACAGGAGGAGAATGAGACAGGTGAAAGTATGCAGCGCGTGGACAGAGGAAGTGAGACAGTTGAAGGTATGCAGCGCGTGGACAGAGGAAGTGAGACAGGTGAAGGTATGCAGCGCGTGGACAGAGGAAATGAGACAGGTGAAGGTATACACCGCGTGGACAGGAGGAGAATGAGACAGGTGAAGGTATGCAGCGCGTGGACAGGAGGAGAATGAGACAGGTGAAGGTATGTAGCGCGTGGACAGAGGAAGTGAGACAGGTGAAGGTATGCAGCGCGTGCACAGAGGAAGTGAGACAGTTGAAGGTATGCAGCGCCTGGACAGGAGGAGAATGAGACAGGTGAAGGTATGCAGCGTGTGGACAGAGGGAGTGAGACAGGTGAAGGTATGCAGTGCGTGGACAGTGGAAGTGAGACAGGTGAAGGTATGCAGCGCATGGACAGGAGGAGAATGAGACAGGTGAAGGTATACAGCGCGTGAACAGGAGGAGAATGAGACAGGTGAAGGCATGCAGCGCGTGGTCAGAGGAAGTGAGACAGGTGAAGGTATGCAGCGCGTGGACAGAGGAAGTGAGACAGGTGAAGGTATGCAGCGCGTGGACAGAAGAAGTGAGACAGGTGAAGGTATACACCGCGTGGACTGGAGGAGAATGAGACAGGTGAAGGTATGCAGCGAGTGGACAGGAGGAGAATGAGACAGGTGAAGGTATGCAGTGCATGGACAGAGGAAGTGAGACAGGTGAAGTTATGCAGCGCGTGCACAGAGGAAGTGAGTCAGGTGAAGGTATGCAGCGTGTGGACAGGAGGAGAGTGAGACAGGTGAAGGTATGAAGCGCGTGGACAGAGGGAGTGAGACAGGTGAAGGTATGCAGCATGTGGACAGAGGAAGTGAGACAGGTGAAGGTATGCAGCGCGTGGACAGAGGGAGTGAGACAGGTGAAGGTATGCAGCGCGTGGACAGAGGGAGTGAGACTGGTGAAGGTATGCAGCGCGTGTACAGAGGGAGTGAGACAGGTGAAGGTATGCAGCGTGTGGACAGGAGGAGAATAAGACAGGTGAAGGTATGCAGCGCGTGGACAGGAGGAGCACGAGACAGGTGAAGGTATGCAGGGCGTGGACAGAGGGAGTGAGACAGGTGAAGGTATACAGCGCGTGGACAGAGGAAGTGAGACAGGTGAAGGTATGCAGCGCGTGGACAGAGGGAGTGAGACAGGTGAAGGTATGCAGCGCGTGGACAGAGGATGTGAGACAGGTGAAGGTATGCAGCGAGTGGACAGAGGGAGTGAGACAGGTGAAGGTATGCAGCGCGTGCACAGAGGAAGTGAGGCAGGTGAAGGTATGCAGCGCGTGGACAGGAGGAGAATGAGACAGGTGAAGGTGTGCAGCACGTGGACAAAGGAAGCGAGACAGGTGAAGGTATGCAGCGCGTGGACATAGGAAGTGAGACAGTTGAAGGTATGCAGCGCCTGGACAGGAGGAGAATGAGACAGGTGAAGGTATGCAGCGTGTGGACAGAGGGAGTGAGACAGGTGAAGGTATGCAGTGCGTGGACAGTGGAAGTGAGACAGGTGAAGGTATGCAGCGCATGGACAGGAGGAGAATGAGACAGGTGAAGGTATACAGCGCGTGAACAGGAGGAGAATGAGACAGGTGAAGGCATGCAGCGCGTGGTCAGAGGAAGTGAGACAGGTGAAGGTATGCAGCGCGTGGACAGAGGAAGTGAGACAGGTGAAGGTATGCAGCGCGTGGACAGAAGAAGTGAGACAGGTGAAGGTATACACCGCGTGGACTGGAGGAGAATGAGACAGGTGAAGGTATGCAGCGAGTGGACAGGAGGAGAATGAGACAGGTGAAGGTATGCATTGCATGGACAGAGGAAGTGAGACAGGTGAAGTTATGCAGTGCGTGCACAGAGGAAGTGAGTCAGGTGAAGGTATGCAGCGCGTGGACAGGAGGAGAATGAGACAGGAGAAGGTATGCAGCGCGTGGACAGGAGGAGAATGAGACAGGTGAAGGTATGCAGTGCGTGGACAAAGGAAGTGAGTCAGGTGAAGGTATGCAGCGCGTGGACAGAGGAAGTGAGACAGTGAAGGTATGCAGCACGTGGACAGAGGAAATGAGACAGGTGAAGGTATGCAGCGCGTGGACAGAGGAAGTGAGACAGGTGAAGGTATGCAGCACGTGGACAGAGGAAATGAGACAGGTGAAGGTATGCAGCGCGTGGACAGAGGAAGTGAGACAGGTGAAGGTATGCAGCACGTGGACAGAGGAAGTGAGACAGGTGAAGGTATGCAGCGAGTGGACAGAGGAAGTGAGACAGGTGAATGTATGCAGCGCGTGGACAGGAGGAGAATGAGACAGGTGAAGGTATGCAGCACGCGGACAGGAGGAGAATGAGACAGGTGAAGGTATGTAGCGCGTGGACAGAGGAAGTGAGACAGGTGAAGGTATGCAGCGCGTGTACAGAGGGAGTGAGACAGGTGAAGGTATGCAGCGCGTGGACAGAGGAAGTGAGACAGGTGAAGGTATGCAGCGCATGGAGAGAGGAAGTGAGGCAGGTGAAGGTATGCAGCGTGTGGACAGGGAAAGTGAGACAGGAGAAGGTATGCAGCGCGTGGACAGAGTAAGTGAGACAGGTGAAGGTATACAGCACGTGGACGTAGGAAGTGAGACAGGTGAAGGTATGCAGCACGTGCACAGGAGGAGAATGAGACAGGTGAAAGTATGCAGCGCGTGGACAGAGGAAGTGAGACAGTTGAAGGTATGCAGCGCGTGGACAGAGGAAGTGAGACAGGTGAAGGTATGCAGCGCGTGGACAGAGGAAATGAGACAGGTGAAGGTATACACCGCGTGGACAGGAGGAGAATGAGACAGGTGAAGGTATGCAGCGCGTGGACAGGAGGAGAATGAGACAGGTGAAGGTATGTAGCGCGTGGACAGAGGAAGTGAGACAGGTGAATGTATGCAGCGCGTGTACAGAGGGAGAGAGACAGGTGAAGGTATGCAGCGCGTAGACAGAGGGAGTGAGACAGGTTAAGGTATGCAGCGCGTGGACAGAGGGAGTGAGACAGGTGAAGGTATGCAACGCGTGGACAGAGGAAGTGAGACAGGTGTAGGTATGCAGCGCATGGACAGGAGGAGAATGAGACAGGTGAAGGTATACAGCGCGTGGACAGGAGGAGAATGAGACAGGTGAAGGTATGCAGCACGTGGACAGAGGAAGTGAGACAGGTGAAGGTATGCAGCGCGTGGACAGAGGGAGTGAGACAGGTGAAGGTATGCAGCGCGTGGACAGAGGGAGTGAGACAGGTGAAGGTATGCAACGCTGGTACAGAGGGAGTGAGACAGGTGAAGGTATGCAGCGTGTGGACAGGAGGAGAATAAGACAGGTGAAGGTATGCAGCGCGTGCACAGAGGAACTAAGTCAGGTGAAGGTATGCAGCGCGTGGACAGGAGGAGCATGAGACAGGTGAAGGTATGCAGCGCGTGTACAGAGGGAGTGAGACAGGTGAAGGTATGCAGCGCGTGGACAGAGGGAGTGAGACAGGTGAAGGTATACAGCGCGTGGACAGAGGAAGTGAGACAGGTGAAGGTATGCAGCGCGTGGACAGAGGGAGTGAGACAGGTGAAGGTATGCAGCGCGTGGACAGAGGAGGTGAGACAGGTGAAGGTATGCAGCGCGTGGACAGAGGGAGTGAGACAGGTGAAGGTATGCAGCGCGTGCACAGAGGAAGTGAGGCAGGTGAAGGTATGCAGCACGTGGACAGGAGGAGAATGAGACAGGTGAAGGTGTGCAGAGCGTGGACAAAGGAAGCGAGACAGGTGAAGGTATGCAGCGCGTGGACAGAGGAAGTGAGACAGGTGAAGGTATGCAGCGCCTGGACAGGAGGAGAATGAGACAGGTGAAGGTATGCAGCGTGTGGACAGAGGGAGTGAGACAGGTGAAGGTATGCAGTGCGTGGACAGTGTAAGTGAGACAGGTGAAGGTATGCAGCGCCTGGACAGGAGGAGAATGAGACAGGTGAAGGTATGCCGCGTGTGGACAGAGGGAGTGAGACAGGTGAAGGTATGCAGTGCGTGGACAGTGGAAGTGAGACAGGTGAAGGTATGCAGCGCATGGACAGGAGGAGAATGAGACAGGTGAAGGTATGCAGCGCGTGGACAGGAGGAGAATGAGACAGGTGAAGGTATGCAGTGCGTGGACAAAGGGAGTGAGTCAGGTGAAGGTATGCAGCGCGTGCACAGAGGAAGTGCTTCAGGTGAAGGTATGCAGCGCGTGGACAGGAGGAGAATGAGTCAGGTGAAGGTATGCAGCGCGTGGACAGGAGGAGAATGAGACAGGTGAAGGTATGCAGTGCATGGACAGAGGAAGTGAGACAGGGGAAGGTATGCAGCATGTGGACAGAGGAAATGAGACAGGTGAAGGTATGCAGCGCATGGACAGAGGAAGCGAGACAGGTGAAGGTATGCAGCACGTGGACAGAGGAAGTGAGACAGGTGAAGGTATGCAGCGAGTGGACAGAGGAAGTGAGACAGGTGAATGTATGCAGCGCGTGGACAGGAGGAGAATGAGACAGGTGAAGGTATGCAGCACGCGGACAGGAGGAGAATGAGACAGGTGAAGGTATGTAGCGCGTGGACAGAGGAAGTGAGACAGGTGAAGGTATGCAGCGCGTGTACAGAGGGAGTGAGACAGGTAAAGGTATGCAGCGCGTGGACAGAGGAAGTGAGACAGGTGAAGGTATGCAGCGCATGGAGAGAGGAAGTGAGGCAGGTGAAGGTATGCAGCGTGTGGACAGGGAATGTGAGACAGGTGAAGGAATGCAGTGCGTGGACAGAGTAAGTGAGACAGGTGAAGGTATACAGCACGTGGACGGAGGAAGTGAGACAGGTGAAGGTATGCAGCACGTGCACAGGAGGAGAATGAGACAGGTGAAGGTATGCAGCGCGTGGACAGAGGAAGTGAGACAGTTGAAGGTATGCAGCGCGTGGACAGAGGAAGTTAGACAGGTGAAGGTATGCAGCGCGTGGACAGAGGAAATGAGACAGGTGAAGTTATACACCGCGTGGACAGGAGGAGAATGAGACAGGTGAAGGTATGCAGCGCGTGGACAGGAGGAGAATGAGACAGGTGAAGGTATGTAGCGCGTGGACAGAGGAAGTGAGACAGGTGAAGTTATGCAGCGCGTGTACAGAGGGAGAGAGACAGGTGAAGGTATGCAGCGCGTAGACAGAGGGAGTGAGACAGGTGAAGGTATGCAGCGCGTGGACAGAGGGAGTGAGACAGGTGAAGGTATGCAACGCGTGGACAGAGGAAGTAAGACAGGTGTAGGTATGCAGCGCATGGACAGGAGGAGAATGAGACAGGTGAAGGTATACAGCGCGTGGACAGGAGGAGAATGAGACAGGTGAAGGTATGCAGCACGTGGACAGAGGAAGTGAGACAGGTGAAGGTATGCAGCGCGTGGAGAGAGGGAGTGAGACAGGTGAAGGTATGCAGCGCGTGGACAGAGGGAGTGAGACAGGTGAAGGTATGCAGCGCATGTACAGAGGGAGTGAGACAGGTGAAGGTATGCAGCGTGTGGACAGGAGGAGAATAAGACAGGTGAAGGTATGCAGCGCGTGCACAGAGGAACTAAGTCAGGTGAAGGTATGCAGCGCGTGGACAGGAGGAGCATGAGACAGGTGAAGGTATGCAGCGCGTGTACAGAGGGAGTGAGACAGGTGAAGGTATGCAGCGCGTGGACAGAGGGAGTGAGACAGGTGAAGGTATACAGCACGTGGACAGAGGAAGTGAGACAGGTGAAGGTATGCAGCGCGTGGACAGAGGGAGTGAGACAGGTGAAGGTATGCATCGCGTGGACAGGAGGAGAATGAGACAGGTGAAGGTGCGCAGAGCGTGGACAAAGGAAGCGAGACAGGTGAAGGTATGCAGCGCGTGGACAGAGGAAGTGAGACAGGTGAAGGTATGCAGCGCCTGGACAGGAGGAGAATGAGACAGGTGAAGGTATGCAGCGTGTGGACAGAGGGAGTGAGACAGGTGAAGGTATGCAGCGCGTGTACAGAGGGAGAGAGACAGGTGAAGGTATGCAGCGCGTAGACAGAGGGAGTGAGACAGGTGAAGGTATGCAGCGCGTGGACAGAGGGAGTGAGACAGGTGAAGGTATGCAACGCGTGGACAGAGGAAGTGAGACAGGTGTAGGTATGCAGCGCGTGGACAGGAGTAGACTGAGACAGGTGAAGGTATGCAGCGCGTGCACAGAGGAAGTGAGACAGGTGAAGGTATGCAGCGCTTGGACAGGAGGAGAATGAGACAGGTGAAAGTATGCAGCACGTGGACAGAGGAAGTGAGACAGTTGAAGGAATGCAGCGCGTGGACAGAGGAACTGAGACAGGTGAAGCTATGCAGCGCGTGGACAGGAGGAGAATGAGACAGGTGAAGGTATGCAGCACGTGGACAGAGGAAGTGAGACAGGTGAACGTATGCAGCACGTGGACAGGAGGAGAATGAGACAGGTGAAGGTATGCAGCGCGTGGACAGAGGAAGTGAGACAGGTGAAGGTATGCAGTGCGTGGACAGAGGAAGTGAGACAGGTGAAGGTATGCAGTGCGTGGACAGAGGAAGTGAGACAGGTGAAGGTATGCAGTGCGTGGACAGAGGAAGTGAGACAGGTGAAGGTATGTAGCGCGTGGACAGAGGAAGTGAGACAGGTGAAGGTATGCAGTGCGTGGACAGAGGAGGTGAGACAGGTGAAGGTACGCAGCGCGTGGAGAGAGGGAGTGAGACAGGTGAAGGTCTGCAGCACGTGGACAGGAGGAGAATGACACAGGTGAAGCTATGCAGCGCGTGGACAGAGGAAGTGAGACAGGTGAAGGTATGCAGCGCGTGGACAGAGAAAGTGAGACAGGTGAAGGTACGCAGCGCGTGGAGAGAGGGAGTGAGACAGGTGAAGGTCTGCAGCACGTGGACAGGAGGAGAATGACACAGGTGAAGCTATGCAGCGCGTGGACAGAGGAAGTGAGACAGGTGAAGGTATGCAGCGCGTGGACAGAGAAAGTGAGACAGGTGAAGGTATGCAGCGCGTGGACGGGAGGAGAATGAGACAGTTGAAGGTATGCAGCGCGTGGACAGGAGGAGAATGAGACAGGTGAAGGTATGCAGCGCGTGGACAGAGGAAGTGAGTCAGGTGAAGGTATGCAGCGCGTGGACAGGAGGAGAATGAGACAGGTGAAGGTATGCAGCGCGTGGACAGGAGGAGAATGAGACAGGTGAAGGTATGTAGCGCGAGGACAGAGGAAGTGAGACAGGTGAAGTTATGCAGCGCGTGTACAGAGGGAGTGAGACAGGTGAAGTTATGCAGCGCGTGGACAGAGGGAGTGAGACAGGTGAAGGTATGCAGCGCGTGGACAGAGGGAGTGAGACAGGTGAAGGAATGTAGCGCGTGAACAGAGGAAGTGAGACAGGTGAAGGTATGCAGCGCGTGGACAGAGGAAGTGAGACAGGTGAAGGTATGCAGCGTGTGGACAGAGGGAGTGAGACAGGTGAAGGTATGCAGTGCGTGGACAGTGGAAGTGAGACAGGTGAAGGTATGCAGCGCATGGACAGGAGGAGAATGAGACAGGTGAAGGTATACAGCGCGTGAACAGGAGGAGAATGAGACAGGTGAAGGCATGCAGCGCGTGGTCAGAGGAAGTGAGACAGGTGAAGGTATGCAGCGCGTGGACAGAGGAAGTGTGACAGGTGAAGGTATGCAGCGCGTGGACAGAAGAAGTGAGACAGGTGAAGGTATACACCGCGTGGACTGGAGGAGAATGAGACAGGTGAAGGTATGCAGCGAGTGGACAGGAGGAGAATGAGACAGGTGAAGGTGTGCAGCGTGTGGACAGAGGGAGCGAGACAGGTGAAGGTATGCAGTGCGTGGACAGTGGAAGTGAGACAGGTGAAGGTATGCAGCGCGTGGACAGGAGGAGAATGAGACAGGTGAAGGTATGCAGCGTGTGGACAGAGGGAGTGAGACAGGTGAAGGTATGCAGTGCGTGGACAGTGGAAGTGAGACAGGTGAAGGTATGCAGCGCATGGACAGGAGGAGAATGAGACAGGTGAAGGTATACAGCGCGTGAACAGGAGGAGAATGAGACAGGTGAAGACATGCAGCGCGTGGTCAGAGGAAGTGAGACAGGTGAAGGTATGCAGCGCGTGGACAGAGGAAGTGAGACAGGTGAAGGTATGCAGCGCGTGGACAGAAGAAGTGAGACAGGTGAAGGTATACACCGCGTGGACTGGAGGAGAATGAGACAGGTGAAGGTATGCAGCGAGTGGACAGGAGGAGAATGAGACAGGTGAAGGTATGCAGCGAGTGGACAGGAGGAGAATGAGACAGGTGAAGGTATGCAGTGCATGGACAGAGGAAGTGAGACAGGTGAAGTTATGCAGCGCGTGCACAGAGGAAGTGAGTCAGGTGAAGGTATGCAGCGCGTGGACAGGAGGAGAATGAGACAGGAGAAGGTATGCAGCGCGTGGACAGGAGGAGAATGAGACAGGTGAAGGTATGCAGTGCGTGGACAGAGGAAGTGAGACAGGTGAAGGTATGCAGCGCGTGGACAGAGGAAGTGAGTCAGGTGAAGGTATGCAGCGTGTGCACAGAGGAAGTGAGTCAGTTGAAGGTATGCAGCGCGTGGACAGAGGAAGTGAGTCAGGTGAAGGTATGCAGCGCGTGCACAGAGGAAGTGAGACAGGTGAAGGTATGCAGCGCATGGACAGGAGGAGAATGAGACAGGTGAAGGTATGCAGCGCGTGGACAGGAGGAGAATGAGTCAGGTGAAGGTATGCAGCGCGTGGACAGGGGGAGAATGAGACAGGTGAAAGTTATGCAGCGCGTGGACAGGAGGAGAATGAGACAGGTGAAGGTATGCAGCGCGTGGACAGGAGGAGAATGAGACAGGTGAAGGTATGCAGTGCATGGACAGAGGAAGTGAGACAGGTGAAGGTATGCAGCACGTGGACAGAGGAAATGAGACAGGTGAAGGTATGCAGCGCATGGACAGAGGAAGTGAGAGAGGTGAAGGTATGCAGCACGTGGACAGAGGAAGTGAGACAGGTGAAGGTATGCAGCGAGTGGACAGAGGAAGTGAGACAGGTGAATGTATGCAGCGCGTGGACAGGAGGAGGATGAGACAGGTGAAGGTATGCAGCACGCGGACAGGAGGAGAATGAGACAGGTGAAGGTATGCAGCGCGTGGACAGGGAAAGTGAGACAGGTGAAGGTATGCAGCGCGTGGACAGAGTAAGTGAGACAGGTGAAGGTATACAGCACGTGGACGGAGGAAGTGAGACAGGTGAAGGTATGCAGCACGTGCACAGGAGGAGAATGAGACAGGTGAAGTTATGCAGCGCGTGGACAGAGGAAGTGAGACAGTTGAAGGTATGCAACGCGTGGACAGAGGAAGTGAGACAGGTGAAGGTATGCAGCGCGTGGACAGAGGAAATGAGACAGGTGAAGGTATACACCGCGTGGACAGGAGGAGAATGAGACAGGTGAAGGTATGTAGCGCGTGGACAGAGGAAGTGAGACAGGTGAAGGTATGCAGCGCGTGTACAGAGGGAGAGAGACAGGTGAAGGTATGCAGCGCGTAGACAGAGGGAGTGAGACAGGTGAAGGTATGCAGCGCGTGGACAGAGGGAGTGAGACAGGTGAAGGTATGCAACGCGTGGACAGTGGAAATGAGACAGGTGTAGGTATGCAGCGCGTGGACAGGAGTAGACTGAGACAGGTGAAGGTATGCAGCGCGTGCACAGAAGAAGTGAGACAGGTGAAGGTATGCAGCGCTTGGACAGGAGGAGAATGAGACAGGTGAAGGTATGCAGCACGTGGACAGAGGAAGTGAGACAGGTGAACGTATGCAGCGCGTGGACAGGAGGAGAATGAGACAGGTGAAGGTATACAGTGCGTGGACAGAGGAGGTGAGACAGGTGAAGGTATGCAGCGCGTGGACAGAGGAAGTGAGACAGGTGAAGGTATGCAGTGCGTGGAGAGCGAAGTGAGACAGGTGAAGGTATGCAGTGCGTGGACAGAGGAAGTGAGACAGGTGAAGGTATGCAGTGCGTGGACAGAGGAAGTGAGACAGGTGAAGGTATGCAGTGCGTGGACAGAGGAAGTGAGACAGGTGAAGGTATGCAGAGCGTGGACAGAGGAAGTGAGACAGGTGAAGGTATGCAGTGCGTGGACAGAGGAGGTGAGACAGGTGAAGGTACGCAGCGCGTGGAGAGAGGGAGTGAGACAGGTGAAGGTATGCAGCACGTGGACAGGAGGAGAATGACACAGGTGAAGGTATGCAGCGCGTGGACAGAGGAAGTGAGACAGGTGAAGGTATGCAGCGCGTGAACAGAGAAAGTGAGATAGGTGTAGGTATGCAGCGCGTGGACAGGAGGAGAATGAGACAGGTGAAGTTATGCAGCGCGTGCACAGAGGAAGTGAGACAGGTGAAGGTATACACCTCGTGGACAGGAGGAGAATGAGACAGTTGAAGGTATGCAGCGCGTGGACAGGAGGAGAATGAGACAGGTGAAGGTATGCAGCGCGTGGACAGAGGAAGTGAGTCAGGTGAAGGTATGCAGCGCGTGGACAGTAGGAGAATGAGACAGGTGAAGGTATGCAGCGCGTGCACAGAGGAAGTGAGACAGGTGAAAGTATGCAGCGCGCGGACAAAAGGAGAATGAGACAGGTGAAGGTATGTAGCGCGTGGACAGAGGAAGTGAGACAGGTGAAGGTATGCAGTGCGTGTACAGAGGGAGTGAGACAGGTGAAAGTATGCAGCGCGTGGACAGAGGGAGTGAGACAGGTGAAGGTATGCAGCGCGTGGACAGAGGGAGTGAGACAGGTGAAGGAATGTAGCGCGTGAACAGAGGAAGTGAGACAGGTGAAGGTATGCAGCGAGTGGACAGAGGAAGTGAGACAGGTGAATGTATGCAGCGCGTGGACAGGAGGAGAATGAGACAGGTGATGGTATGCAGCACGCGGACAGGAGGAGAATGAGACAGGTGAAGGTATGTAGCGCGTGGACAGAGGAAGTGAGACAGGTGAAGGTATGCAGCGCGTGTACAGAGGGAGTGAGACAGGTGAAGGTATGCAGCGCGTGGACAGAGGGAGTGAGCCAGGTGAATGTATGCAACGTGTGGACAGACGAAGTGAGACAGGTGAATGTATGAAGCGCGTGGACAGAGGGAGTGAGACAGGTGAAGGTATGCAACGTGTGGACAGAGGAAGTGAGACAGGTGAAGGTATGCAGTGCGTGGACAGAGGAGGTGAGACAGGTGAAGGTACGCAGCGCGTGGAGAGAGGGAGTGAGACAGGTGAAGGTATGCAGCACGTGGACAGGAGGAGAATGAGACAGGTGAAGGTATGCAACGTGTGGACAGAGGAAGTGAGACAGGTGAAGGTATGAAGCGCGTGGACAGAGGGAGTGAGACAGGTGAAGGTATGCAACGCGTGGATAGAGGAAGTGAGACAGGTGAAGGTATACACCGCGTGGACAGGAGGAGAATGAGACAGGTGAAGGTATGCAGCGCGTGCACATAGGAAGTGAGTCAGGTGAAGGTATGCAGCGCGTGGACAGGAGGAGAATGAGACAGGTGAAGATATGCAGTGCATGGACAGAGGAAGTGAGACAGGTGAAGGTATGCAGCGCGTGGACAGGAAGAGAATGAGACAGGTGAAGGTATGCAGCGCGTGGACAGGAAAAGAATGAGACAGGTGAAGCTATGCAGCACGTGGACAGAGGAAGTGAGACAGGTGAAGGTATGCAGCACGTGTACAGAGGGAGTGAGACAGGTGAAGGTATGCAGCGCGTGGAGAGAGGGAGTGAGCCAGGTGAAGGTATGCAACGCGTGGACAGAGGAAGTGAGACAGGTGAAGGTATGAAGCGCGTGGACAGAGGGAGTGAGACAGGTGAAGGTATGCAACGCGTGGATAGAGGAAGTGAGACAGGTGAAGGTATACACCGCGTGGACAGGAGGAGAATGAGACAGGTGAAGGTATGCAGCGCGTGCACATAGGAAGTGAGTCAGGTGAGGGTATGCAGCGCGTGGACAGGAGGAGAAAGAGACAGGTGAAGATATGCAGTGCATGGACAGCGGAAGTGAGACAGGTGAAGGTATGCAGCGCGTGGACAGAGGGAGTGAGACAGGTGAAGGTATGCACCGCGTGCACGGAGGAAGTGAGGCAGGTGAAGGTATGCAGCGCGTGGACAGGAGGAGAATGAGACAGGTGAAGGTGTGCAGCGCGTGGACAAAGGAAGCGAGACAGGTGAAGGTATGCAGCGCGTGGACAGAGGAAGTGAGACAGGTGAAGGTATGCAGCGCCTGGACAGGAGGAGAATGAGACAGGTGAAGGTATGCAGCGTGTGGACAGAGGGAGTGAGACAGGTGAAGGTATGCAGTGCGTGGACAGTGTAAGTGAGACAGGTGAAGGTATGCAGCGCATGGACAGGAGGAGAATGAGACAGGTGAAGGTATACAGCGCGTGAACAGGAGGAGAATGAGACAGGTGAAGGCATGCAGCGCGTGGTCAGAGGAAGTGAGACAGGTGAAGGTATGCAGCGCGTGGACAGGAGGAGAATGAGACAGGTGAAGGTATGCAGTGCTTGGACAGAGGAAGTGAGACAGGTGAAGGTATGCAGCACGTGGACAGAGGAAATGAGACAGGTGAAGGTATGCAGCGCATGGACAGAGGAAGTGAGACAGGTGAAGGTATGCAGCACGTGGACAGAGGAAGTGAGACAGGTGAAGGTATGCAGCGAGTGGACTGAGGAAGTGAGACAGGTGAATGTATGCAGCGCGTGGACAGGAGGAGAATGAGACAGGTGAAGGTATGCAGCACGCGGACAGGAGGAGAATGAGACAGGTGAAGGTATGTAGCGCGTGGACAGAGGAAGTGAGACAGGTGAAGGTATGCAGCGCGTGTACAGAGGGAGTGAGACAGGTGAAGGTATGCAGCGCGTGGACAGAGGAAGTGAGACAGGTGAAGGTATGCAGCGCATGGAGAGAGGAAGTGAGGCAGGTGAAGGTATGCAGCGCGTGGACAGGGGAAGTGAGACAGGTGAAGGTATGCAGCGCGTGGACAGAGTAAGTGAGACAGGTGAAGGTATACAGCACGTGGACGGAGGAAGTGAGACAGGTGAAGGTATGCAGCACGTGCACAGGAGGAGAATGAGACAGGTGAAGGTATGCAGCGCGTGGACATAGGAAGTGAGACAGTTGAAGGAATGCAGCGCGTGGACAGAGGAAGTGAGACAGGTGAAGGTATGCAGCGAGTGGACAGAGGAAGTGAGACAGGTGAATGTATGCAGCGCGTGGACAGGAGGAGAATGAGACAGGTGAAGGTATGCAGCACGCGGACAGGAGGAGAATGAGACAGGTGAAGGTATGTAGCGCGTGGACAGAGGAAGTGAGACAGGTGAAGGTATGCAGCGCGTGTACAGAGGGAGTGAGACAGGTGAAGGTATGCAGCGCGTGGACAGAGTGAGTGAGCCAGGTGAATGTATGCAACGTGTGTACAGAGGAAGTGAGACAGGTGAAGGTATACACCGCGTGGACAGGAGGAGAATGAGACAGGTGAAGGTATGCAGCGCGTGCACATAGGAAGTGAGTCAGGTGAAGGTATGCAGCGCGTGGACAGGAGGAGAATGAGACAGGTGAAGATATGAAGTGCATGGACAGAGGAAGTGAGACAGGTGAAGGTATGCAGCACGTGGACAGGAAGAGAATGAGACAGGTGAAGGTATGCAGCGCGTGGACAGGAAATGAATGAGACAGGTGAAGGCATGCAGCACGTGGACAGAGGAAGTGAGACAGGTGAAGGTATGCAGCGCGTGGACAGAGGGAGTGAGACAGGTGAAGGTATGCAGCGCGTGGACAGAGGGAGTGAGACAGGTGAAGGTATGCAGCGCGTGGACAGAGGGAGTGAGACAGGTGAAGGTATGCAGCGTGTGGACAGGAGGAGAATGAGACAGGTGAAGGTATGCATCGCGTGTACAGAGGAACTAAGTGAGGTGAAGGTATGCAGCACGTGGACAGGAGGAGCATGAGACAGGTGAAGGCATGCAGCGCGTGGACAGAGGGAGTGAGACAGGTGAAGGTATACAGCGCGTGGACAGAGGAAGTGAGACAGGTGAAGGTATGCAGCGCGTGGACAGAGGGAGTGAGACAGGTGAAGGTATGCAGCGCGTGGACAGAGGAGGTGAGACAGGTGAAGGTATGCAGCGCGTGGACAGAGGGAGTGAGACAGGTGAAGGTATGCAGCGCGTGGACAGAGGAGGTGAGACAGGTGAAGGTATGCAGCGCGTGGACAGAGGGAGTGAGACAGGTGAAGGTATGCAGCGCGTGAACAGAGGAAGTGAGGCAGGTGAAGGTATGCAGCGCGTGGACAGGAGGAGAATGAGACAGGTGAAGGTATGCAGCGAGTGGACAGGAGGAGAATGAGACAGGTGAAGGTATGTAGCGCGTGGACAGAGGAAGTGAGACAGGTGAAGGTATGCAGCACGTGTACAGAGGGAGTGAGACAGGTGAAGGTATGCAGCGCGTGGACAGAGGGAGTGAGCCAGGTGAAGGTATGCAACGCGTGGACAGAGGAAGTGAGACAGGTGAAGGTATGAAGCGCGTGGACAGAGGGAGTGAGACAGGTGAAGGTATGCAACGCGTGGACAGAGGAAGTGAGACATGTGAAGGTATACACCGCGTGGACAGGAGGAGAATGAGACAGGTGAAGGTATGCAGCGCGTGCACATAGGAAGTGAGTCAGGTGAAGGTATGCAGCGCGTGGACAGGAGGAGAAAGAGACAGGTGAAGATATGCAGTGCATGGACAGCGGAAGTGAGACAGGTGAAGGTATGCAGCGCGTGGACAGGAAGAGAATGAGACAGGTGAAGGTATGCAGCGCGTGGACAGGAGGAGAATGAGACAGGTGAAGGTATGCAGCACGTGGACAGAAGAAGTGAGACAGGTGAAGGTATGCAGCGCGTGGACAGAGGGAGTGAGACAGGTGAAGGTATGTAGCGCGTGGACAGAGGGAGTGAGACAGGTGAAGGTATGCAGCGCGTGGACAGAGGGAGTGAGACAGGTGAAGGTATGCAGCGTGTGGACAGAGGAACTAAGTCAGGTGAAGGTATGCAGCGCGTGGACAGGAGGAGAATGAGACAGGTGAAGGTATGCAGCGCGTGCACAGAGGAACTAAGTCAGGTGAAGGTATGCAGCGCGTGGACAGTAGGAGAATGAGACAGGTGAAGGTATGCAGTGCGTGGACAGGAGGAGAATGAGACAGGTGAAGGTATGCAGCGCGTGGACAGAGGGAGAGAGACAGGTGAAGGTAAGCAGCGCGTGGACAGAGGGAGTGAGACAGGTGAAGGTATGCAGCGTGTGGACAGGAGGAGAATGAGACAGTTGAAGGCATGCAGCGCGTGCACAGAGGAACTAAGTCAGGTGAAGGTATGCAGCGCGTGGACAGGAGGAGCATGAGACAGGTGAAGGTATGCAGCGCGTGTACAGAGGGAGTGAGACAGGTGAAGGTATAGAGCGCGTGGACAGAGGAAGTGAGACAGGTGAAGGTATGCAGCGCCTGGACAGGAGGAGAATGAGACAGGTGAAGGTATGCAGCGTGTGGACAGAGGGAGTGAGACAGGTGAAGGTATGCAGTGCGTGGACAGTGTAAGTGAGACAGGTGAAGGTATGCAGCGCATGGACAGGAGGAGAATGAGACAGGTGAAGGTATACAGCGCGTGAACAGGAGGAGAATGAGACAGGTGAAGGCATGCAGCGCGTGGTCAGAGGAAGTGAGACAGGTGAAGGTATGCAGCGCGTGGACAGGAGGAGAATGAGACAGGTGAAGGTATGCAGTGCATGGACAGAGGAAGTGAGACAGGTGAAGGTATGCAGCACGTGGACAGAGGAAATGAGACAGGTGAAGGTATGCAGCGCATGGACAGAGGAAGTGAGACAGGTGAAGGTATGCAGCACGTGGACAGAGGAAGTGAGACAGGTGAAGGTATGCAGCGAGTGGACTGAGGAAGTGAGACAGGTGAATGTATGCAGCGCGTGGACAGGAGGAGAATGAGACAGGTGAAGGTATGCAGCACGCGGACAGGAGGAGAATGAGACAGGTGAAGGTATGTAGCGCGTGGACAGAGGAAGTGAGACAGGTGAAGGTATGCAGCGCGTGTACAGAGGGAGTGAGACAGGTGAAGGTATGCAGCGCGTGGACAGAGGAAGTGAGACAGGTGAAGGTATGCAGCGCATGGAGAGAGGAAGTGAGGCAGGTGAAGGTATGCAGCGCGTGGACAGGGGAAGTGAGACAGGTGAAGGTATGCAGCGCGTGGACAGAGTAAGTGAGACAGGTGAAGGTATACAGCACGTGGACGGAGGAAGTGAGACAGGTGAAGGTATGCAGCACGTGCACAGGAGGAGAATGAGACAGGTGAAGGTATGCAGCGCGTGGACATAGGAAGTGAGACAGTTGAAGGAATGCAGCGCGTGGACAGAGGAAGTGAGACAGGTGAAGGTATGCAGCGAGTGGACAGAGGAAGTGAGACAGGTGAATGTATGCAGCGCGTGGACAGGAGGAGAATGAGACAGGTGAAGGTATGCAGCACGCGGACAGGAGGAGAATGAGACAGGTGAAGGTATGTAGCGCGTGGACAGAGGAAGTGAGACAGGTGAAGGTATGCAGCGCGTGTACAGAGGGAGTGAGACAGGTGAAGGTATGCAGCGCGTGGACAGAGTGAGTGAGCCAGGTGAATGTATGCAACGTGTGTACAGAGGAAGTGAGACAGGTGAAGGTATACACCGCGTGGACAGGAGGAGAATGAGACAGGTGAAGGTATGCAGCGCGTGCACATAGGAAGTGAGTCAGGTGAAGGTATGCAGCGCGTGGACAGGAGGAGAATGAGACAGGTGAAGATATGAAGTGCATGGACAGAGGAAGTGAGACAGGTGAAGGTATGCAGCACGTGGACAGGAAGAGAATGAGACAGGTGAAGGTATGCAGCGCGTGGACAGGAAATGAATGAGACAGGTGAAGGCATGCAGCACGTGGACAGAGGAAGTGAGACAGGTGAAGGTATGCAGCGCGTGGACAGAGGGAGTGAGACAGGTGAAGGTATGCAGCGCGTGGACAGAGGGAGTGAGACAGGTGAAGGTATGCAGCGCGTGGACAGAGGGAGTGAGACAGGTGAAGGTATGCAGCGTGTGGACAGGAGGAGAATGAGACAGGTGAAGGTATGCATCGCGTGTACAGAGGAACTAAGTGAGGTGAAGGTATGCAGCACGTGGACAGGAGGAGCATGAGACAGGTGAAGGCATGCAGCGCGTGGACAGAGGGAGTGAGACAGGTGAAGGTATACAGCGCGTGGACAGAGGAAGTGAGACAGGTGAAGGTATGCAGCGCGTGGACAGAGGGAGTGAGACAGGTGAAGGTATGCAGCGCGTGGACAGAGGAGGTGAGACAGGTGAAGGTATGCAGCGCGTGGACAGAGGGAGTGAGACAGGTGAAGGTATGCAGCGCGTGGACAGAGGAGGTGAGACAGGTGAAGGTATGCAGCGCGTGGACAGAGGGAGTGAGACAGGTGAAGGTATGCAGCGCGTGAACAGAGGAAGTGAGGCAGGTGAAGGTATGCAGCGCGTGGACAGGAGGAGAATGAGACAGGTGAAGGTATGCAGCGCGTGGACAGGAGGAGAATGAGACAGGTGAAGGTATGTAGCGCGTGGACAGAGGAAGTGAGACAGGTGAAGGTATGCAGCACGTGTACAGAGGGAGTGAGACAGGTGAAGGTATGCAGCGCGTGGACAGAGGGAGTGAGCCAGGTGAAGGTATGCAACGCGTGGACAGAGGAAGTGAGACAGGTGAAGGTATGAAGCGCGTGGACAGAGGGAGTGAGACAGGTGAAGGTATGCAACGCGTGGACAGAGGAAGTGAGACAGGTGAAGGTATACACCGCGTGGACAGGAGGAGAATGAGACAGGTGAAGGTATGCAGCGCGTGCACATAGGAAGTGAGTCAGGTGAAGGTATGCAGCGCGTGGACAGGAGGAGAAAGAGACAGGTGAAGATATGCAGTGCATGGACAGCGGAAGTGAGACAGGTGAAGGTATGCAGCGCGTGGACAGGAAGAGAATGAGACAGGTGAAGGTATGCAGCGCGTGGACAGGAGGAGAATGAGACAGGTGAAGGTATGCAGCACGTGGACAGAAGAAGTGAGACAGGTGAAGGTATGCAGCGCGTGGACAGAGGGAGTGAGACAGGTGAAGGTATGTAGCGCGTGGACAGAGGGAGTGAGACAGGTGAAGGTATGCAGCGCGTGGACAGAGGGAGTGAGACAGGTGAAGGTATGCAGCGTGTGGACAGAGGAACTAAGTCAGGTGAAGGTATGCAGCGCGTGGACAGGAGGAGAATGAGACAGGTGAAGGTATGCAGCGCGTGCACAGAGGAACTAAGTCAGGTGAAGGTATGCAGCGCGTGGACAGTAGGAGAATGAGACAGGTGAAGGTATGCAGTGCGTGGACAGGAGGAGAATGAGACAGGTGAAGGTATGCAGCGCGTGGACAGAGGGAGTGAGACAGGTGAAGGTATGCAGCGCGTGGACAGAGGGAGTGAGACAGGTGAAGGTATGCAGCGTGTGGACAGGAGGAGAATGAGACAGTTGAAGGCATGCAGCGCGTGCACAGAGGAACTAAGTCAGGTGAAGGTATGCAGCGCGTGGACAGGAGGAGCATGAGACAGGTGAAGGTATGCAGCGCGTGTACAGAGGGAGTGAGACAGGTGAAGGTATAGAGCGCGTGGACAGAGGAAGTGAGACAGGTGAAGGTATGCAGCGCGTGGACAGAGGGAGTGAGACAGGTGAAGGTATGCAGCGCGTGGACAGAGGAGGTGAGACAGGTGAAGGAATGCAGCGCGTGGACAGAGGGAGTGAGACAGGTGAAGGTATGCAGCGCGTGCACAGAGGAAGTGAGGCAGGTGAAGGTATGCAGCGCGTGGACAGGAGGAGAATGAGACAGGTGAAGGTGTGCAGCGCGTGGACAAAGGAAGCGAGACAGGTGAAGGTATGCAGCGCGTGGACAGAGGAAGTGAGACAGGTCATGGTATGCAGCGTGTGGACAGAGGGAGTGAGACAGGTGAAGGTATGCAGTGCGTGGACAGTGGAAGTGAGACAGGTGAAGGTATGCAGCGCATGGACAGGAGGAGAATGAGACAGGTGAAGGTATACAGCGCGTGAACAGGAGGAGAATGAGACAGGGGAAGGTATGCAGCGTGTGGACAGGAGGAGAATGAGACAGGTGAAGGTATGCAGCGCGTGGACAGGAGGAGAATGAGACAGGTGAAGGTATGTAGCGCGTGGACAGATGAAGTGAGACAGGTGAAGGTATGCAGCGCGTGTACAGAGGGAGTGAGACAGGTGAAGGTATGCAGCGCGTGGACAGAGGGAGTGAGACAGGTGAAGGTATGCAACGTGTGGACAGAGTAAGTGAGACAGGTGAAGGTATGAAGCGCGTGGACAGAGGGAGTGAGACAGGTGCAGGTATGCAACGCGTGGACAGAGGAAGTGAGACAGGTGAAGGTATACACCGTGTGGACAGGAGGAGAATGAGACAGGTGAAGGTATGCAGCGCGTGGACAGGAGGAGAATGAGACAGGTGAAGATATGCAGTGCATGGACAGAGGAAGTGAGACAGGTGAAGGTATGCAGCGCGTGGACAGGAAGAGAATGAGACAGGTGAAGGTATGCAGCGCGTGTACAGGAGGAGAATGAGACAGGTGAAGGTATGCAGCGCGTGGACAGAGGGAGTGAGACAGTTGAAGGTATGCAGCGCGTGGACAGAGGGAGTGAGACAGGTGAAGGTATGCAGCGCGTGGACAGAGGGAGTGAGACAGGTGAAGGTATGCAGCGTGTGGACAGGAGGAGAATGAGACAGGTGAAGGTATGCAGCGCGTGCACAGAGGAACTAAGTCAGGTGAAGGTATGCTGCGCATGGACAGGAGGAGAATGAGACAGGTGAAGGTGTGCAGCGCGTGGACAAAGGAAGCGAGACAGGTGAAGGTATGCAGCGCGTGGACAGAGGAAGTGAGACAGGTGAAGGTACGCAGTGCGTGGACATTGGAAGTGAGACAGGTGAAGGTATGCAGCGCATGGACAGGAGGAGAAAGAGACAGGTGAAGGTATACAGCGCGTGAACAGGAGGAGAATGAGACAGGTGAAGGCATGCAGCGCGTGGTCAGAGGAAGTGAGACAGGTGAAGGTATGCAGCGCGTGGACAGAGGAAGTGAGACAGGTGAAGGTATACACTGCGTGTACTGGAGGAGAATGAGACAGGTGAAGGTATGCAGCGAGTGGACAGGAGGAGAATGAGACAGGTGAAGTTATGCAGCGCGTGCACATAGGAAGTGAGTCAGGTGAAGGTATGCAGCGCGTGGACAGGAGGAGAATGAGACAGGTGAAGGTATGCAGTGAATGGACAGAGGAAGTGAGACAGGTGAAGGTATGCAGCGCGTGGACAGGAGGAGAATGAGACAGGTGAAGGTATGCAGCGCGTGGACAGGAGGAGAATGAGACAGGTGAAGGTATGCAGTGCGTGGACAGAGGAAGTGAGACAGGTGAAGGTATACACCGCGTGGAAAGGAGAAGAATGAGACAGGTGAAGGTATGCAGCGCGTGGACAGGAGGAGAATGAGACAGGTGAAGGTATGCAGCGCGTGAACAGAGGAAGTGAGTCAGGTGAAGGTATGCAGCGCGTGGACAGGAGGAGAATGAGACAGGAGAAGGTATGCAACGCATGGACAGGAGGAGAATGAGACAGGTGAAAGGTATGCAGCGCGTGGACAGCAGGAGAATGAGACAAGTGAAGGTATGCAGCGCATGGACAGGAGGAGAATTAGACAGGTGAAAGGTATGCAGCGCGTGGACAGCAGGAGAATGAGACAGGTGAAGGTATGCAGCGCGTGGACAGAGGGAGTGAGACAGGTGAAGGTATGCAACGCGTGGACAGAGGAAGTGAGACAGGTGTAGGTATGCAGCGCGTGGACAGGAGGAGACTGAGACAGGTGAAGGTATGCAGCGCGTGCAGAGAGGAAGTGAGACAGGTGAAGGTATGCAGCGCTTGGACAGGAGGAGAATCAGACAGGTGAAGGTATGCAGCACGTGGACAGAGGAAGTGAGACAGTTGAAGGAATGCAGCGCGTGGACAGAGGAACTGAGACAGGTGAAGCTATGCAGCGCGTGGAGAGGAGGAGAATGAGACAGTTGAAGGTATGCAGCACGTGGACAGAGGAAGTGAGACAGGTGAAGGTATGCAGCGCGTGGACAGAGGAAGTGAGACAGGTGAAGGTATGCAGCGCGTGGAGAGAGGAAGTGAGACAGGTGAAGGTATGCAGTGCGTGGACAGAGGAAGTGAGACAGGTGAAGGTATGCAGTGCGTGGACAGAGGAAGTGAGTCAGGTGAAGGTATGCAGTGCGTGGACAGAGGAAGTGAGACAGGCGAAGGTATGCAGCGCGTGGACAGAGGAAGTGAGACAGGTGAAGGTATGCAGTGCGTGGACAGAGGAGGTGAGACAGGTGAAGGTATGCAGCGCGTGGACCGAGGAAGTGAGACAGGTGAAGGTATGCAGCGCGTTTACAGAGGGAGTGAGATAGGTGAAGGTATGAAGCGTGTGGACATAGCAAGTGAGTCAGGTGAAGGTATGCAGCACGAGGACAGTAGGAGAATGAGACAGGTGAAGGTATGCAGCACGTGGATCGAGGAAGTGAGACAGGTGAAGGTATGCAGCGCGTGGACCGAGGAAGCGAGACAGGTGAAGGTATGCAGCGCGTGGACAGAGGAAGTGAGACAGGTGATGGTATGCAGCGCGTGGACCGTGGGAGTGAGATAGGTGTAGGTATGCAGCGCGTGCACAGAGGAAGTGAGTCAGGTGATGGTATGCAGCGCGTGTACAGAGTGAGTGAGACAGGTGAAGGTATGCAGCGCGTGGACAGAGGGAGTGAGACAGGTGAATGTATGCAGTGCGTGGACAGAGGGAGTGAGACAGGTGAAGGTATGCAGCGCGTGGACAGAGGAAGTGAGACAGGTGAAGGTATGCAGCGCGTGGACAGATGGAGTGAGACAGGTGAAGGTATGCAGCGTGTGGACAGAGGAAGTGAGTCAGGTGAAGATATGCAGCGCGTGGACAGGAGGAGAATGAGACAGTTGCAGGTATGCAGCGCGTGGACAGGAGGAGAATGAGACAGGTGAAGATATGCAGTGCATGGACAGAGGAAGTGAGACAGGTGAAGGTATGCAGCGCGTGGACAGGAAGAGAATGAGACAGGTGAAGGTATGCAGCGCGTGGACAGGAAAAGAATGAGACAGGTGAAGGTATGCAGCACGTGGACAGAGGAAGTGAGACAGGTCAAGGTATGCAGCGCGTGGACAGAGGGAGTGAGACAGGTGAAGGTATGCAGCGCGTGGACAGAGGGAGTGAGACAGGTGAAGGTATGCAGCGCGTGGACAGAGGGAGTGAGACAGGTGAAGGTATGCAGCGTGTGGACAGGAGGAGAATGAGACAGGTGACGGTATGCAGCGCGTGGACAGAGGGAGTGAGACAGGTGAAGGTATACAGCGCGTGGACAGAGGAAGTGAGACAGGTGAAGGTATGCAGTGCGTGGACAGAGGAAGTGAGACAGGCGAAGGTATGCAGCGCGTGGACAGAGGAAGTGAGACAGGTGAAGGTATGCAGTGCGTGGACAGAGGAAGTGAGACAGGTGAAGGTATGCAGTGCGTGGACAGAGGAAGTGAGTCAGGTGAAGGTATGCAGTGCGTGGACAGAGGAAGTGAGACAGGCGAAGGTATGCAGCGCGTGGACAGAGGAAGTGAGACAGGTGAAGCTATGCAGTGCGTGGACAGAGGAGGTGAGACAGGTGAAGGTATGCAGCGCGTGGACCAAGGAAGTGAGACAGGTGAAGGTATGCAGCGCGTGTACAGAGGGAGTGAGATAGGTGAAGGTATGAAGCGCGTGGACAGAGCAAGTGAGTCAGGTGAAGGTATGCAGCACGAGGACAGTAGGAGAATGAGACAGGTGAAGGTATGCAGCACGTGGATCGAGGAAGTGAGACAGGTGAAGGTATGCAGCGCGTGGACCGAGGAAGCGAGACAGGTGAAGGTATGCAGCGCGTGGACAGAGGAAGTGAGACAGGTGAAGGTATGCAGCGCGTGGACCGTGGGAGTGAGATAGGTGTAGGTATGCAGCGCGTGCACAGAGGAAGTGAGTCAGGTGATGGTATGCAGCGCGTGTACAGAGTGAGTGAGACAGGTGAAGGTATGCAGCGCGTGGACAGAGGGAGTGAGACAGGTGAATGTATGCAGTGCGTGGACAGAGGGAGTGAGACAGGTGAAGGTATGCAGCGCGTGGACAGAGGAAGTGAGACAGGTGAAGGTATGCAGCGCGTGGACAGATGGAGTGAGACAGGTGAAGGTATGCAGCGTGTGGACAGAGGAAGTGAGTCAGGTGAAGATATGCAGCGCGTGGACAGGAGGAGAATGAGACAGTTGCAGGTATGCAGCGCGTGGACAGGAGGAGAATGAGACAGGTGAAGATATGCAGTGCATGGACAGAGGAAGTGAGACAGGTGAAGGTATGCAGCGCGTGGACAGGAAGAGAATGAGACAGGTGAAGGTATGCAGCGCGTGGACAGGAAAAGAATGAGACAGGTGAAGGTATGCAGCACGTGGACAGAGGAAGTGAGACAGGTCAAGGTATGCAGCGCGTGGACAGAGGGAGTGAGACAGGTGAAGGTATGCAGCGCGTGGACAGAGGGAGTGAGACAGGTGAAGGTATGCAGCGCGTGGACAGAGGGAGTGAGACAGGTGAAGGTATGCAGCGTGTGGACAGGAGGAGAATGAGACAGGTGACGGTATGCAGTGCGTGGACAGAGGGAGTGAGACAGGTGAAGGTATACAGCGCGTGGACAGAGGAAGTGAGACAGGTGAAGGTATACAGCGCGTGGACAGAGGGAGTGAGCCAGGTGAAGGTATGCAACGCGTGGACAGAGGAAGTGAGACAGGTGAAGGTATGAAGCGCGTGGACAGAGGGAGTGAGACAGGTGAAGGTATGCAACGCGTGGACAGAGGAAGTGAGACAGGTGAAGGTATATACCGCGTGGACCGGAAGAGAATGAGACAGGTGAAGGTATGCAGCGCGTGCACATAGGAAGTGAGTCAGGTGAAGGTATGCAGCGCGTGGACAGGAGGAGAAAGAGACAGGTGAAGATATGCAGTGCATTGACAGCGGAAGTGAGACAGGTGAAGGTATGCAGCACGTGGACAGGAAGAGAATGAGACAGGTGAAGGTATGCAGCGCGTGGACAGGAGGAGAATGAGACAGGTGAAGGTATGCAGCACGTGGACAGAGGAAGTGAGACAGGTGAAGGTATGCAGCGCGTGGACAGAGGGAGTGAGACAGGTGAAGGTATGCAGCGCGTGGACAGAGGGAGTGAGACAGGTGAAGGTATGCAGCGCGTGGACAGAGGGAGTGAGACAGGTGAAGGTATGCAGCGTGTGGACAGAGGAACTAAGTCAGGTGAAGGTATGCAGCGCGTGGACAGGAGGAGAATGAGACAGGTGAAGGTATGCAGCGCGTGCACAGAGGAACTAAGTCAGGTGAAGGTATGCAGCGCGTGGACAGGAGGAGAATGAGACAGGTGAAGGTATGCAGCGCGTGGACAGGAGGAGAATGAGACAGGTGAAGGTATGCAGCGCGTGGACAGGAGGAGAATGAGACAGGTGAAGGTATGCAGCGCGTGGACAGAGGGAGTGAGACAGGTGAAGGTATGCAGCGCGTGGACAGAGGGAGTGAGACAGGTGAAGGTGTGCAGCGTGTGAACAGGAGGAGAATGAGACAGGTGAAGGTATGCAGCGCGTGCACAGAGGAACTAAGTCAGGTGAAGGTATGCAGCGCGTGGACAGGAGGAGCATGAGACAGGTGAAGGTATGCAACGCGTGGACAGAGGGAGTGAGACAGGTGAAGGTATAGAGCGCGTGGACAGAGGAAGTGAGACAGGTGAAGGTATGCAGCGCGTGGACAGAGGGAGTGAGACAGGTGAAGGAATGCAGCGCGTGGACAGATGGAGTGAGACAGGTGAAGGTATGCAGCGCGTGCACAGAGGAAGTGAGGCAGGTGAAGGTATGCAGCGCGTGGACAGGAGGAGAATGAGATAGTTGAAGGTGTGCAGCGCGTGGACAAAGGAAGCGAGACAGGTGAAGGTATGCAGCGCGTGGACAGAGGAAGTGAGACAGGTGATGGTATGCAGCGTGTGGACAGATGGAGTGAGACAGGTGAAGGTATGCAGTGCGTGCACAGTGGAAGTGAGACAGGTGAAGGTATGCAGCGCATGGACAGGAGGAGAATGGGACAGGTGAAGGTATACAGCGCGTGAACAGGAGGAGAATGAGACAGGTGAAGGTATGCAGCGTGTGGACAGGAGGAGAATGAGACAGGTGAAGGTATGCAGCGCGTGGACAGGAGGAGAATGAGACAGGTGAAGGTATGTAGCGCGTGGACAGAGGAAGTGAGACAGGTGAAGGTATGCAGCGCGTGTACAGAGGGAGTGAGACAGGTGAAGGTATGCAGCGCGTGGACAGAGGGAGTGAGACAGGTGAAGGTATGCAACGCGTGGACAGAGGAAGTGAGACAGGTGAAGGTATGAAGCGAGTGGACAGAGCAAGTGAGTCAGGTGAAGGTATGCAGCACGAGGATAGTAGGAGAATGAGACAGGTGAAGGTATGCAGCACGTGGATCGAGGAAGTGAGACAGGTGAAGGTATGCAGCGCGTGGACCGAGGAAGCGAGACAGGTGAAGGTATGCAGCGCGTGGACAGAGGAAGTGAGACAGGTGAAGGTATGCAGCGCGTGGACCGTGGGAGTGAGATAGGTGTAGGTATGCAGCGCGTGCACAGAGGAAGTGAGTCAGGTGATGGTATGCAGCGCGTGTACAGAGTGAGTGAGACAGGTGAAGGTATGCAGCGCGTGGACAGAGGGAGTGAGACAGGTGAATGTATGCAGTGCGTGGACAGAGGGAGTGAGACAGGTGAAGGTATGCAACGCATGTACAGAGGGAATGAGACAGGTGAAGGTATGCAGCGCGTGCACATAGGATGTGAGTCAGGTGAAGGTATGCAGCGCGTGGACAGGAGGAGAAAGAGACAGGTGAAGATATGCAGTGCATTGACAGCGGAAGTGAGACAGGTGAAGGTATGCAGCGCGTGGACAGGAAGAGAATGAGACAGGTGAAGGTATGCAGCGCGTGGACAGGAGGAGAATGAGACAGGTGAAGGTATGCAGCACGTGGACAGAGGAAGTGAGACAGGTGAAGGTATGCAGCGCGTGGACAGAGGGAGTGAGACAGGTGAAGGTATGCAGCGCGTGGACAGAGGGAGTGAGACAGGTGAAGGTATGCAGCGCGTGGACAGAGGGAGTGAGACAGGTGAAGGTATGCAGCGTGTGGACAGAGGAACTAAGTCAGGTGAAGTTATGCAGCGCGTGGACAGGAGGAGAATGAGACAGGTGAAGGTATGCAGCGCGTGCACAGAGGAACTAAGTCAGGTGAAGGTATGCAGCGCGTGGACAGGAGGAGAATGAGACAGGTGAAGGTATGCAGCGCGTGGACAGGAGGAGAATGAGACAGGTGAAGGTATGCAGCGCGTGGACAGGAGGAGAATGAGACAGGTGAAGGTATGCAGCGCGTGGACAGAGGGAGTGAGACAGGTGAAGGTATGCAGCGCGTGGACAGAGGGAGTGAGACAGGTGAAGGTGTGCAGCGTGTGAACAGGAGGAGAATGAGACAGGTGAAGGTATGCAGCGCGTGCACAGAGGAACTAAGTCAGGTGAAGGTATGCAGCGCGTGGACAGGAGGAGCATGAGACAGGTGAAGGTATGCAACGCGTGGACAGAGGGAGTGAGACAGGTGAAGGTATAGAGCGCGTGGACAGAGGAAGTGAGACAGGTGAAGGTATGCAGCGCGTGGACAGAGGGAGTGAGACAGGTGAAGGAATGCAGCGCGTGGACAGATGGAGTGAGACAGGTGAAGGTATGCAGCGCGTGCACAGAGGAAGTGAGGCAGGTGAAGGTATGCAGCGCGTGGACAGGAGGAGAATGAGATAGTTGAAGGTGTGCAGCGCGTGGACAAAGGAAGCGAGACAGGTGAAGGTATGCAGCGCGTGGACAGAGGAAGTGAGACAGGTGATGGTATGCAGCGTGTGGACAGATGGAGTGAGACAGGTGAAGGTATGCAGTGCGTGCACAGTGGAAGTGAGACAGGTGAAGGTATGCAGCGCATGGACAGGAGGAGAATGGGACAGGTGAAGGTATACAGCGCGTGAACAGGAGGAGAATGAGACAGGTGAAGGTATGCAGCGTGTGGACAGGAGGAGAATGAGACAGGTGAAGGTATGCAGCGCGTGGACAGGAGGAGAATGAGACAGGTGAAGGTATGTAGCGCGTGGACAGAGGAAGTGAGACAGGTGAAGGTATGCAGCGCGTGTACAGAGGGAGTGAGACAGGTGAAGGTATGCAGCGCGTGGACAGAGGGAGTGAGACAGGTGAAGGTATGCAACGCGTGGACAGAGGAAGTGAGACAGGTGAAGGTATGAAGCGCGTGGACAGAGCAAGTGAGTCAGGTGAAGGTATGCAGCACGAGGATAGTAGGAGAATGAGACAGGTGAAGGTATGCAGCACGTGGATCGAGGAAGTGAGACAGGTGAAGGTATGCAGCGCGTGGACCGAGGAAGCGAGACAGGTGAAGGTATGCAGCGCGTGGACAGAGGAAGTGAGACAGGTGAAGGTATGCAGCGCGTGGACCGTGGGAGTGAGATAGGTGTAGGTATGCAGCGCGTGCACAGAGGAAGTGAGTCAGGTGATGGTATGCAGCGCGTGTACAGAGTGAGTGAGACAGGTGAAGGTATGCAGCGCGTGGACAGAGGGAGTGAGACAGGTGAATGTATGCAGTGCGTGGACAGAGGGAGTGAGACAGGTGAAGGTATGCAGCGCGTGGACAGAGGAAGTGAGACAGGTGAAGGTATGCAGCGCGTGGACAGAGGGAGTGAGACAGGTGAAGGTATGCAGCGCGTGGACAGAGGAAGTGAGTCAGGTGAAGGTATGCAGCGCGTGGACAGGAGGAGAATGAGACAGGTGAAGATATGCAGTGCATGGACAGAGGAAGTGAGACAGGTGAAGGTATGCAGCGCGTGGACAGGAAGAGAATGAGACAGGTGAAGGTATGCAGCGCGTGGACAGGAAAAGAATGAGACAGGTGAAGGTATGCAGCACGTGGACAGAGGAAGTGAGACAGGTGAAGGTATGCAGCGCGTGGACAGAGCGAGTGAGACAGGTGAAGGTATGCAGCGCGTGGACAGAGGGAGTGAGACAGGTGAAGGTATGCAGCGCGTGGACAGAGGGAGTGAGACAGGTGAAGGTATGCAGCGTGTGGACAGGAGGAGAATGAGACAGGTGACGGTATGCAGCGCGTGCACAGAGCAACTAAGTCAGGTGAACGTATGCAGCGCGTGGACAGGAGGAGCATGAGACAGGTGAAGGTATGCAGCGCGTGGACAGAGGGAGTGAGACAGGTGAAGGTATACAGCGCGTGGACAGAGGAAGTGAGACAGGTGAAGGTATACAGCGCGTGGAGAGAGGGAGTGAGCCAGGTGAAGGTATGCAACGCGTGGACAGAGGAAGTGAGACAGGTGAAGGTATGAAGCGCGTGGACAGAGGGAGTGAGACAGGTGAAGGTATGCAACGCGTGGACAGAGGAAGTGAGACAGGTGAAGGTATACACCGCGTGGACAGGAGGAGAATGAGACAGGTGAAGGTATGCAGCGCGTGCACATAGGAAGTGAGTCAGGTGAAGGTATGCAGCGCGTGGACAGGAGGAGAAAGAGACAGGTGAAGATATGCAGTGCATGGACAGCGGAAGTGAGACAGGTGAAGGTATGCAGTGCGTGGACAGTGGAAGTGAGACAGGTGAAGGTATGCAGCGCATGGACAGGAGGAGAATGGGACAGGTGAAGGTATACAGCGCGTGAACAGGAGGAGAATGAGACAGGTGAAGGTATGCAGCACGTGGACAGAGGAAGTGAGACAGGTGAAGGTATGCAGCGCGTGGACAGAGGGAGTGAGACAGGTGAAGGTATACAGCGCGTGGACAGAGGAAGTGAGACAGGTGAAGGTATACAGCGCGTGGACAGAGGGAGTGAGCCAGGTGAAGGTATGCAACGCGTGGACAGAGGAAGTGAGACAGGTGAAGGTATGAAGCGCGTGGACAGAGGGAGTGAGACAGGTGAAGGTATGCAACGCGTGGACAGAGGAAGTGAGACAGGTGAAGGTATACACCGCGTGAACTGGAGGAGAATGAGACAGGTGAAGGTATGCAGCGCGTGCACATAGGAAGTGAGTCAGGTGAAGGTATGCAGCGCGTGGACAGAGGATGTGAGACAGGTGATGGTATGCAGCGTGTGGACAGATGGAGTGAGTCAGGTGAAGGTATGCAGTGCGTGGACAGTGGAAGTGAGACAGGTGAAGGTATGCAGCGCATGGACAGGAGGAGAATGGGACAGGTGAAGGTATACAGCGCGTGAACAGGAGGAGAATGAGACAGGTGAAGGTATGCAGCACGTGGACAGAGGAAGTGAGACAGGTGAAGGTATGCAGCGCGTGGACAGAGGGAGTGAGACAGGTGAAGGTATGCAGCGCGTGGACAGAGGGAGTGAGACAGGTGAAGGTATGCAGCGCGTGGACAGAGGGAGTGAGACAGGTGAAGGTATGCAGCGTGTGGACAGAGGAACTAAGTCAGGTGAAGGTATGCAGCGCGTGGACAGGAGGAGAATGAGACAGGTGAAGGTATGCAGCGCGTGCACAGAGGAACTAAGTCAGGTGAAGGTATGCAGCGCGTGGACAGGAGGAGAATGAGACAGGTGAAGGTATGCAGCGCGTGGACAGGAGGAGAATGAGACAGGTGAAGGTATGCAGCGCGTGGACAGGAGGAGAATGAGACAGGTGAAGGTATGCAGCGCGTGGACAGAGGGAGTGAGACAGGTGAAGGTATGCAGCGCGTGGACAGAGGGAGTGAGACAGGTGAAAGTGTGCAGCGTGTGAACAGGAGGAGAATGAGACAGGTGAAGGTATGCAGCGCGTGCACAGAGGAACTAAGTCAGGTGAAGGTATGCAGCGCGTGGACAGGAGGAGCATGAGACAGGTGAAGGTATGCAACGCGTGGACAGAGGGAGTGAGACAGGTGAAGGTATAGAGCGCGTGGACAGAGGAAGTGAGACAGGTGAAGGTATGCAGCGCGTGGACAGAGGGAGTGAGACAGGTGAAGGTATGCAGCGCGTGCACAGAGGAAGTGAGGCAGGTGAAGGTATGCAGCGCGTGGACAGATGGAGTGAGACAGGTGATGGTATGCAGCGCGTGGACAGAGGGAGTGAGACAGGTGAAGGTATGCAGCGCATGGACAGGAGGAGAATGGGACAGGTGAAGGTATACAGCGCGTGAACAGGAGGAGAATGAGACAGGTGAAGGTATGCAGCGTGTGGACAGGAGGAGAATGAGACAGGTGAAGGTATGCAGCGCGTGGACAGGAGGAGAATGAGACAGGTGAAGGTATGTAGCGCGTAGACAGAGGAAGTGAGACAGGTGAAGGTATGCAGCGCGTGTACAGAGGGAGTGAGACAGGTGAAGGTATGCAGCGCGTGGACAGAGGGAGTGAGACAGGTGAAGGTATGCAACGCGTGGACAGAGGAAGTGAGACAGGTGAAGGTATGAAGCGCGTGGACAGAGCAAGTGAGTCAGGTGAAGGTATGCAGCACGAGGATAGTAGGAGAATGAGACAGGTGAAGGTATGCAGCACGTGGATCGAGGAAGTGAGACAGGTGAAGGTATGCAGCGCGTGGACCGAGGAAGCGAGACAGGTGAAGGTATGCAGCGCGTGGACAGAGGAAGTGAGACAGGTGAAGGTATGCAGCGCGTGGACCGTGGGAGTGAGATAGGTGTAGGTATGCAGCGCGTGTACAGAGGAAGTGAGTCAGGTGATGGTATGCAGCGCGTGTACAGAGTGAGTGAGACAGGTGAAGGTATGCAGCGCGTGGACAGAGGGAGTGAGACAGGTGAATGTATGCAGTGCGTGGACAGAGGGAGTGAGACAGGTGAAGGTATGCAGCGCGTGGACAGAGGAAGTGAGACAGGTGAAGGTATGCAGCGCGTGGACAGATGGAGTGAGACAGGTGAAGGTATGCAGCGCGTGGACAGAGGAAGTGAGTCAGGTGAAGGTATGCAGCGCGTGGACAGGAGGAGAATGAGACAGGTGAAGATATGCAGTGCATGGACAGAGGAAGTGAGACAGGTGAAGGTATGCAGCGCGTGGACAGGAAGAGAATGAGACAGGTGAAGGTATGCAGCGCGTGGACAGGAAAAGAATGAGACAGGTGAAGGTATGCAGCACGTGGACAGAGGAAGTGAGACAGGTGAAGTTATGCAGCGCGTGGACAGAGCGAGTGAGACAGGTGAAGGTATGCAGCGCGTGGACAGAGGGAGTGAGACAGGTGAAGGTATGCAGCGCGTGGACAGAGGGAGTGAGACAGGTGAAGGTATGCAGCGTGTGGACAGGAGGAGAATGAGACAGGTGACGGTATGCAGCGCGTGCACAGAGCAACTAAGTCAGGTGAACGTATGCAGCGCGTGGACAGGAGGAGCATGAGACAGGTGAAGGTATGCAGCGCGTGGACAGAGGGAGTGAGACAGGTGAAGGTATACAGCGCGTGGACAGAGGAAGTGAGACAGGTGAAGGTATACAGCGCGTGGAGAGAGGGAGTGAGCCAGGTGAAGGTATGCAACGCGTGGACAGAGGAAGTGAGACAGGTGAAGGTATGAAGCGCGTGGACAGAGGGAGTGAGACAGGTGAAGGTATGCAACGCGTGGACAGAGGAAGTGAGACAGGTGAAGGTATACACCGCGTGGACAGGAGGAGAATGAGACAGGTGAAGGTATGCAGCGCGTGCACATAGGAAGTGAGTCAGCTGAAGGTATGCAGCGCGTGGACAGGAGGAGAAAGAGACAGGTGAAGATATGCAGTGCATGGACAGCGGAAGTGAGACAGGTGAAGGTATGCAGTGCGTGGACAGTGGAAGTGAGACAGGTGAAGGTATGCAGCGCATGGACAGGAGGAGAATGGGACAGGTGAAGGTATACAGCGTGTGAACAGGAGGAGAATGAGACAGGTGAAGGTATGCAGCACGTGGACAGAGGAAGTGAGACAGGTGAAGGTATGCAGCGCGTGGACAGAGGGAGTGAGACAGGTGAAGGTATACAGCGCGTGGACAGAGGAAGTGAGACAGGTGAAGGTATACAGCGCGTGGACAGAGGGAGTGAGCCAGGTGAAGGTATGCAACGCGTGGACAGAGGAAGTGAGACAGGTGAAGGTATGAAGCGCGTGGACAGAGGGAGTGAGACAGGTGAAGGTATGCAACGCGTGGACAGAGGAAGTGAGACAGGTGAAGGTATACACCGTGTGGACAGGAGGAGAATGAGACACGTGAAGGTATGCAGCGCGTGCACATAGGAAGTGAGTCAGGTGAAGGTATGCAGCGCGTGGACAGAGGATGTGAGACAGGTGATGGTATGCAGCGTGTGGACAGATGGAGTGAGTCAGGTGAAGGTATGCAGTGCGTGGACAGTGGAAGTGAGACAGGTGAAGGTATGCAGCGCATGGACAGGAGGAGAATGGGACAGGTGAAGGTATACAGCGCGTGAACAGGAGGAGAATGAGACAGGTGAAGGTATGCAGCACGTGGACAGAGGAAGTGAGACAGGTGAAGGTATGCAGCGCGTGGACAGAGGGAGTGAGACAGGTGAAGGTATGCAGCGCGTGGACAGAGGGAGTGAGACAGGTGAAGGTATGCAGCGCGTGGACAGAGGGAGTGAGACAGGTGAAGGTATGCAGCGTGTGGACAGAGGAACAAAGTCAGGTGAAGGTATGCAGCGCGTGGACAGGAGGAGAATGAGACAGGTGAAGGTATGCAGCGCGTGCACAGAGGAACTAAGTCAGGTGAAGGTATGCAGCGCGTGGACAGGCGGAGAATGAGACAGGTGAAGGTATGCAGCGCGTGGACAGGAGGAGAATGAGACAGGTGAAGGTATGCAGCGCGTGGACAGGAGGAGAATGAGACAGGTGAAGGTATGCAGCGCGTGGACAGAGGGAGTGAGACAGGTGAAGGTATGCAGCGCGTGGACAGAGGGAGTGAGACAGGTGAAGGTGTGCAGCGTGTGAACAGGAGGAGAATGAGACAGGTGAAGGTATGCAGCGCGTGCACAGAGGAACTAAGTCAGGTGAAGGTATGCAGCGCGTGGACAGGAGGAGCATGAGACAGGTGAAGGTATGCAACGCGTGGACAGAGGGAGTGAGACAGGTAAAGGTATAGAGCGCGTGGACAGAGGAAGTGAGACAGGTGAAGGTATGCAGCGCGTGGACAGAGGGAGTGAGACAGGTGAAGGTATGCAGCGCGTGCACAGAGGAAGTGAGGCAGGTGAAGGTATGCAGCGCGTGGACAGGAGGAGAATGAGATAGGTGAAGTTGTGCAGCGCGTGGACAAAGGAAGCGAGACAGGTGAAGGTATGCAGCGCGTGGACAGAGGAAGTGAGACAGGTGATGGTATGCAGCGTGTGGACAGATGGAGTGAGACAGGTGAAGGTATGCAGTGCGTGGACAGTGGAAGTGAGACAGGTGAAGGTATGCAGCGCATGGACAGGAGGAGAATGAGACAGGTGAAGGTATACAGCGCGTGAACAGGAGGAGAATGAGACAGGTGAAGGTATGCAGCGTGTGGACAGGAGGAGAATGAGACAGGTGAAGGTATGCAGCGCGTGGACAGGATTAGAATGAGACAGGTGAAGGTATGTAGCGCGTGGACAGAGGAAGTGAGACAGGTGAAGGTATGCAGCGCGTGTACAGAGGGAGTGAGACAGGTGAAGGTATGCAGCGCGTGGACAGAGGGAGTGAGACAGGTGAAGGTATGCAACGCGTGGACAGAGGAAGTGAGACAGGTGAAGGTATGAAGCGCGTGGACAGAGCAAGTGAGTCAGGTGAAGGTATGCAGCACGAGGACAGTAGGAGAATGAGACAGGTGAAGGTATGCAGCACGTGGATCGAGGAAGTGAGACAGGTGAAGGTATGCAGCGCGTGGACCGAGGAAGCGAGACAGGTGAAGGTATGCAGCGCGTGGACAGAGGAAGTGAGACAGGTGAAGGTATGCAGCGCGTGGACCGTGGGAGTGAGATAGGTGTAGGTATGCAGCGCGTGTACAGAGGAAGTGAGTCAGGTGATGGTATGCAGCGCGTGTACAGAGTGAGTGAGACAGGTGAAGGTATGCAGCGCGTGGACAGAGGGAGTGAGACAGGTGAATGTATGTAGTGCGTGGACAGAGGGAGTGAGACAGGTGAAGGTATGCAGCGCGTGGACAGAGGAAGTGAGACAGGTGAAGGTATGCAGCGCGTGGACAGATGGAGTGAGACAGGTGAAGGTATGCAGCGCGTGGACAGAGGAAGTGAGTCAGGTGAAGGTATGCAGCGCGTGGACAGGAGGAGAATGAGACAGTTGCAGGTATGCAGTGCGTGGACAGGAGGAGAATGAGACAGGTGAAGATATGCAGTGCATGGACAGAGGAAGTGAGACAGGTGAAGGTATGCAGCGCGTGGAAAGGAAGAGAATGAGACAGGTGAAGGTATGCAGCGCGTGGACAGAGGGAGTGAGACAGGTGAAGGTATGCAGCGTGTGGACAGAGGAACTAAGTCAGGTGAAGGTATGCAGCGCGTGGACAGGAGGAGAATGAGACAGGTGAAGGTATGCAGCGCGTGCACAGAGGAACTAAGTCAGGTGAAGGTATGCAGCGCGTGGACAGGAGGAGAATGAGACAGGTGAAGGTATGCAACGCGTGGACAGGAGGAGAATGAGACAGGTGAAGGTATGCAGCGCGTGGACAGGAGGAGAATGAGACAGGTGAAGGTATGCAGCGCGTGGACAGAGGGAGTGAGACAGGTGAAGGTATGCAGCGCGTGGACAGAGGGAGTGAGACAGGTGAAGGTGTGCAGCGTGTGAACAGGAGGAGAATGAGACAGGTGAAGGTATGCAGCGCGTGCACAGAGGAACTAAGTCAGGTGAAGGTATGCAGCGCGTGGACAGGAGGAGCATGAGACAGGTGAAGGTATGCAACGCGTGGACAGAGGGAGTGAGACAGGTGAAGGTATAGAGCGCGTGGACAGAGGAAGTGAGACAGGTGAAGGTATGCAGCGCGTGGACAGAGGGAGTGAGACAGGTGAAGGTATGCAGCGCGTGGACAGAGGAGGTGAGACAGGTGAAGGAATGCAGCGCGTGGACAGATGGAGTGAGACAGGTGAAGGTATGCAGCGCGTGCACAGAGGAAGTGAGGCAGGTGAAGGTATGCAGCGCGTGGACAGGAGGAGAAATGCAGCGCGTGGACAGGAGGAGAATGAGATAGGTGAAGGTGTGCAGCGCGTGGACAAAGGAAGCGAGACAGGTGAAGGTATGCAGCGCGTGGACAGAGGAAGTGAGACAGGTGATGGTATGCAGCGTGTGGACAGATGGAGTGAGACAGGTGAAGGTATGCAGTGCGTGGACAGTGGAAGTGAGACAGGTGAAGGTATGCAGCGCATGGACGGGAGGAGAATGAGACAGGTGAAGGTATACAGCGCGTGAACAGGAGGAGAATGAGACAGGTGAAGGTATGCAGCGTGTGGACAGGAGGAGAATGAGACAGGTGAAGGTATGCAGCGCGTGGACAGGAGGAGAATGAGACAGGTGAAGGTATGTAGCGCGTGGACAGAGGAAGTGAGACAGGTGAAGGTATGCAGCGCGTGTACAGAGGGAGTGAGACAGGTGAAGGTATGCAGCGCGTGGACAGAGGGAGTGAGACAGGTGAAGGTATGCAACGCGTGGACAGAGGAAGTGAGACAGGTGAAGGTATGAAGCGCGTGGACAGAGGGAGTGAGACAGGTGAAGGTATACACCGTGTGGACAGGAGGAGAATGAGACAGGTGAAGGTATGCAGCGCATGGACAGGAGGAGAATGAGACAGGTGAAGGTATGCAGCACGTGGACAGAGGAAGTGAGACAGGTGAAGGTATGCAGCGCGTGGACAGAGGGAGTGAGACAGTTGAAGGTATGCAGCGCGTTGACAGAGGGAGTGAGACAGGTGAAGGTATGCAGCGCGTGGACAGAGGGAGTGAGTCAGGTGAAGGTATGCAGCGTGTGGACAGGAGGAGGATGAGACAGGTGAAGGTATGCAGCGCGTGCACAGAGGAACTAAGTCAGGTGAAGGTATGCAGCGCGTGGACAGGAGGAGAATGAGACAGGTGAAGGTATACAGCGCGTGAACAGGAGGACAATGAGACAGGTGAAGGTATGCAGCGTGTGGACAGGAGGAGAATGAGACAGGTGAACGTATGCAGCGCGCGGACAGAGGAAGTGAGACAGGTGAAGGTATGCAGCGCGTGTACAGAGGGAGTGAGACAGGTGAAGGTATGCAGCGCGTGGACAGAGGGAGTGAGACAGGTGAAGGATGCAGCGCGCGGACAGAGGAAGTGAGACAGGTGAAGGTATGCAGCGCGTGTACAGAGGGAGTGAGACAGGTGAAGGTATGCAGCGCGTGGACAGAGGGAGTGAGACAGGTGAAGGTATGCAACGCGTGGACAGAGGAAGTGAGACAGGTGAAGGTATGAAGCGCGTGGACAGAGGGAGTGAGACAGTTGAAGGTATACACCGTGTGGACAGGAGGAGAATGAGACAGGTGAAGGTATGCAGCGCGTGGACAGGAGGAGAATGAGACAGGTGAAGGTATGCAGCACGTGGACAGAGGAAGTGAGACAGGTGAAGGTATGCAGCGCGTGGACAGAGGGAGTGAGACAGTTGAACGTATGCAGCGCGTGGACAGAGGGAGTGAGACAGGTGAAGGTATGCAGCGCGTGGACAGAGGGAGTGAGACAGGTGAAGGTATGCAGCGTGTGGACAGGAGGAGAATGAGACAGGTGAAGGTATGCAGCGCGTGCACAGTGGAAGTGAGTCAGGTGAAGGTATGCAGCGCGTGGACAGGATGAGAATCAGACAGGTGAAGGTATGCAGTGCGTGGACAGAGGAAGCGAGACAGGTGAAGGTATGTAGCGCGTGGACAGAGGAAGCGAGACAGGTGAAGGTATGCAGCGAGTGGACAGCAGGAGAATGAGGCAGGTGAAGGTATGCAGTGCATGGACAGAGGAAGGGAGACAGGTGAAGGTATGCAGAGGGTGGACAGAGGGAGTGAGAGAGGTGAAGGTATACAGCGAGTGGGCAGCAGGAGAATAAGGCAGGTGAGGTGTGCAGCAAGTGGACAGAGGGCGTGAGACAGGTGAGGTTATGCAGCGAGTGGACAGGAGGAGAATGAGACAGGTGAAGGTATGCAGCGCGTGGACAGAGGAAGTGAGACAGGTGAAGGTATGCAGTGCGTGGACAGAGGAAGTGAGACAGGTGAAGGTATGCAGTGCGTGGACAGGAGGAGAATGAGACAGGTGAAGGTATGCAGTGCGTGGACAGAGGGAGTGAGACAGGTGAAGGTATGCAGCGCGTGGACAGAGGAAGTGAGACAGGTGAAGGTATGCAGCGCGTGGACAGAGGGAGTGAGAAAGGTGAAGGTATGCAGCGCGTGGACAGAGGGAGTGAGACAGTTGAAGGTATGCAGCTCGTAGACAGAGGAGGTGAGACAGGTGAAGGTATGCAGCGCGTGGACCGAGGGAGTGAGCAGCTGAAGGTATGCAGCGCATGGACAGTAGGAGAATGAGACAGGTGATGGTATGCAGCATGTGGACAGAGGGAGTGAGACAGGTGAAGGTATGCAGCGAGTGTACAGGAGGAGAATGAGACAGGTGAAGGTATGCAGCGCGTGGACAGGAGGAGAGTGAGACAGGTGAAGGAATGCAGCGCGTGGACAGAGGAAGTGAGACAGGTGAAGGTATGCAGCGCGTGGACAGGAGGAGAATGAGACAGGTGAAGGTATGCAGCACGTGGACAGAGGAAGTGAGACAGGTGAAGGTATGCAGCGAGTGGACAGAGGAAGTGAGACAGGTGAAGGTATGCAGCGCGTGGACAGAGGAAATGAGACAGGTGAAGGTATGCAGCGCGTGGACAGAAGAAGTGAGACAGGTGAAGGTATGCAGCGCGTGCACAGAGGAAGTGAGTCAGGTGAAGATATGCAGCGCCTGGACAGGAGGAGAATGAGACAGGTGAAGGTATGTAGCGCGTGGATAGAGGATGTGAGACAGGTGAAGGTATGCAGCGTGTGGACAGAGGAAGTGAGTCAGGTAAGGGTATGCAGCGGGTGGACAGGAAGAGAATCAGACAGGTGAAGGTATGCAGCGCGTGGACAGAGGAAGTGAGACAGGTGAAGGTATGCAGCACGTGGACAGAGGAAGTGAGACAGGTGAAGGTATGCAGCGCTTGGACAGGAGGAGAATGAGACAGGTGAAGGTATGCAGCGCGTGGACAGGAGGGGAATGAGACAGGTGAAGGTATGCAGCACGTGGACAGAGGAAGTGAGACAGGTGAAGGTATGCAGCGCTTGGACAGGAGGAGAATGAGACAGGTGAAGGTATGCAGCGCGTGGACAGGAGGGGAATGAGACAGGTGAAGGTATGCAGCGCGTGGACAGAGAAAGTGAGACAGGTGAAGGTATACAGTGCGTGGACAGAGGAAGTGAGACAGGTGAAGGTATGCAGCACGTGAACAGAGGAAGTGAGACAGGTGAAGGTATACAGTGCGTGGACAGAGGAAGTGAGACAGGTGAAGGTATGCAGCGCGTGGACAGAGGAAGTGAGACAGGTGAAGGTATGCAGCGCGTCGACAGAGGATGTGAGACAGGTGAAGGTATGCAGCGCGTGGACAGAGGAAGTGAGACAGGTGAAGGTATGCAGCGCATGGACAGTAGGAGAATGAGACAGGTGAAGGTATGCAGCGCGTGGACCGAGGGAGTGAGCAGCTGAAGGTATGCAGCGCATGGACAGTAGGAGAATGAGACAGGTGATGGTATGCAGCATGTGGACAGAGGGAGTGAGACAGGTGAAGGTATGCAACGAGTGTACAGGAGGAGAATGAGACAGGTGAAGGTATGCAGCGCGTGGACAGGAGGAGAATGAGACAGGTGAAGGAATGCAGCGCCTGGACAGAGGAAGTGAGACAGGTGAAGGTATGCAGCGCGTGGACAGGAGGAGAATGAGACAGGTGAAGGTATGCAGTGCGTGGACAGAGGAAGTGAGACAGGTGAAGGTATGCAGCGAGTGGACAGAGGAAGTGAGACAGGTGAAGGTATGCAGCGCGTGGACAGAGGAAATGAGACAGGTGAAGGTGTGCAGCGCGTGGACAGATGAAGTGAGACAGGTGAAGGTATGCAGCGCGTGGACAGAGGAAATGAGACAGGTGAACGTATGCAGCGCGTGGACAGAAGAAGTGAGACAGGTGAAGGTATGCAGCGCGTGCACAGAGGAAGTGAGTCAGGTGAAGATATGCAGCGCGTGGACAGGAGGAGAATGAGACAGGTGAAGGTATGTAGCGCGTGGATAGAGGATGTGAGACAGGTGAAGGTATGCAGCGTGTGGACAGAGGAAGTGAGTCAGGTGAAGGTATGCAGCGGGTGGACAGGAGGAGAATCAGACAGGTGAAGGTATGCAGCGCGTGGACAGAGGAAGTGAGACAGGTGAAGGTATGCAGCACGTGGACAGAGGAAGTGAGACAGGTGAAGGTATGCAGCGCTTGGACAGGAGGAGAATGAGACAGGTGAAGGTATGCAGCGCGTGGACAGGAGGGGAATGAGACAGGTGAAGGTATGCAGCGCGTGGACAGAGAAAGTGAGACAGGTGAAGGTATGCAGCACGTGGACAAGAGGAGAATGAGACAGGTGAAGGTATGCAGCGCGTGGACAGGAGGAGAATGAGACAGGTGAAGGTATGCAGCGAGTGGACAGAGAAAGTGAGACAGGTGAAGGTATACAGTGCGTGGACAGAGGAAGTGAGACAGGTGAAGGTATGCAGCACGTGAACAGAGGAAGTGAGACAGGTGAAGGTATGCAGCGCGTAGACAGAGGAAGTGAGACAGTTGAAGGTATGCAGCGCGTCGACAGAGGATGTGAGACAGGTGAAGATATGCAGCGCGTGGACCGAGGAAGTGAGACAGGTGAAGGTATACAGTGCGTGGACAGAGGAAGTGAGACAGGTGAAGGTATGCAGCGCGTCGACAGAGGATGTGAGAGAGGTGAAGGTATGCAGCGCGTGGACAGAGGAAGTGAGACAGGTGAAGGTATGCAGCGCATGGACAGTAGGAGAATGAGACAGGTGATGGTATGCAGCATGTCGACAGAGGGAGTGAGACAGGTGAAGGTATGCAGCGAGTGTACAGGAGGAGAATGAGACAGGTGAAGGTATGCAGCGCGTGGACAGAGGAAGTGAGACAGGTGAAGGTATGCAGCACGTGAACAGAGGATGTGAGACAGGTGAAGGTATGCAGCGCGTGGACAGAGGAAGTGAGACAGGTGAAGGTATGCAGCGCGTCGACAGAGGATGTGAGACAGGTGAAGATATGCAGCGCGTGGACAGAGGAAGTGAGACAGGTGAAGGTATGCAGCGCGTGGACAGGAGGCGAACGAGACAGGTGAAGGTATGCAGCGCGTGGATAGGAGGAGAATGAGACAGGTGAAGGTATGCAGCGCGTGGATAGGAGGAGAATGAGACAGGTGAAGGTATACAGCGCGTGGACAGAGGAAGTGAGACAGGTGAAGGTATGCAGCACGTGGACAGAGGAAGTGAGACAGGTGAAGGTATGCAGCGCGTGGACAGGAGGAGAATGAGACAGGTGAAGGTATGCAGCGCGTGTACAGGAGGAGAATGAGACAGGTGAAGGTATGCAGCGCTTGGACAGGAGGAGAATGAGACAGGTGAAGGTATGCAGCGCGTGGACAGAGGGAGTGAGACAGGTGAAGGTATGCAGCGCGTGGACAGGAGGAGAATGAGACAGATGAAGGTATGTCGCGAGTGGACAGAGGAAGTGAGACAGGTGAAGGTATGCAGCGTGTGGACAGAGGATGTGAGACAGGTGAAGGTATGTAGCGGGTGGACAGAGGGAGAGTGGTGGGATGGGTGGAATCAAGGCAGGCATGCTGTGGAACTGAGATCAAGCGGAGGGCAAATTCACGAGTATTGACGGAAGGAGGGGTAATATGGAAGGCAGTCATGAGGGGTGGAGATGAGAGTTAGAGTGACTAGGAATATGGGAAAGTGGGTGGTGTGTAAGGTCGTGGAGAGACGAGAAAGAGACAACGTGTGTGAGAGAAGGGGGAAGGAAATGGGGAGAGAGAAGGTGAGTGAAATAAGAGAGGGGGTAAGGAGTGGAGAGGGTGGAAGGGAGGGAGAGGGAAAGGTGAGGGAGAGGAGAAAGGAGAGGGAGGAAAGAGAGGGGGAAAGTGAAAGGGAACAAGAGGAAGAGGCAAGAACAAGCGTGTGATCGACGGAGAAGTGAGAAAGAAGGAAGGCAAATGGAGAAAGTGATTGAAATAGTGAGGACGAGGAGGTGAGGGAGGAAGCAAGAGGGAAGGGACTCCTGAGAGCAAGGGGGAAGAGTGTGGAATCAGTTAATGGCGGGGTGGAAGAGACAGGAAACAAGAAAGGGGTGGTGAGAGAGAGGAAATAGAGAGAGTGGGAGGCGAGGAGGATGAATGAGGGTGGCAAGTGAGGGGAAGGTAAGGGGGGAGTTGAGAAAAGGGGGTGTGAGGAGTTGAGAGAGGGGGAAGTGATATAAAGGGGAGGGGAGTTGAGAGGGTGGTGTGAGAGGGGAGTTGAGATATGGGGAAAGAAGAGAGGAGGAAGGCAATAAAGAGGAGAGGGGAAGGGAGGGGGTGAGAGAGGGGGAGGAGAGGGAGAGAGAGTGGGGAGGGGAGGGGAGGTGAGGGAGAAAGTGGGGAGGGGAGGGGAGGTGAGGGAGAGAGTGGGGAGGGGAAGGGAGGTGGGGGAGAGAGTGGGGAGGGCAAGGGCGGTGGTGGAGAGAGTGGGGAGGGGAAGGGAGGTGGGGGAGAGAGTGGGGAGGGAAGGGGAGGTGGGAGAGTGAGTGGGGAGGGGAGGGGAGGTGGGAGTGAGAGTGGGGAGGGGAAGGGAGGTGGGAGAGAGAGTGGGGAGGGGAGGTGGGGGAGAGAGTGGGGAGGGGAGGGGAGGTGGGGGGAGAAGTGGGGAAGGGAAGGGAGGTGAGGGAGAGAGGGGTAGGGGAAGGGAGGTGGGGGGAGAGAGGGGGGAGGGGAAGGGAGGTGGGGGGAGAGAGGGGGGAGGGGAAGGGTGAGGGGGGAGTGGGGAGGGGAAGGGAGGTGGGGGGAGAGAGGGGAAGGGGAACGGAGGTGGGGGGAGAGAGGGGGAGGGGAAGGGTGAGGGGGGAGTGGGGAGGGGAAGGGAGGTGGGGGAGAGAGTGGGGAGAGGAAAGGTGGGAGAGAGAGTGGGGTGGGGAGGTGGGGAGAGAGTGGGGAAGGGAAGGGAGGTGGGAGAGAGAGTGGGGAGGGGAGGTGGGGGAGAGAGTGGGGAGGGGAGGGGAGGTGGGGGAGAGAGTGGGGAGGGGAAGGGAGGTGGGGGGAGATAGTGGGGAGGGGAAGGGAGGTGGGGGGAGAGAGTGGGGAGGGGAAGGGTGAGGGGGAGTGGGGAGGGGAGGGGAGGTGGGGGGAGAGAGTGGGGAGGGGAGGGGAGGTGGGGGAGAGAGTGGGGAGGGGAGGGGAGGTGGGGGAGAGAGTGGGGAGGGGAAGGGAGGTGGGGGGAGATAGTGGGGAGGGGAAGGGAGGTGGGGGGAGAGAGTGGGGAGGGGAAGGGTGAGGGGGAGTGGGGAGGGGAGGGGAGGTGGGGGGAGAGAGTGGGGAGCGGAGGGGAGGTGGGGGAGAGAGTGGGGAGGGGAGGGGAGGTGGGGGGAGAGTGGGGAGGGGAGGGGAGGGGAGGTGTGGGGAGGGGAAGGGAGGTGAGGGAGAGAGTGGGGAGGGGAAGGGAGGTGAGGGAGAGAGTGGGGAGGGGAAGGGAGGGGGGAGAGTAGGGAAAGATTAAGGTGATGATTAGTAAAACCAGGCACCCAAGTTGATGGGCGTGGAAACATTAGGAGGTTAGAGGACCAAGAGGGCAAATGATAATGTACACACACACACACACACACACACACACACACACACACACACAAGGGGTGATTGATAAGTTTGTGGTCTAAGGGAGAAGGAGTCAATTTTAGAAAACCTAGCACATTTATTTTTCCTACATTTACACACTTAGTCCAGCGGTCGTGGAGCATACGGATCCTTTCTTTGTAGAAGTCGGCGTCTTGGACCTCCAGAAGTGGTCCACAGCAGGGGTGGTTGGTAAGTTCGTGTCCTAAGGTAGAAGGAGATGAGGAGAAACTTCAAACTTTCTGCATTTTCACTCAAAGAGTTGAACTGCTCGTGCATGTAACGAGAGCTGTATAACTCATCTCCTTCTACCTTAGGCCATAAACTTATCAATCACCCCTGATGTGGACCACTTCTACAAAGAAGGGATCCGTATGCTCCACGACTGCTGGACTAAGTGTGTACATGTAGGAGGACAATGTTGAAAAATAAATGTGCTAGGTTTTCTAAAATTAACTCCGTCTTCCTTAGGCCATGAACTTATCAATCACAGTGTGTGTGTGTGTGTGTGTGTGTGTGTGTGTGTGTGTGTGTGTGTATCTATAGATAGAGAGAGAGAGAGAGCGGGAGAACAGCAGAAGTGGAAGATGGATTGGAGGAACAACAAAAGGGAAAAAAAAGGACTGTATTTAAACAAAGTTTGGGAATTTCAAGAAGAAGAATGAAATGGGGAAAGAAAATCTAGAGAAAGAGGAAAGTGAAAGATTGCTGAATGTTCTCACCTCTCTGGAGGTGGTTGGCTCCATCTGCAGGATATCATGACCTAAGCTGAGCAGAAGTCTGAAAGTCTCTTCACGAGCGTCAATTTCCGCCCGGAGCTGCTGGTGCTGGTTTAGTTTTAAATCAGTCATGGAGCTGTTCCGGGTGGTCTCCTCCACTTTCATCTCCCTCATCAAACCGGTCGACCAGGAGAAGTAATCCCGCACCTAGGAGACACAAAGTCCAAAGAGAAAGAAAGCTTGATAACTATTTCTCTGACAAGAAATCATTCTTTTCCCAAGGTGACTTAGAAAATACTTATTTTGTGCAATCACATTTCTAGATCAGAGAAGTGCAGCAGATGGCTCAAATTTCTGCTGAACTGACTTGATGCAGAGTTTATTCAGCTTGTCCTGTGCTGAAACACAAGCCATTATATATCAGTAACACTCAAATAACTGAGATTAGAACCTGAATCAGCTTGTCCTGTGCTGAAACACAAGCCATTATAATCAGTAACACTCAAATAACTGAGATTAGAATCTGAATCAGCTTTACTATCACCAGCAAAGGTTGTGAAATTTGTTAACTTAGCAGCAGCAATACAATGCAATACATGATAAATATAGGGAAAAAACTGAATTACAGTATCTATGTGTAAGTATTAAATAGTTACATTGAAATAAGGAGTTCAAAAACAGAAATAAAAAAGTAGCGAGACAGTGTTCATGTTTTAAGGTAGGAGAAAAGGGTAAAACTAGGAACCCAAGTTGGTGGGAGGTTAGAGGACCAAGAACGGAGGAAGAGGGCAAATGATAATATATAGAGAGAAATCGGATGGCAGAGCGGAAGAAGCTGTTCTTGAATGGCTGAGTGTGTGCCTTTAGGCTCCTGTACCTCCTTCCTGAGGGTAGCAATGAGAACAAGGCATGACCTGGGTGATGGGGGTCCTTAATGATGGATGCCACCTTCCTGATTCATGGCTCCTTGAAGATGTCCTGGGTACTACAGGGGCTAGTACCCATGAGGAGGCTGACGAATTTCACAACTTTCTACAGCCTACTTCAACCCTATGCATTAGCCTCCACCACCCCACCCCCATACCAGACGGTAATGCAGCCAATCAGAATGCTCTCTATGGTACATTGGTACAAGTTTTTGAGTGTTTTAGGTGACAAACCACATCTCCTCAAACTCCTAAACACTGCCTTGGCTTCTTTGTCCTGTAGCTGTATCGATATGTTGGGACCAGGTTAGATCCTCAGAGATCTTGACACCCAGGAACTTGAAACTGCTCACTCTCTTCACTTCTGATCCCTCTAGGAGGATAGGTTCGTGTTCCCTCGTCTTACCCTTCCTGAAGACCACGATCAGCTCTTTGGTCTTGCTGATGCTGGGTGCAAGGTTGTTGCTGTGACACCACTCCACTAGCTGATATATCTTGTTCCCGTATGCCCTCTTGTCACCATCTGAGATTCTGCCAACAATGGTTGTACCATCACAAATTTACAGATGGTATTTGAGCTATGCCTAGCCACACAGTCATGGGTATAGAGAGAGTAGATCAGTGTAAGCACACACCCCTGAGATGTGCCAGTGATGATTGTCAGTGAAATTATGGAGATGTTATTTCCAGTCTGCACAGATTGTGGTCTTCTGGTTAGGAAGTTGAGGATCCAGTTGTTGAGGAAGGTTCTGGAGCTTTTCGATCTGGACTGTAGTAATGATGGTGTCAAGTTATAGTCACACGGTGCATGAGTTAAACTTTTCAGAGATGTTATTCGGCTATTTATATATGAGATTGCCCTGGAACTGCTGTACAATTTGTCCTCCTGCTCTTTCTCAGAGTTTTATCAATTTCATCCTATCCCCACCCCCAGATCATAACCCCAACCCCATGTATTCATCCCAGATAGAGCTGCTGCCTTATCAAAGGTGCCATTCCCTAGATAAACTGGGACCCTGTCTGCCTTCTCTGATGGACAGATTTCAAGAGGAGCAGGCAATCTCTACCTATTCCCTGGACATTCTCAAGCCATGAAACTACATCATTGCTTCATTGTTCATTGGCGTTTGCAAGCTTCTACCATGTACAAAGTGGCAGGTACTCTTGTTTTAATATACTTCCAATGTGACCACACCTCATAAAAACAAATCGCACTGCATTAATATTAATCTTGTTATTTTCCACTTCTGCAACTTCCACTCCAGTCGTACTCACCTGTACCAGGAACCGTTGGATCTTACAGGCCTTCTCCAGGGATTCCCTTCGCTGGTCCACTTTACTCCTGAGACTCTCCCAGTTCTCCACCACTGCCGTCTGCTTGGCCTGCAGGACTGCGCTCTGCTCTGTCGTGCACCTGTGCAGTACCCCATCAGCTGCATCCAGCAGTTCCTGCATCTGAGATCACAGGGAAACTAGTTCTCAACCTCTTTATCTGAGCCTTACTGACACAAACAGCTCTCAGTCTCAGTACAGCACCTCTCTTCACCTCCAAATGCAGGTGTGGCTAATCCCTGTACCATCAGCAAGTGGGAGACGGAAACTTTCTGACAGGCTGTGGAAGGTAGGACCAACCAGAGCTTCTAACGTACGGACACGTACGGTGAAAAGTGAATCTGCAAACAAGAGCCTTAGAGTGTGCAGCAAGGACGCTGTGAAACGGAGAGGGAGAGTGGGGGCAGAGGACGGGGGCAGAGGAGAGCAGAGCAGAGGGGAGAGAGGAGGGTAGAGGGGGAATTGGAGGAGGGAAGGGGGAGAAGGTAGAGGTCAGAAGGGGAGAGGGTAGTGGTCAGGAGTGGTGAGGGGGGTGAGAGGGGAGTGATGAGGGAGGCGAGGGAGGAGGGAGGAAGAGGGGGGAAGAGAGAGGAGGGAGGTAGAGAAGGAGGGGGAGAGAGGAGGAGAGAGAGAGGCAAGCTGGGGAGAAGGGAACTTCCTAACAATTGTTCATTTTCACTGTCGTCTGTTTCTGACATCCCCAAGCCTGGGTGCTTGAAACCTCAGTGAGCAGAAAAGTGTCTGAACTGTCTTACTGCTTATTTCTTGCCAACTACCCGTGACAAAAATCACAGCTTTTTGAACAAAAACACATGCAACTGATGCTATTTAAAAGCTTTTGCTCTAAGCACAGTGTAGTGTTCGATGGCCACACAAGTACACCCGACTGACCCTAGTTTGAAACTGTTCGGCAACGATCACCTGTCCCAATTAAGTGGCATACTCTCCCAAATAAACAAAGAGAATCTTGGCTACTTTCTGGATTAACTTTTGTTCTTTAAGAGTTGTCCCAAATAAATGGCTGCCCCAATTAACCACAGTCCATTGTGTATTATTTTGAACCATGATTTGAGAGAGAAGGATACAGCACTGAGACATCATCAGATAATGGATTTCTGCTACAGAATGGATGCCCTCCTCCCGGCCGGTGTAAGGGACAGGAATGCACATCAATCTAGCCCTATCTCCTGTCCATATACCTCTCACCGCTCCATTCTAACGGCTGGCAAGATGTGATATAAAGTTAAGTGCCATCAACCTGTTGCTCAACTCCCAACAGCTCATGCTCCAGTGCTTCATGTACACGCAGCTGTGCCTGAACACTCCGCAGGTCCCTTGCAATCTCATCAGGGATGCTTTTCGACTTCCCCTGGAGAGACGGAAACAAGGGACAAATGAGAGAATACACTTTGCATTTCACCGATTAGAGCTCCCATTGCTCCATTGTATTTATAGATGTATTTAATACTCTCATGTGTGCTGTCGACTATGCGAGCTATATGTAAGCAGGGACTTTCATTGCCATCTGGTGCATATGACAATAAACTTACCATGGTTAAGACTGCCAAAGCAGTTTGGAGAATTTCAGCAGAGGAACCAACAGGCTGAACCTGTGGAGCAGTCACATTTTCAAATAAGCTCTCCTCGGTCTCCCAGCAGGGTACAGCTATTGATTTTAACCAAAGTTCCTTCCGATGACAAATTCTGCCATCTTCATCAGGGATCTCTGCTCCAGTGGTATATCTACGCCCGTCATCCATCCCTCCTGATTGGTTAGTCCTCATCTAATCGGGTTTCCACTGTCCCACTTTGTTTATGATCGAATTCCAGTACCTTCATCTTTATTAAGATTCTTTCTCCCCAGTTTAATTTCAATTGCTCCCTTTGCTGGACAGTCCCAAAAGCCATTGGTGCGGGCGGACAATGGTGGCATGTATACCACCAGACTAGACATGCCCAGGCATCATCCTTGATGAAGATGGCAGAGTTTGTCATCGCTCCATCAGTTAAAATCAATACTTGAACCTGGCTGGAAGCCAGAGAAAAGTTTATTCATCATATACGCCAGGAAAGCACAAGATCCTTTTTTAGCCACATTTTCAGTTTTCCCAAAATATCACCTTGTCATGTCGCAAAATGCCCAAAGCTCCTACCTCAATGTGGGTCAGAGCATCGGCCAGGTCTTGGACACACTTGTGAAATTCCACAGCATCACACAGTCTTTGGCCCCGATTCCGAATTCGCTCCCGCAAACTGTTCCATAAACCCCTACAACGTTGGAAAAGATTACAATATTCATGGCCCTATCATACCGTCAATGACATGTGGCAGTAGAAATAGAAAAAGGTGATCTGATTGTTCACAATTCTCAGTTACACAGTAAGAGAATGTGCCCCTTTACAACACGCTGCACCCCCACCCCCCTGCTCACCCTGAGGTATGGTACCCATGACCCCTCACTCACCTTTCTCAATTTCAGATTCAATATTCTACTATTACCCTTTTCAGTCAATAAGCAGCCTGCACTACCCGACTTCATTGATGCAGCCGTCACCCACTTCACACAAACAGTCGGCAAGATGTACTTTATGAAGTCCTTCAGTTAGTTACAAGAATTGCAAATCAGGGAGGTCAGGTAAAATTTCTATGGGTTCCAGCACATGTAGGGGTGAAGGGGAATGAGAGGGTGGATGAGTTGGCAAAGAGGGTGTTAATGAAAGAAAATGTGGAAATGCACATTAGTATCAGTAAAGCAGAGGTTAAGTGTGTAATCTGGGAAAAAGTCAACCGAATGTGGCATGAAAGATGGGACAGGGAGGGGAAAGGGAGGCATTTATATCAAATACAAAAGAGTGTTGCAGTTACTAGGGAAGGTAATGGATACAGAAGAGAGGAAATTGTGTGGACTAGGTTAAGGCTGGGGCACTGTGCATTAAACAAAACATTGAAAATGATAGGGAAACACCAGACAGGATTGTGTGAGGAATGTCAGGAAGAGGAGTCAGTAGAACATGTAGTTCTGAGTTGCAGGAAGTATGGGATACAGAGAGAGATGATGAGAAATAAATTAAGGGAGTTGGGGATGCAGGAATACACATTAAAAGGGTTGCTGGGCATGGGTGAGAGAGCACAAGTCCGGGTATTTTTAGCGTTTTTAAGGGGCACGGGGTTTTTTATAGAATATGACGAATAAACAGGAATAGGATACTAGGATGGTCAAAGATGGGAGGGTGAAGTGTAGGTTTGTATATATGTGTGTGTGTGTGTGTGTGATTGGGTGAAGGGATTTAGAATGTATGTCTAGTGCACATTCTGGAGCAGAGGGTGGCGGTAATGCACCATTAAGCTGGATGCCAACCGCTGTAAAACAAGATACAGACAGACAGATATCTCCTTACTCCTAAAGGGAACGTCATTTTGACCCTGCTTCTCACTCCCAGAAATAGAATCTATGATTCACGGATAAGTTGTAAGGGAACTGGGAGGGCGTTTATCTTTGACATCGCACAGTACCCTCAGGGGCTCGGACTAGCACAGCACATAGAGCTGCTGTCTGTCAGCTCCAGCGCCCTGGCCTGTGTAGTGTTTGCACCTTATCCCCTTTGTGACCGAATGGATTTCCTCCAGTTTCCTGCACACTTTACAATGACGTGCGGGTAAATGGCCAACACAGATTGACCCTCGTGATGGGTTCTGAAGGAGCTGATGGGAATGTCAGGAGAACAGATTCCTGGGAAAACTGGTGGAACACTGGGACTGCTCTGTGTGTCACCACAGACCTGGCTGAACCACCTCCTTCCATCTCACATGAGAATACTCACCTCAACGTATTCTTTCTCTGCACAATTTCCTCGGACTCCAGCTGCCCTTTATCAATGAGTGTGTTCACTAAGGTCTCGCAACCTTGGATTCTTTCTTCACCAGCCTCCACTTGGTGCTGGAAATTTTCAAGCAATGCCTTCAGGCGCTAACAAGGCAAAACAGCAGAGTAAAGTGATGTTGTCACACTGCCTGATGCATACTTTTTATTAACAGTGAATACTGCAGGGGCTGGTAAATGAAATTTGAAACCACACAAAAACTCATCAGGTGGGAACATTTGAGGATAGTAGATCTCTTATTGAGAGTTAATTGGCATCTGGATAATACGAGATAAACACCAAATGAAACAAACATTTTGCACTCTCAAGCTTCTTTCATGATAGTGAAGTGACATGTTGTATGACATGAGTGATCATGGTCTTTCCATGACCAAGATTGTTCTTGGAAAATTTTTCTACAGAAGCGGTTTTCCATTGCCTTCTTCTGGGCAGTGTCTTTACAAGACGGGTGACCCCAGCCATTATCAATACTCCTCAGAGACTGTCTGCCTGTCGTCAGTGGTCACATAACCAGGACTTGTGATATGTACCAGTTGCTCATACGACCGTCCACCACCTGCTCCCAGGGCTTCACGTGACCCTGATCAGGGTGGGGTGGAAATGATACCAAACAGGTGCTACACCTTGCCCAAGGGTGACCTGCAGGCTAACCGAGTGAAAGAGCACCTTACACCTCCTTTGATAGAGACATATCTCCACCCTGCCACCTGGAAATAACCTGTGCAGTTTTAAAATCTAAAGGAAAATATTTTGAATCGGAAGTTGATAATGTTTAGGGCATCTGCAGTGTTTCTGGGATTGAGACTGTCTGGCTCATAGAACTTGTCTCTCTTCAATGTCATTATTTCTTTTCTCATGCTGTCATTTGCTTAATTTTGGTTTGTTTCTGTCCCCGATTTAATATTATTACCCTTGGGATGTTCCTTTACTTCCTCTGACAAAATAATTTGCCAAGTCCTGTTTTGGTTGTCGTTCCAGTACTGTACTTGCCCTCTTTTCTGTAATAAAGTTGTAATTTTTGACACTGTTTTTCATATTCCTTACAATTTTTCCTATTTTCTAGATCTTACCATCTGTTTTGATGTTTATACTTGTTATCGGAACTTTACATTTATATCAACTGGGCAGATGTAACAATGGACCCTTCATTGTTTTTTCATGTTGATCCTTTTCAGACCAGTAAAAAGAAAGGAGTGCTGACCTACCTCTGCTGAATTACTAATCTCTGAAGCATCAACCTCAATAATCACACTTAATGCTCCTTTGCCACTGAGATAATTTAGGATTTTTTCCACTGATTCCTTTCCAGCTCCTGCCACTCTTGTGTGTGGAGATGGGGCCAAATTTCATGACTTCTAAAAAGTAAACTGTTCTTTTCTTTCAGGGAGTCAAACCAGAATATATTACATCTTCTGACTGGAAACAGACTTGCAGGGGTGACACAAATCTAGTGCTCAGAGTTAGGGCCTGTGAAGTTGTCCGTACACGGTTTCATAGTTGAGGGAACAATTCACTCTCAACTTTGAGAAGCTCTTAATATACACTCCTTCACAGAATGTGGGTGCTGCTGGCAGAGCAGCCCTTACTGTCCATTCAGAATTTTGGGGATAAGGTTCCTGGATTTAAAAACAGGACAATGAAAAAGTGGTGCAATATTTCCAAGCGATGACAGTGTACGACTTGGAGGGGAAGTTGCAAAGGGTTTGCTAAATGCCTGTTGCTTGTCTTTCTGATGGATAGGGCTCCATGGAATGCAATGTTAGCATAGTCTTGGCAGGAAATTACTGTGAGTTTTGTAGATGGAACACAATGTAGCCATAGTAAGTGTGATGGATCATGGTGTATGAACAGACTTTATCCTGAATAAATGTCGAACACCCAGGTTGGAGCTGCATTCTTTCAAGCAATTTGAGAATATTCAGTCAGATTCTTAACTTGCACATTGCAGAAGACAGAAAGGGTTTGAAGAAGTGGAATGTCATCCCTTACTTTTGGATACCCTGCTTCTGAACTGTTCTGGTAATGAACACATTTACCAGCTGGTCCAGCGAAGTTCCAGGTCAATACCAGTCCCAGGATATTGACAGTGGTGACTGTCAATTGGGAGTGCTTAGAGTCTCTCATATTGAATATGGTCCATGACCCTTGTTGGCCCAAGCATAAAATCTGCTTCACTTACTGAAGAATCGTGAATGGAACTAGACAGTGTAATCACCAGTGATTAATGTCACTTGTGACAGACTTAAATTCAATGGAGAAACAGCTGATCCAACAGATGGGCCAAAGAAGTAACCAGAGAAATTCCCAGTGATCCACTGATGAATAAATTTCTTTCTGCACGGAATGTTTTCCCCTCAATTCCTATTGATCTCAGATTTATTGGAAATCCTTAATATCACAATTGGTCACATGCTATGTTGCAGTCAAGGCCTCTTGCACTTCATTATTGGAAGTGACAGCGACTTTGATCAAGGCTATGATAAGTTCTGCAGCCAAGTAGTCATGGTAAACTGACTATTGGAGAGCAAATGCCACCTGATTAATATTGTCAAAAACACCTCTATCAGCTAACTGATCATTGAGGCTCGACTTAATTTGCTGCTGGAAGGCAAACTTCCATACTGCAAGTAATCGGCAGAGATGGAGCTGTGTAGAGGAGTGATGGCTGGATTTTCATCACATTTCTAGTTATCTGTACATTTTCAGAGTCTGGCCATTGTTGCTAAGGTTAATATTTGTTACCCTTTCCTATTTGTCTTCCAGTTGGTGGTAAGCTTGTTTCCATGAACTATTGCAATTCTTCAGGTAAAGGGACCTCCCACTACTGAGTACGGAGTTTCAAGACTTAGAATAGATTAGATTTAGATCCAGCAATGATGTAAGAAGAACAATATTTGTCCAAGTCAGAATGGTGTTTAACATGAAGATGGCTCAATGTGACTGCTACCCTAGTACATTTCAGTGGGAGACACTGAAGAGGGACGGGGGTTTGGGAAATGCTGTTGGAACAGCCCATGTCAATAAATGCTGTGCATTTTTATAGAAAGTACATGCAGAAGCCAAAGTGCAGGGAATGAATGTTTAGGGTGGATTGCTTTGTCCACAATGGTTCACTGCGACTGGGGCTTACTTTGGATGGCAAACATTCACAACAATCCTGACTTGCGCTATGTAGATGCTAGCCAGGCTCCTGCGATCAGGTAGGTGAGTCACTCACTGGAGGAGTCACAGACTCTGAGCTGCTCTTGTGATCGCACGGGCTATGAGCTGTTCCAGTCAGGTCAGAGGTAACCCCAGGATATTGATGGTGAAAATTCAGCAATGGTGATGTGAATGAGTAACTCATATAGAAGGTTAGAAACACTGCTTGGCACAGGTGCTACTTCTCAGCCCAACCTGAATGTTGCCTAAGTCCTGCATTAGGCAGGCATGGCCTACTTCATTTATCGAGGAATACCGATTGGAAGTGCATATTGAACAAAACCTGGCAAGCTTGTGGAAGGAAGGTCATTACCAAAGCAGTTAAAGATGACTGGGAGGAGTCTGGGGAATATTTACAGTGATACTCTGGGGAATATTTATAGTGATACCGTGGGGAACATTTACAGTGATGCCCTGGGGAATATTTACAGTGATACTCTGGGGAATATTTACAGTGATGCCCTGGGGAATATTTACAGTGATACTCTGGGGAATATTTACAGTGATGCCCTGGGGAATATTTACAGTGATACTCTGGGGAATATTTATAGTGATACCGTGGGGAACATTTACAGTGATGCCCTGGGGAATATTTACAGTGATGCCCTGGGGAATATTTACAGTGATACTCTGGGGAATATTTACAGTGATGCCCTGGGGAATATTTACAGTGATACTCTGGGGAATATTTACAGTGATGCCCTGGGGAATATTTACAGTGATACTCTGGGGAATATTTACAGTGATGCCCTGGGGAACATTTACAGTGATACTCTGGGGAATATTTACAGTGATACCCTGGGGAATATTTACAGTGATGCCCTGGGGAATATTTACAGTGATACCCTGGGGAACATTTACAGTGATACTCTGGGGAATATTTACAGTGATACCCTGGGGAACATTTACAGTGATGCCCTGGGGAATATTTACAGTGATACCCTGGGGAACATTTACAGTGATACTCTGGGGAATATTTACAGTGATACCCCGGGGAATATTTACAGTGTCTGTAAAAAGGAGCGCCTTACACCTCCTTTGCTACCCACCACCCATCAGCAGTGAGTGCATATTTCCAAAGGTGGCAGAAAAGTTGATGGTTCTTACAAAAAATCATTTGGGATACGTATCCTATGTAAAATAGCGGAACTGGAAGTAAAATTGAGGTGAGTAGGAGGCGAAAATAAACATTTAGAAATCTTAGTGGTGATGGAGCTGTGGGAAATGTAATGGGAATGCATTCAAAGTTATAGGTACAGAACTACTTTTACCAGGACATGCTGGTGGTCATTTCCATAATCCTCAGAGCTGGCTGCCTGCAGCTGCTGTGTGACCCATTCCTCAAGTTCCTCCAGTTCTCGTAGGCATTTGTATAAAACCAGCGTCTCTTCCAGCTTCTGCATCCTGGGATTGAGAGCATACTTCTTATCAAATTCGCTTCATAATTTCAACGATACATCTATTCCAAATGAAGTGTCCTTGCGTATAGACACTGTTTGAGATGTGACTGGGCTCTAGAAATATCGCAGCTGATGCGCACATGCACACGAAGTTTTATCTACAAGTCACAGAACAGTGATTTATTGTGGGGAAGTTATCTTTGTCACTAATCCAGCACTGACCTGGCTGTTTAATTGAAGTAGCGAGCATCGTTAACTTATATAAAAGGGCAACGTGTCAAAACTGATGATTCAAACTGCAGATTAATGATGTTATAGATAGCATAAAGGATTGTTTTAAGCATGACATAGGTCAGTTGGAAATTATGGGGGGATCCCATGCCAAATAGAATTTAATTAATACGGCACAATAGTGTAGTGCGTTAGCACAGTGCTTTGCAGTACGAGTGACGTGGGTACATTTCCCACCTCTGCCTGTAAGGAGTTTGTACGTTCGTCCCCGTGACCAAGTGGGTTTCCTCCCACAGTCCAAAGTTGAATCAGTTGGTAGATTAATTGGTCATTGTAAATTGTCCTGTGATTAGGCGAGGGTTAACTTACAAGATCGCTGGGCGGCTGGGCTGGAAGTGCTGGGAGGGCCTATTCCTCACTGTGGTCTCGATAAATAAATAAATGCAAGGTGAAGCACTTTGGGAAGGAAAACAAGGATAGGACGTATACAGTAAATTGTAGGGACCAATGAACGTTGGAGAACGGAGGGTACCTGAAGATATCAGTCCTACAACTGGCAGCACAGATGGATAATATGTAGAAGAAGACATGCAGTATGCCTGCTATTATTGCCGATGGAAGAGAATACAAGAGCGAGGAGGGTATGTGGCACATTTATTGGTTCAGCCACACTGGAATATTGTGTATTTCTGGTTGCTGCTCTCCAGGAAGCATGTAATTATGCTGGAAAGGCTGCAAAGGAGATTACCAGGATGTTAGAGCAGAAGGACAAACTGCTGGAGAAACTGGTGGCATCTGTGGGGGGGGGGCGGGACAGTCTACATTTTCGGTCAAGACCCTTTATCTGAGCAGGCCTGACAGGACATTTTCCTGCACAGATGCTGCCCAGTCTGTCGAGTTCCTTGCACAGATTGCTTTTTGCTCCAGATCCCAGTATCTGCAGTCTCTCATGTCTCTGTTTCAGCAAGATGTTGCCTAGATTGGAGCATTTCAAATAACGAGAGACGGATTAGGCTGGGTTTGATATTTCTGAGCAGAAGATGTTGAGGGATGGCCTGAGAGTGATGGGGCGGGGGGAGATAGTAAAAACTGTGTTCCCGTAGGGGAGATGTTTCCGACATGAAGATAAAGTTTGTCAGAGGTATGTTTGGAGGGGTTTGAGGGATTTTTTTTTCCCCAGAGAGTAGTTAGAGTCTAGAATGTGCTGACTGATCAGGCAGTGGATGCAGGTACTCTCACATGCTTAAGCATCTGGACTTGAATCTCTAGGGCATAGAAACTTTAGTGTGGGAAAGAGCACTATGGATGTGGTAGGCCAGAGGATCTTTTTCTGTGCTGTATGTCCCTATGTCAGGGAGGAGACAAAGAGGATGCGTGGGCTCCCCGTTGACATACCTGAGGATCCAATGCTCTCGCAGCTCCTTTAGTTGCTTACGTAGGTGCTCCTGTGGCTCATCTACCATGTCGAATGTGATGAACCCTCTGAGTGGAAGATCCTGTGAATTTCTTCGCAGTTCCTCAGCGAGAGCGCAGGTGTTCTGGATCTGCCTCTCCACAGCCTGGGGACAGTCAAGGATTAAAGAACGCAATAGAAGTCAGACTTCTACATCATGTAGTGGAATGCTGTAATGTCCAGCACAACTGTGGTACAGGAGGTAAGCCCAGGGTCTGATGACAGATCACACACCTACTGTGTCCTGCAGGTTCGATATTCAGAGAACATGGCAAAAAGCCTCAACTATGGCTGCCACACAGAACCAGACAGGACTGTCAGCATTTGATGAAGAAAGATGGGCTGATGTTGGGGCTTGGCCATTCATTAGGGTTACAGACAGATATTAACATGCTTCTCTTTTCCCGTGTCGGGTGCTGACCTGGTGGGTATTGCCGGCATACATAAAATCTACATCAGTACAAAGACTGCAGCTGTACTTCTACAAATCACTGCTTCACATTTACGTATTTCTTCAATACAATGAACCTTGGCTACCTTCCAATCATATACAGAGATTGAGGAGCAGAGCACATGTTCGAAATGCTTACTGCACCACTTTAATTTCACACAGCGTTAATAGTTGACATTTATGTATGAGCACATAAGCTATTCAGTCCCTCCGGTCCTTCCATCAATCAATGAGATTGTGGTTAGTGGAAATTAATCAGGCTCAGATATACAGTACCTCCCAGAAGTTCAAAATAAACATGATTAAAGTCACCATACACAACGCTGCGATTCATTTTCTTGCAGGCATTCACAGTATTTACAAGAAACACAACGCAATAGAATCAATGAAAGACCACACCCAACAGGATGGACAAACAACCAATGTGCAAAAGAAAACAAACTGTGCATATACAAAAAAGAATTTAAAAATAAATAATAATAATAAATAAATAAGCAATAAATATTGAGAACGAGATGAACAGTCATTGAAAGTGAGCGTGCATAGGTTGCGGGAGCAGTTCGGTGATGGTGTGAGTGAAGTTACCACCGCTCATTCAAGAGACTGATGGTTGAGATGTAATAAATATTCCTGAACTTGGTGGTGTGAGTCCTGAGGTTCCTGTAACTTCTTCCTGATGGCAGCAGCAAGAAGAGAGCATGTTGTGGACGGTGGGGTCTTTGATGATGGATGCTGCTTTCCTGTGAAAGCACTCCGTGTAGATCTACTCAATGGTGGGGAGACCTTTACCCATGATAGATGGAGCCGTATCCATCTATTCTCCATTCAGACTCTAATTGTCCTGTCATAGACTCCCTCACCTGATGATACAGATTTTCACCATTCAACCAATTCCTTTTGAAATCCTAAGCCTCCTGATTGAATTGTCCTTTTAATATTCCAGGGAATACAAGATATTAGTGCAGAAATGACTGATGGGGTTTAATCTGGCAAAATATGAGGTATTGCACTTTGGGAGATCAAATGCAAAAGGACAGTACACAGTCAATGTCAAGACTGTTAACATTGCTGAAGCAGAGAGAGATTTTGGGATCCAAGTACACAGCTCCCTGAAAGTGTCTACACAGGTTGATAGTGTGGGCAAGAAGGTGTATGGCATACTTGCATCTATGAGTCGAGGTGTTGAGTTCAAGGATCAAGAAGTTATATTGCAGCTTCATAAAACTCTAGTTTTGCTACATATGGAGTTCTGCTCCATTAAAGGAAGGATGTGGAGGGTTTGGAGAGGGTGCAGAGGGGGTCTACCACCTGCTGCCTGGATTAGAGGATATATTGAGTTGTTTTCTTTGGAGCGGCAGAGTTTAATGACAGATCTTCTGGAGCTTTATAAAATTATGAGAAGCATAGATGGTGAAGGCAGCAGGTATCTTTTTCCCATGGTGAAAATGTCTAATCCTAGAGGGTATGCACTTCAGGTGAGAAGAGAAAAAGTTCAAAGGAGATGTGTGGGGCAATTTTTGTTGACACAGAATGGTTGGTGACTGGAATGTGCTGTCGGGGTGAAATCAAATGTGATAGAGAGACGCTTAAATAGGTGCATACAAAGGAAGGTTATGGACAAGGACAGAAAGAATTCGTTTAGTTAGGCATTTAATTACTAGTTTAATTAGTTCAGCACAACTTTGTGGGCTGACGGATCTATTCCTGTTTCATGTTTGCAACTTAACCCTATGAGACCCTATCTCATGGTGCTCCTTCTGAAGCCAGTATATCCTTTCTTAGATGTACAGTAGATGTCAGAAATCCAGAATTGACCTAAGCAAGCTTTGCGTGGCTTGAGCACAATTTATGACTAACTTGCAGAAATAATTTCAACCATGCCTGAAATTAACTTCGATTATTATCTCCTGTCAACTCTTACCCTTGATGACAAACTGTATCTCATCTATAATAGTCAACCTGTGTTTCTAGCTGCACCTCTAATGGAGCTCACACCAAGCTGTCACTTAGTAATCACTCCGTGTTTACTGACTGTAAACGTCTTTGTCCTTGTAATCTACCAATGTGAGCCTCATCAGCTGGGTTTCCATCCCTGTTATGGCACTGAAACAGGCCTTATGGTGAATGAAATCCTATCCAGCCAAATAGCCCTCCTTAAACTCCTTAACATTAGTTGCCTTTAACAGCTGATTGTATCATTCTCCCCAAATTATCATTCATTGATATTTATCCAGTCATAGGCAAAGAGTCTCCAGAAATTACTTTCCTTCTCATCTATTACCTCTTGGATTCCCTGAACAATTTCTACCTCAGTTCTCCCTTTCCAAAACCACACGTTGGCTGTATGACCATAAGATACAGGAGCAGAATTAGGCCATTTGGCCCATTGAGTCTGTTCCGTCATTTCATCATGTCTGATCCATTTCCCTCTCATCCCCAATCTCCTGCCTTCTCCCCATATTCCTTCATGCCCCAACTAGTCAAGAATCTATCAACCTTTGCCTGAAATACACCCAATGACTTGGCCTCCACAGCTGCCTGTGGCAATGAATTCCATAGTTTCACCACTCTCTGGCTAAAACATCCTCTCCACATCCACTCTATCAAGGCCTTTCAATATTCAATAGGTTTCAATGAGATCCCCCTCATTCTTCTGAATTCCAGTGAGTTCAATTCCACTAGATACTATTATTCATGGACATGGGGGTCGGCTATCACGCGCGGGTAAAGAACACCCAACTCTACTTTTCCGCTCTCTGTATTGTCATACAACCTTTCCAACATCCAATCCTGAATAAGCGCCAATTTTTACAATGCTCATATTTTTCTTCTGATATAGAAGGAGGCTGTTCCCACTTTGGCCTGCGCTGGTACAGAGCAATCTCACAATCCTCTATGACCTCTTTCATATACCTATCAACTCTCCCTTGATGCTCCTATCACCTACCTGTACGCCAGGGGCAATTTACAATGGACATGTAATCTACCAACCACAAAGTGTGGAGGGCTGTCAGAGGTTACAGCGGGACATTGATAAGAAGCAAAACTGGGCTGAGAAGTGGCAGATGGAGTTCAACCCAGATAAGTGTGAGGTGGTTCATTCTGGTAGGTCAAATATGACGGCAGAATATAGTATTAATGGTAAGACTCTTGGCATTGTGGAGGATCAGAGGGATCTTGGGGTCCGAGTCCATAGGACACTCAAAGCTGCTGTGTATGTTGACTCTGTGGTTAAGAAGGGCCTGTATTGTGCTGTAGGTTTTCTATGTTTCTGTGTTATAAAAGTTGTCTGAAGGGGCTTGAAAAGAATGATGTCATATTTGCTGTAATTACACATGTATGCTTTTAGCATTTTAGTACATATCTGTTCTTACTGAAACAAAAATAATTACCTCAATGCCCTACACAAACTATATTTTCCATCTTGGCTATTTCAGTCTGCTTTCACCATATGCTTCTCCAAACCCAGTTTGGGAAAATGATTACCCTACCTTGGAGACTTGGTACCTTTGTACAGGCAACTTGCCAGACACCTGGTTGTATGTTGAGGGCCCCAAGCACAATAATCTGCACATTGCTTGTGTTCATTTCTCCCAGGTGAGGTAACGTATGCCAAAACACATTGTATTTCAACCATCAGGCTGAAAAAGCCAATGTGAATATAAAAATGCTTCAAAGATATTCTTTGAAACAACTTAAATTTTTGTTAACTTATGGAATCTCTGGCCCCCATGGCAACTTAACATGGAGAAGAAAGGTGTTACGCCCCTTGAATGTCTTCGTCTGGAATTTATGGCCCCACTAAAAACTGCAGAAGGAGGATACAATCGAGCCTCTTGCTGCATCCAAAGTAAAGTGTGTACTTCCTCCATCAGCCACCTCAGAACCGGAGTGGGAACTGAGTCTGAAGAGGTGCCTGAGAAGAAGGGTCCATGACCCCAGTAAGTTAGCAGAACATAGGAGAAATCCACAGAATTCTCAGCCACTCTCGTCACACTGGAGAAGAACTCTCTGAAGTGGTAAAGAGAAGAGATACAGATAGAAACTAGTAAAAGCACACAGAGAAGACAGAATGAATCCTACAGCCTCTTATCAATGCCACCTCAGAAGATTCATCAGCTAAGAGATAAACTATACATTTACAAACTGGAATGTTTCAATATTTATTTTCTTTTATTTTGAGCAGCTGCTTTCTGAGAGTCCCATACTTCTCTCTGAAACTATAGGGCCCTGTAGCTCGTCATTTACATCACTTACTTTATGGTTTTTGACCATCTTCTGAGTAATAGCTTCATTCTTCCCATAATCTTCACTTGAAACAAGCTGAAGTTTTTCTGCGACCCAGGCTTCCAACTCTGAAACATCTGCAAGGAACTAAATGAATGTCACAGTATTAGTTACTGTTATCAGGAGCAACTGGAAGGGAGATGCACATGTTCAGAATCATCGTGTACTAGCTGTTGCAAGAAGGGTGTATCTGCGTAGGCAACTTATCACTTCATCAACCTGAGGAAGTTTAGAAGAGATTTCTAAAGTGGTGGTTACTGGTTTTGTAGTTGGTGGTTTACCTGCTGCAAGGGAGCTTAAATCGAGCTGGATGGGCAGGGAGACACAAGAGATAGCTGATACTGCAATTCAGATGCTGCAAAAGAAAAATGACGGCTGCATGAGTTCAGTGAGTTAAGCAGTGTGTGTGGGAGGGGAATGCAACTGTCAACATTTCAGGGTGTGATCCTATATCAGGACTGAGAGTGGAGGGAAGGAAAGCCGGTATGAAGAGGTGGGACAGGGACTGGTGGGTGATCAGAGTGAGCAGGGGTTTTTCATCTTCCTGGGAGAGCTATGCGGAGAGAAGACACAAGAGACAGTGGACGCTGGAAGCGGTGCAAGAATAAGATGAGGGTGGGAAACAGCAGGTCAGTCTGCATCTGCGGAAGGATGTAGACAGTCGACATTTCGGTTTGAGACCCTTCATCTGGACTGAATGAGGTAAGGGGGAGGGGGAGAGCAAGAGCTGGCAAGAGATAGGGTGGGTCCAGTTGAGGAGGAGTTGATTGGTAGGTGGAGGAGGGGAATGGATGGAACCAACATGAAGAAGGAATTTATCCATGACTAGACATGTAGAAAGTAGAACCCCTGCATCACTGACCTCATCTTCTTTGCTCCTAAAGAGCAACAGCAAAGCACTGACCAGTCGGCAGTCCCATTTCCTACTGTACCAAGGACCAAAACACATTGGCCAGGTCCATGGTAACCAGTGACTTGGTGCCCTATTCGTATGGTACAGGGAACACTTCACTTCACTCACTGGCTGTGCTGATCGCATTTTGTTCTCCATGACCCAGCCTACCTGGTGGAACCGCACTGATCGTTGTAGCTTCTTTCTCCTGTCTTCGCAGGCCCTCTCCAGTCCCTCCCAGCTGGTCTGGAGCTCCATCCACTTGCTCTCGATGCCCTGGGCCATGAGGTGCTGGGAGCTGATCATACGCTTGCCAATCTCCAGCACCTTCTGGATCTGCTGTTTGTGGGTGTTCACTTCCACCTGCAGCTCCTGCACCGGGAAAAGGATCACGGTTAAAGAGGACCAAGTAGCAAGCCTGAAGCACACACGGGGAGGAGGTGGGGGTAGAAAAAACTAAGCACAGAACAAAGGAGGAAGGGGAAGTGCATCCGTATAATAATCGCAGGGGCTGGGGCCCATTGCACAGGATGGTGATCACTACACCCATCTCAATATACAGACAGCGTACCATTCCCCATATAATATATCTTAACCTAGAATCCAATCATCCAGCATGATGCTATACAAACATCACTTTCATCCATAATTAATCAATATTTTCATCCATACCAATGATTCAGGAACAGCTTCTACACCTCTACCATCCAGTTTCTGATTGGACATTGAACCCATGAACACTACCTCACTACTTTTAATTTTACTCTTTTTGCACTACTTACTTAACTTTTTAGTGTATATACAAAAAATATATATTACTTCTTACTGTAATTTAGTTTTTATTGTTATGTGTTGCTACTGCTTAACAACAAATTTCATGACATTTGCCGGTGATATTTGATTCTGATCATATAAAACAACGCTATCCCTAGCCTAGCAACCATTAGACGAGAACAGGATTGTGCTGCTCCTCAAGCCCGTCCCATCAAACAATTCTTCCATTCAATATTGGATGCCTTCCCCTTCCCAGAAAATGCCAGACAGCACAGTACTGGGCAAACGCACCCCCCCCCAACCAGCACCCAATCCTATTGCATAAAGCGGTACCCAATTACACTGATGTTACCATCCAGCTATGTTGCCCTTCACTTTTACCCTTCAGACTCTAAATAGAGCTGAGACACATGTCCCACTAACTAGGTCCAGAAATAGCTGCGTGGCTGAAACATCCCAGGACCCAAACTCAGTGCCAAAATAATAGAGAAGACAGCCTAACCTTCTGTTTCCACAGCCGGCTCTGTGCTGTGTGCAGGGACTTGCCATAGTTGCTTGAGGAAGCATTTGGCATGTGCTCTGCAATCCACTGGACGTTCAGATCACTGTTGTGTTGGAACTCATACAAAGCCACCATTGCTTCCAGGAGTTCCCTTCTCTCTTCCAAGGGTACCTTGAGGGATTCAAACCTGTGTGGGCAGCCAGATGCATGAGAGAGAATAAAGTCAAGAAACTTTGAAACAATTGATCCAGCTGGAAGACTGGTAGTCAAACTAGAGAATGATTATTTTAAAACGAAAACTACTAGGTGTGGGAAGATGATGCAAGGACTGATCTCATGTTTTTGTACGCTTCAGACTTGGCCAGTTCTTTATAAAACGCTCCAAATGCCTGTCTTCCCCTACATCCCGTTGACTCCCAGAGATTCCAAGCACCAGGATCCTCATTTCTCCCACCAACACCCTGAGAAGCTAAATCCCCATTTCTGGCATACTGAAAATCAGGATTCTCATTCCTCTCCAGACTTTCCAAGATCTGGATCCCCCCACCCACCTTTGCTCCTAGAGGTCCTGAGTACCACAATCCCCACTCCCCTCCCTGACATCCCGAGACCCCCTTTCATTCCTAGAGATTTCAAGGACCAGGGTTTCAATCTACATTCCAGTGCCTAACACATCAAGCAACAGGGATCCCATTCCACTCAGAGAATCTGAGCACAAAGTCCCAACTCCACTTTACAAAGTCAGTGCATTCCTTTCTCTTCATCCAAGTACCTATGTCCCCATTCCAATGCCACCCTGCCTCAGTGCGGATCTCCCTCCCCTCTCTCTATCCAAGCAGAGGCTCGGCGTCAGTACCCCATTCCTTCACTGCTCTTCAAGGACACATCCACCCTTTCTAATTTTATTCTAGCCTCCCCTCCTCCCCTCCTGTAAGCGGTCTCACCAGTCAAGATGTTTCTGTGTCTGTTCGAGTATCCTCTGTGAATCAAAGTGGCCGGTGGCCATCTTCCTGGCACGATTTACAATGCAGTTCATTTTCTTCGCAAGTTCGCACGTGTCACCCTCCAGCCACTTGTGTTCCTTCAGCAGGAATTTGCTCGACTGCAGGTCATGACCCGTCTCATTGTTCCGGAGCATCTTCTCAATCTGTTCCAGCTTTGTTTTGGCATCCTGAGAAGAGAAAGAGTCAGTGGAAAATCAATTACAATCATACCCTAGAAGAAATGAAATACGGTTAGCTAGATTTACACTCTGGTATACTGAAAAATCAAAAATAAATCCTGCAGTTCTGAAGATCTTAAATAAGACCTGTTCTGGGCCCAGCATGTGAGTGCAATTATGAAGAAAGCACAGCAGCAACTTTATTTTCTTCATAGTTTGTGAAAATTTGGTGTAACATCTATAACTTTGACAAACCTCTATAGATGTGTGGTGGAGAGTATATTGGCTGGCTGCATCATGGCAAGGTATGGAAACAGCAATGCCCTTGAATAGAAAATCTGGCAAAAGTAATGGATACTGGCCAGTCCATCACAGGTAAAGCCCTTCCCAGCACTTCACTCATCTATATGAAGCGTTGTTGCAGAAAGCAGCATCCACCATCGGGGACCCCCACCACACAGGACATGCTCTCTTCTCCCTGCTGCCATCAGGGAGAAGGTACAGGAGCCTCAGGACTCACACCACCAAGATCAGGAACAGTTATTACCCCTCAACCATCAGGGTCTTGAACCAGAAGGAATAACTTCACTTAACTTCATTTGCCCCACCATTGAAGTATTCCCACAACCTATGGACTTACTTTCAAGAAGTCTTTATTTCATCTTCTCTTCTTACAGAAACATCTGCATGATGCTAAGCTAGGGCACATCATCAGCGATGTTACCTGGGGTCGTCGGGTGTTTCGGGTCTTTCAGCATCATACACCCTCGCCCAGGCGACCCGACCGGGGTTGATCAGACCCTGGCCTGTGCCCTAGCAGCAACCCACAGATCTGCCCTCTTTATCAATATTTATTACTTATTTATATATTACTATTATTCCTTTCTTTTTGTATTGCACAGCTTGTTATCTTTTGCACATGGGTTGAACAAAAGTCAAATGGTCTTTCATTGATTCTATTATTGTTATTATCCTATTATGGATTTATTGAGCATGCCCACAAGAAAAGGAAAATGAATTTCAGGGCTGTATATGGCATATGGTGATATGTATATACCTTGATAATAAATTTACTTTGAACTTTGAACTTCAAAAATACACGGAAAAGGCTGGGAAGATTAAGCAGGTCAGGCAGCACTGGTGAAAAAGAGCTAGAGTTAATGTGTTGGGTCCAAAGACCCTTCAAAGGGACTGAGAAAGTGGGAAATCAAAATTGTTCTCAGTTGCAGACTGAAGGAAGGATGGTTAGAACAAAGGGAATATCTCTGATAGGGTGAGACCAGATGTGGCAGTTCAAACTGATTATGCTCCTCTGTCTATGTTATATGTTTCTAATCAGTGAACTGCGGGACATGCCTATCAGGTCAGACTACATTGGTAGAGGGAAAAAATGGGCTAAAATCATAGATAGATGACTGACAGAAATAGCCAGCTCTGACACAGACAGAAAGCAAAAGTGAGTTATTTAAAGCTGGAGAATTCAATATTGAGCCTAAAAGGGTAAAATATACCCAAGCAGAAGATGAGGTGTCAATTTGCAAGCTTGAATAGGATTTGTTGCAACAATACAGGAATCCACAGACAAAGAAGTCAGAGTCTGATGGAGAATGAATGTGACAGGCAGCAGGAAGTTCAGAGTCACTGCGAAATGAACACAGGTGCTCTGTAGACTGATACCCATTCTTCATTTGGTTTTTCTAATGTAGAAGAAAGCATGTTGTAATGCAGTGGAGCAAGTTGGGCACATGCCCACAGCAGCATAGGAGAATGAAATGAGCTCGGTCTGAGGGGAACAGAAAGGAGAGATCCTGAAAAGCCTGTCCTCAAGAGTGAGGACTCTTTCTTCAGAAGATTGTATATCTTTGAAGTTCTCCAGAGAGTTCTAGACACTCAATAATCAATTACTATATATTCAAGGCTGCCACTGACAGAAGTTCTGGACATTAACAGAAACAAGAGATATTGAAAATGCCAATATAGGGAGTTGGACCACCAGGCTGTTTCTGTACTGTTTCATTTTCTGACTGTAAGAGCTGGAAGAGGAGCAGGATTGGCAATGAGCTTACTGTAAAAATGATTACGTTCAAGGAACAAATGGTTTATTCCTGCTACCTGCTTGTTCTTCTGACCTGATCAGCTTCTGTCTTCTAACTACTTTGACTTAAAAACAGTCAAATCTACCTCCCTAAAATGCTTGGGGGACTCCACCTTCCCAAGTACACGCTGAAGGTAATGCCACTGCCGAGGTAAGTCCTGGAATGCAAGCTCCACAATGCTGATCCTCCAGGTGTTTTACATCAATGGATGGAAACACCTTACTTGTCATAACCATAGCCCAGCTTTATTCTGTCCATCCAGCGTCTAATATTGTCCATGAGTGTTGTACTGTACAGTGTTGTTCTGATGTGAAACATTCTGGGTAAAAGAAACAAGTGTTCTCACCTGCAGCAACTCCATGAGCTGTTCTTGTTGTCCAGCTTGTCTCATCTTATCTCCACGTTCTCCCATTTTATTGAGGAGCTCTTCCCACTTCCTGATCAACACCACAAGTTGGGATTTGATAAGATCCCTGGCGTAATGTTCCTCATGGATGAGACTGTTTCCTGTCTAATGATGCAAACACAAAGGATACGTTAACATCATGCAATGCAACGTCCACATTAATAAGTATCTCAGTCACAAGAGACAGAATATATTTCAATGTTCACCACCCTACATAACCCTACATGATCAGCTTTCAGTTATTCTATTCTTAATGCGAAATGAAGCTGCAAACGCATTACATTGAGAAAGGTTTGGTTACCTAATTCACAATTGTATTTATACCAAAAATAAAAAGGAAAGTTATAGGAACAATTAAGAAGACAAAAGAAAAATTGAAAATTGAATAGAATTCATTAATCTGAAAGATTGTTTCATCAAAGCTCCAAAGACAAGGGTCCCCAGAGAAATCCCTAGAAGCCAGACAGCATTCCTCTGGAAAGACGAGCTGAGCAAAATATGATCCTGGGTGTCAACGTCTCTGGGGATCTATCCTGGGCCCAGCAGTGATGCAATTACAAAGAAGGCACACCTCAGCTATATTCCATTCGGAGTTTTAGGAGAATTTGTATGTCACCAAAGGCTGTCACAAATTTCTACACATGTGCCATGGAGAGCATTCTAACTGGTTGCATCACTGTCTGGTACAGAGAGGCCACTGCACAGGATCAGGAAAAGCCAGAGAGAGTTGTAAACTCAGCCAGCTCCATCATAGGCCTCCCCACCATCGAGGACATCTTCAAAAGGCAATGCTCCAAGCAGGCAGCATCTATCATGAAGGACCCAGAGCACCCAGAACATTTCCTCTTCTCATAACCACCATCACAGAGCAGATACAGGAGCCTGAAGGCACGCTGTAGGAAGAATTTAGGACAGCTTCTTCCCCTCTGCCATCAGATTTCTGAATGGTCAACAAACCCACGAACACTACCTCGTTATTTTTGTTCTCTTTTTGTACAATTTATTTAATTTTTAAATATATATATTTCTTATTGCAATTCATAACATATTTTATGTATTACACTGTACAACAATTTCATGACAGACGTCAGTGATAATAAATTTGATTCTGTCATGTTATGTGCAATATACGTCGAAGAGAGATTGAGAGTGAGAGAGTGAGAGAGTGAGAGAGAGTGAGAGTGACAGAGAGAGAGAGTGAGTGAGAGAGAGTGAGAGTGAGAATGAGAGAGTGAGAGAGAGAGTGAGAGAGAGAGTGAGAGAGAGAGAGTGAGTGAGAGAGAGAAAGTGAGAAAGAGAGAGTGAGTGAGAGTGAGAGAGTGAGAGAGAGAGTGAGAGAGAGAGAAGAGTGACAGAGAGAGAGACAGTGCGAGAGTGAGAGAGAGTGAGAGAGAGAAAGTGAGAAAGAGAGAGTGAGAGTGAGAGAGAGAGAAAGTGAGAGAGAGAGTGAGAGAGAGAAAGTGAGAAAGAGAGAGTGAGAGAGAGAGAGAAAGTGAGAGAGAGAGAGAGAAAGTGAGAGAGAGAGAAAGTGAGAGAGAGAGGAAGAGAGAGAGAAAGTGAGAGAGAGAAAGGAAGAGAGAGAGAGAAAGTGAGAGAGAGTGAGAGAGAGAAAGTGAGAGAGAGAAAGAGAGGAAGTGAGTGAGAGCGAGAAAGTGAGAGAGAGAGAGGAAGTGAGTGAGAGAGAGAGAGAAAGAGAAGAGTGACAGAGAGAGAGTGAGTGAGAGAGAGTGAGAGTGAGAATGAAAGAGTGGGAGAGAGAGTGAGAGAGAGAAAGTGAGAAAGAGAGTGAGTTAGAGTGAGAGAGTGAGAGAGAGAGAGTGAGAGAGAGAGTGAGAGAGAGAGAGTGAGAGAGAGAGAGAAAGAGAAGAGTGACAGAGAGAGTGAGTGAGAGAGAGTGAGAGTGAGAATGAGAGAGTGAGAGAGAGAGTGAGAGAGAGAAAGTGAGAAAGAGAGAGTGAGTGAGAGTGAGAGAGTGAAAGAGTGAGAGAGAGAGAGACAGTGAGAGAGTGAGAGAGAGTGAGAGAGAGAAAGTGAGAAAGAGAGTGAGAGAGAGAGAGTGAGAGAGAGAGAAGAGTGACAGAGAGAGAGAGTGAGCGAGAGAGAGAGTGAGAGAGAGAGAGAAAGTGAGAGAGTGAGAGAGAGTGAGAGAGAGAAAGTGAGAAAGAGAGTGAGAGAGAGAGAGTGAGAGAGAGAGAAAGTGAGAGAGAGAGAGTGAGAGAGAGAGAAAGTGAGAGAGAGTGAGAGTGAGAGAGTGAGAGAGAGAGAGAAAGTGAGAGAGAGAGAAAGTGAGAGAGAGAGAGCAAGAGAGAGAGAGAGAGAAAGTGAGAGAGAGAGAGAGAAAGTGAGAGAGAGAAAGGAAGAGAGAGAGAGAAAGTGAGAGAGAGTGAGAGAGAGAAAGTGAGAGAGAGAGAAAGTAAGAGAGAAAGAGAGAGGAAGTGAGTGAGAGAGAGAGAGGAAGTGAGTGAGAGAGAGAGAGGGAAAGTGAGAGAGCGAGAGAGAGAGAGAAAGTGAGAGAGAGAGAGAGCAAGAGAGAGAGAGAGAGAGAGAAAGTGAGAGAGAGAGAGCAAGAGAGAGAGAGAGAGAAAGTGAGAGAGCGAGAGAGAGAGAGAGCGAGAGAGAGAGAGGGAGAGAGAAAGTGAGAGAGAGAGAGAGAGAGAGAGAAAGTGTGAGAGAGAGAGAGAGAGCGAGAGAGAGAGAGAGAGAGAGAGAGAGTGAGAGAGAGAGAAATGGGGACACAATCACATTACATGTTCAGTTGCCAAACTTGGGGAGTGAAAAACAGAAGGGAAAAACCTATAACAACACACACAAAATGCTGAAGGAACTCAGCAGGTCAGGCAGCATTTATGGAAATGAATAAACAATCGATGTTTCAGCCCAGGACCCTTCATCAGGACCAGAAAGGAAGGAGAAAAATGCCAGAATGGGGGGACAGGAAGGAGGATAGGTGAAGCCGGGTGGGTGGGAAAGGTGAAGAACTAGAGTGGAAGGAATCTGATGGGAGAGGAGAATGGACCATAGGAGAAAGGGAAGGAGGAGGGGACCCAGCAGGAGGTGATGGGCAGGTGAGAAGAGGTAAGAGGCCAGAGTGGGGAATAGAAGAGGGCGAGGGAATTTTTTTTAACCGGAAGGAGAAATTGATATTCATGCCATGAGTCTGGAGGATATCCAGATGGAATATAAGGCGTTTTTCCTCCACCGAGGGTGGTCTCGTCTTGGCACAAGAGGGAGACATGGACCGACATGTCGGAATGGGAATGGGAATGGAAATTAACATGCTCAGCCACTGGGAAGTTCTGCTTTCGGCAGATGGAGCGGAGATACTCGACAAAACGGTCCCCCGATTTACAACGGGTCTCACCAATATAGAGGAGGCCACATCAGGAGGACCAGACACAAGAGACAATCTCAGCAGACTTATAGGTGAAGTGTTGCCTCACCAGGATCGACTGTTTGGGGCCCTGAATGGCGGTGAGTTTAAAAACCTGTGACATCTCACCCTCATTAATCTACCTGTTACAGAAGCCACTGCACATGAAAATGTTGGTAAGAATGACCACTACACAAGCCTTGTGAAAACAGGGTTCCCTTTTCACACCAAGGGAGCTCCCATAATTTTGTATAGCTCTACATGCTCTTATGTAGAATAGATGTGCATATTAAAACTAGTACCTTCAAAATCAATCTATACAGCAGAATTGGATTCTATCTAATGGGCTACACACATGCTGAAGGAGAAAAAGAAGCATGCAATAGACAGGTGAGACTAAAACTCTACTGTATTTCTAAGGAAGTAGCACCTTGTTTCTTCCAGTGTATTCTACTGCATTCATTGTTCACAATGTAGCTCTCCTCTACTTTGGAGATGGTGGACTAGCCAAGTTCTCTCTGCAGGGTCCACTCAATTCTCTGTTGATTCCCACTTAATTTCTCCATCCCATTGCCTTTCTGGTCTGCTTGTCCATTGCCTCCCTACTCAATAGAATTTTGGGAGAACTTTTACCAGAGCTACTGCAGCAGTGAAAGAAAGTAGCTCACCACCATCTTCTCAAGGGCAATTGGATGTGTCCAATGCCCACGTTCCCTAGATAAATACAAAATCATTAAAAAAGACAAGCTCCATCTGAAAATATTTCAGTAATGATAATAGAAGGCATTTATACATTAATTTCAGTAATTTAATGCATTCTTTATGTTTCTGAGCTTAACCCTCAATGTCACAGTAAATTCTGTCATTAAATATGATCCAGATTGCTGAGAACCTGTGCTTTGCTAATCTGAATCAATGATTGCTAACAGCCTTGGGCTGTAGTTTAAAGGAGCACCTACCAACAGACACAACCATACCTGCTTCCATTCCTCCACTCGGATTTGGTTTGCCATCACCTCCTTTTCCATGGCCTCATGTCTCTTCAGCTTTCGAAGGATATTTGTGGGGTCTCGGTACGATTCGTCTGAGGCAATCTCATACTTTTCATCGATCCACATCAGGAGTTCAGCTGCGTCTCTGTTAAATTCCTAGAGAAGAGAGGATATCCACCTTGGTCAGTATGCACACCGAGTTCTCGGCACTGTGCCTCAGGAAACATACATTAGCCTGGTCCTTATCTTTGTGTCAATTAAGAACGTATTATCAGGTTTAATCCATCCCTTTTTCTTACTCTGAGCTATTCCTTCTCCACAGTAACTGGGCCATTAACTTTCTCCTCAATATTCAGATAGCATTAGGATAATTTTTATTTCTTTCCCTACCAAACTTGAACAGTAGGACCTCCTTGCTCTGGCAGAGGCCCTGGTATTATCTTCAGCGTTCTACCAGATCTTCAGCAGTAGGTTAACAATATGTACAAATCAAATATTTTGGCTGCAAAGATGCACCCAGTACTCTAGCTGGAGAGTACCAGTCCCCAAAAAATGCATCTGGTAAAGCATGTGTGTGCCATTGTGTTCAATTTCCAGCTGTGCCCAAAGTTTAATTCAATCATGCCATTAATGACCAGTACTTTAGGGATTAGGGAACTGATGTCTCGTATAATATCTGGATTTCAAAGTATGTAGGATTACTGGTGCCTAGAGTTGTTCCCAGTTCTGTTAGCATAGCCGTAACTGTGCTTTGTACAAACTCACTGGGCTAGAAATCCTTTCTGCCGTATACTGCTAACCTGCTACTGCATGGGTAACCCATGTTTGTCTATCCACACCACTGGCACCCAGTATTTAGTCGTACAGCATTTGCCATGGTTGGAATGGATGGTGTGCTGTTTCCCAGGTAAACTCTGATTGTCAAACCAGCACCCATGAGACCAGTTCTGCACTTACTGATATCGGGCCCGTGGCTCTGAATGGGAATCTAACCTCTAAACAATACCTGTCCAGGAAGTGACTTTGAGCTTTTCAAATGAATCTCAAATACAGACTTAATCTTAGTGGTCTAGTTGAAAGGGTTCAATGTTGTAAAGGTGCCCAGAAACTATCCAGTGCTGAGGTGAAGCCCCACGGGATGTCTTTCCTGTGTAAGTGTGAACACAAACCTGCAGCTTCAGTGACTCTGTTAGTCTGCTCCTCCGATAGTCACTGCTCTGCTTAAGTTCGTTCCATCTGTCAATGATGAGAAAAACCCTCTTCTGGATCCTGGAGATTAAAAGAAATATTCTAACTCTTAATTTCAGAGCAAGACCACAAACTGGCACCATCATAACAAAGTAACTGATCGTTCACCTCAGTGTCTACACTCAAAATAGCTACTTTGGTTTGTCTCCAGAACAGAGGTCCCAGGCCATACTTCCAGACTCAGCTAATGCCTCTGAGCATTTGGGTATTTCCTGATCTACCTTCTGTCTTTCCCAAAGGTCCAGAAGATAAAAAAGGGCAAAATTGACACATTCCAGAGGCACGCATTGTGAAGAAAGGAACACTGCTGCTATTTTGTAATCCACACTAGAACTGAACGTGTAACAGAAGAAGAAATGAGTGATGTGTTGGGGTGTGGTCATGCAGCTACCAATACTAATTTATAAATCGTGGCAAACAATGACAAATTAATTGTATTGTAAGCAAAAGATTTCTTGATGTGAGAGTAGTTTAATGGGAGAACAGCTGGATGTAATGTTGTAGATAGGTTCTCAGGACTACCCTCTTGCTGAACTGCATTTTGAGGAGATTACTTCAGATTCAATCACAGGGGTAAAATCAATGGATGGAAATTCATGAACAATATACTCTCATCTCCTGAGCTAATTTCTAGTGCTGTGAAGGCTAGATGGTAAAATGGGGCCAATAAAAATCTTATCAAAGGATCAAGAAAGTCAGCTGCATTCAGTCTCGATGTGGGTGGAACTGTGTTTGCATGAATCATTATGTTATATCTTTACATTGATTTCATCATTTGGCATCACCACCGATTTGTGATCACCCATTTCCTTTTTACCACTGACTTGAGAGAGAACAAGATAAAGAACAACTAGTTGCTGAGCATCAGTTGTGTCAAGCAGATGAGTCGTAGCCACCATTCCGGATAAACCAGATCACCATTCAGCAAATGATGGAGAAACTAAATTTTTCCACGACATCTGCAAATGCCTGCTATTGTTCATTGTCACAGATCCCAGGGGAATTGCAAGAGTAAATTTACAGGGATTCTCAAGGTCACAGGATCACTAGAGAAAAGTAACATATAGAGTCAAAGTCATAGAAAATTACAGCAGTGAGACAGGTCCTTCAGCCCATCTACTCCAGGTCGAACCACTTAAACTCCCTGTTCCCATTGAACTGTACAGACATATGGAACAAAAATAACTAAAGTAGGGTAAATCATAATAGTATCGTGAGTTTAATTGTAGATTCATTTGACTCAACATGCAGAAAACCACTTCAGTTAAATTAGGGCTTGGGAAGGAATGAGGACAGATTAACGGATAACACAACAAAGGAAGCCTATCTCTCTGGCCCACTGGCTGGCTCCAGTATTTCTGAGTTTTATTTCTAACCTCTCTCTGTGTTTCGTCATTCTTTGACTCAAACAGCAGAGATCTTGAATTATCAGAAAAATAGAAATCAGCTACTTGGTAAGATATACCAATTACACAATGGGACAGAAGGTGCGAAAAGGAAGTGACTACAGTGGCTAAACTGCTGATACGTACATTTTGTTGGCATAATTGTTGCTCTGGTTGAGTTTGGATGCTCTGTCCTGCAGCCCCTGAATCCTCTGGTCCATCAGTTTCAGCACGTTCTCAAAGTCTACTTGTCTCTTTAGTAGGCTGTTCACAGAATCCACGGAGTCCTTTGAAAATAATTCAAACCATTACAGTTTGCAAAGTGTACACTCCCAGCTTCATCTATCTTACGTCAACATTCCCTGTCAACAACTGAGCACGAAGAGGGTTGCAGGTTTAAGTCTCACTCAGGTATTGAAACCCAGTAACGTGAGACTCCAGGCATCCAACTGGGAGCAGGTGAAGACAGTGCTGTGGGAAGTGCCTTCCCTGAGACCTATCCTTCTCTCAGGTGGATGGAAAAGGCCTCATGTCCACGATATTAAGAAGGACAGGGAGTTATGGCTAGTCTTTGTCCCTCATTGTCTCCCTAGATTATGGACACTCCATAGATAGGAATGAGTGTTTGGGAGGAAGGCATGGTGGATGGGAATGGATTTTCCAGCTGCTGCTAGTCCGTAAGTATCTTCTGCCGGGTGGGAGTGGGAACTTCTGAGGTCCTCTTTGGACCTTGCACCCTGGAGCAATTCATCACTAAATGCTTGTAAAGTGCTTGCTTCTCAAATGTCTATACTTTTTCCAAATTATGAAATACAAATTTGGACACTGCTCCCTCTGGGTTTCTATCCAGATCATTAGCACTAAAAATGGCTGCAGGACAGAACTTCTTGTGACAACCATTACTGTGAGAACCTGACCTTCATTTCCAATTCCTTACTTCTCTTCAGAACTCAATCAATTGTGTGCCATACCCTTGACATAATCCTGTGCACAAAACAAGTGTCATGGTCCGGTCTGTGAAGTCTGCATTCCAGTTCACGGTCCGGTCCGTGGACTCCGGACTCCAGGTCTTCTGGCTGTCCCTTCTTTCAGTTGGGCTTAATCATAGGCACCTGATGCTCGTCTTGGGGCTGGGAGTATAAGTGGCCCTGGGTTCGAGTGTGGGTGCTGGTTCTTCTCATCAGTATCCTGTCCTCACCTCCATGAGGTAAGTCAAGCCGTCTTTGCCGTTACCCTGTGGATGGATCTGTCTCTTTCTGTCCTTTCCTCCATTGGTAAGCCAGGCTGTCTTTGCCGTTACCCTGAGGCTGGACTGTTCCCTTCCCTTTCCCTTCCTTCTGGAGCCTCGCCTGCAACCTGTGACTGGAGCCTCGCCTGCAACGTTGTCAAGTTCTACCACTGGAGCAAGACTGGAGCCTTGCTGTTCAAGATAGGGAACTGTCTATCGTTGAGTTGGAACTGTCGCTGTGTCCATGCCTTCAATAGGTAGGTCCGGCCGTTTCCCGCTACCTAGTGTTGGAAACCATCTCTGTGTCCATGCCTTCGCTAGGTAGGTCCAGCTGTTTGCCGCCACCTAGTGTTGGGAACTGTCTCATTGTGTTCAGCATTCTGTGTAGAGCCCCAGCCCCGAGTCCTGTTCCCAAGGAGGAGTCCTGGCTCTGTGTTCCGTGTACGAGTCCCGGCCCTAAGTCCTGTTCCCAAGGAAGGGTCCTGGCTCTGTGTTCCAGGTCCCTGTGTTCCTGTCTCTCAAGTCCAAGGCTCTGTGTTCCCATGCTCTAGACCAAGGCTCTGTGTTCTACGTTCCTGTCGTCCCAAGTCCAAGGCTCAGCTGTTCCTGTCGTCCCAAGTCCAAGGCTCAGCTGTTCCTGAGTACCAAGTCAAGGCTTTGTGTTTGTGTCCTGTCCATGTGCTTCATCCTGTACTGGAGTTCCCTTGTCTTGCCTAGGAGTCTCTCGTTCGGTCCCGTAACCTCACCTAGTCCTGTCTACAAGACCATGTCATGTCTTCGCCTAGTTCCTGAATCCGAACCCGGGTCAAGACCCAGGTTCTGGGTCCTTGTCCAGTCTCTGGCTCGGAGTCCGAACCCAAGCCTCGTCATGTCCTCGCCTCGAAGATCCCAAGCCATGTCCAGTCCTGTAGCCACATCATGTCCTCGCCTAGTTCCGGGATCTGAGCCCAAGTCAAGACCTAGGTTCTGGGTCCTTGTCCAGTCTCCAGCTCGGAGTTCAAGCCCAGGCTCCTAGTTCTCAGTTCCTTGTCCTGGTCCTGCTTGCCTAGCCAATGTCCTAGCCCAAGTCTGTGTTCTTGTCCCAGCTTTCTAGTCAAGTCCTGTTCTTAGTACTTCAGTGTCTGTGTCTTGCATTTGGGTCCACTCCCAGTGCCCCCGTTATGACAACAAGAGATGTTACCCCAAGTTCATTGATCTTCAGGAAGGCTTCGTGACCAGACAGGGTTGCGTCAATGCGATCTGCCTCTCGGTTAAACTGCTGCAGCTCAAGTCCACCTTGCAGCTTAGCATTGCGTTCTTTCCAGGCCTCATCCAGCTCCACCTGTATGTCCATCGTTTTCTGCAGTAATCGAGAAACGTCGCTGGAGCTGCTCCTCTTTACCACTTCATTGCCCAAGTCATTCAGCTCCTTGAACCTTTGGCAGATAAAAAGTATACATTACCTCCGGGGAACATTTCCTACCCGTCACTCCAGGCACCTTCCTCATATCCACCTCGCTCTTCCAATCTACTCTCACTTCCTAGTACAAAACTTAGATAACCCAGCACGCTGTGGACTTCATTCTTCCGATCAAAATGATGCCAGGTTGTGGTATCCATCAAACTCATGGCTCAGACTTCGTTGATTTCAGTTGTTTTTTAGGATCAAAGGGATGGTTTTGGGGACAGAGGTGAGCGGCAGGTGCTGGGTTAGGATTTTTTTTAGGATCTTAGGGATAGTTTTGGGGACAGAGCGAAGAGATGGGTATCAGATTAGGTTTTAGGGACAGGGACGTGAGGTAGGTTTTAGGGAGCGGGACAAAAGGTTGGTTTTGGGGAGAGGGTCGTGAGGTCGGTTTTGGGGACGGGGACGCGAGGTCGGTTTTGGGGACGGGGACGCGAGGTAGGTCTTAGGGAGCGGGACGAAAGGTTGGTTTTGGGGAGAGGGTCGTGAGGTCGGTTTTGGGGACGGGGACGCAAGGTCGGTTTTGGGGACGGGGACGCGAGGTAGGTCTTAGGGAGACAGGGACGCAAGGTAGGTCTTAGGGAGACGGACGAGAGGTAGGTCTTAGGGAGACGGACGAGAGATAGGTCTTAGGGAGGGGGACGCGATGTAGGTCTTAGGGAGGGGGACACGAGGTCGGTTTTGGGGACGGGGACGCGAGGTCGGTTTTGGGGACGGGGACGCGAGGTCAGTTTTAGGGACGGGGATGCGAGGTTGGTTTTAGGGACGGGGACGCGAGGTAGGTTTTAGGGAGACGGACATGAGATAGGTTTTAGGGAGACGGACGCGAGGTAGGTTTTAGGGAGACGGACATGAGGTAGGTTTTAGGGAGACGGACGCGAAGTAGCTTTTAGGGAGACGAACGCGAGGAAAGTTTTAGGGAGGGGGACGCGAGGAAGGTTTTAGGGAGGGGGGCGCGAGGAAGGTTTTAGGGAGGGGGACGCGAGGAAGGTTTTGGGGAGGGGGACGCGAGGTAGGTTTTGGGGAGGGGGACGCGAGGTAGGTTTTGGGGAGGGGGACGCGAGGTAGGTTTTAGGGAGGAGGACGTGAGGAAGGTTTTAGGGAGGGGGACGCGAGGTAGGTTTTAGGGAGACGGACGCGAGGTAGGTTTTGGGGAGACCGACGCGAGGTAGGTTTTGGGGAGACGGACGTGAGGAAGGTTTTGGGGAGAGGGACGTGAGGAAGGTTTTAGGGACGGGGACGCGAAGTAGGTTTTAGGAAGGAGGACGCGAGGAAAGTTTTAGGGAGGAGGACGCAAGGTAGGTTTTAGGGAGACGGACGCGAGGTAGGTTTTGGGGACGGGGACGCGAGGTAGGTTTTGGGGAGGGGGACGCGAGGAAGGTTTTAGGGAGGAGGACGCGAGGAAGGTTTTAGGGAGGGGGACGCGAGGTAGGTTTTAGGGAGACGGACGCGAGGTAGGTTTTGGGGAGACGGACGCGAGGTAGGTTTTGGGGAGACGGACGTGAGGAAGGTTTTGGGGAGAGGGACGTGAGGAAGGTTTTAGGGACGGGGACGCGAGGTAGGTTTTGGGGAGGAGGACGCGAGGAAGGTTTTAGGGAGGGGGACGCAAGGTAGGTTTTAGGGAGACGGACGCGAGGTAGGTTTTGGGGACGGGGACGCGAGGTAGGTTTTGGGGAGGGGGACGCGAGGAAGGTTTTAGGGAGGAGGACGCGAGGAAGGTTTTAGGGAGGGGGACGCGAGGTAGGTTTTAGGGAGACGGACGCGAGGTAGGTTTTGGGGAGACGGACGCGAGGTAGGTTTTGGGGAGACGGACGTGAGGAAGGTTTTGGGGAGAGGGACGTGAGGTAGGTTTTAGGGAGACGGACATGAGGTAGGTTTTAGGGAGACGGACGCGAAGTAGCTTTTAGGGAGACGAACGCGAGGAAAGTTTTAGGGAGGGGGACGCGAGGAAGGTTTTAGGGAGGGGGGCGCGAGGAAGGTTTTAGGGAGGGGGACGCGAGGAAGGTTTTAGGGAGGGGGACGCGAGGTAGGTTTTGGGGAGGGGGACGCGAGGTAGGTTTTGGGGAGGGGGACGCGAGGTAGGTTTTAGGGAGGAGGACGTGAGGAAGGTTTTAGGGAGGGGGACGCGAGGTAGGTTTTAGGGAGACGGACGCGAGGTAGGTTTTGGGGAGACCGACGCGAGGTAGGTTTTGGGGAGACGGACGTGAGGAAGGTTTTGGGGAGAGGGACGTGAGGAAGGTTTTAGGGACGGGGACGCGAAGTAGGTTTTAGGAAGGAGGACGCGAGGAAAGTTTTAGGGAGGAGGACGCAAGGTAGGTTTTAGGGAGACGGACGCGAGGTAGGTTTTGGGGACGGGGACGCGAGGTAGGTTTTGGGGAGGGGGACGCGAGGAAGGTTTTAGGGAGGAGGACGCGAGGAAGGTTTTAGGGAGGGGGACGCGAGGTAGGTTTTAGGGAGACGGACGCGAGGTAGGTTTTGGGGAGACGGACGCGAGGTAGGTTTTGGGGAGACGGACGTGAGGAAGGTTTTGGGGAGAGGGACGTGAGGAAGGTTTTAGGGACGGGGACGCGAGGTAGGTTTTGGGGAGGAGGACGCGAGGAAGGTTTTAGGGAGGGGGACGCAAGGTAGGTTTTAGGGAGACGGACGCGAGGTAGGTTTTGGGGACGGGGACGCGAGGTAGGTTTTGGGGAGGGGGACGCGAGGAAGGTTTTAGGGAGGAGGACGCGAGGAAGGTTTTAGGGAGGGGGACGCGAGGTAGGTTTTAGGGAGACGGACGCGAGGTAGGTTTTGGGGAGACGGACGCGAGGTAGGTTTTGGGGAGACGGACGTGAGGAAGGTTTTGGGGAGAGGGACGTGAGGAAGGTTTTAGGGACGGGGACGCGAGGTAGGTTTTGGGGAGGAGGACGCGAGGAAGGTTTTAGGGAGGGGGACGCAAGGTAGGTTTTAGGGAGACGGACGCGAGGTAGGTTTTGGGGAGACCGACACGAGGTAGGTTTTGGGGAGACGGACGTGAGGAAGGTTTTGGGGAGAGGGACATGAGGAAGGTTTTAGGGACGGGGACGCGAGGAAGGTTTTAGGGAGGGGGACGCGAGGAAGGTTTTAGGGAGGGGGACGCAAGGTAGGTTTTGGGGACGGGGACGCGAGGTAGGTTTTGGGGACGGGGACGTGAGGTAGGTTTTGGGGAGGGGGACACGAGGAAGGTTTTAGGGAGACGGACGTGAGGAAGGTTTTGGGGAGAGGGACGCGAGGTAGGTTTTGGGGAGAGGGACGCGAGGCAGGTTTTGGGGAGAAGGATGCGAGGTAGGTTTTGGGGAGAGGGACGCGAGGGAGTCAGAGGGTAACCTCGAAGGCCAGGGAACGTGGATGTGGGACAGAGGACATCTGCGATCGGATGCCAGGCCAGTAGACCGATGAGTAAGAAGCCTGCTGCTCGCCCACCCCCCACCCCCCAGCTTGGGAGAGTTGTTGGCAGATTCTGGGATCGGAGTTCCATGCAGGACCACCGGCCCCCTAGATACACGAGTTGTGTGACCGGAGTTCAAAGCCAGTGTTTGGCATTTTCATCCAGGGTCCACATTCGTCGTTGTCGGTGAGTCCTGTGGTTGATAATGACGATCGAAGCCTGAAAGTTGAGCAGAAGTTTGGAAGCTGGGGCCCAAGGGCCAGGCCCCTGAGTCTACAAGTCTGCTGAGGTAGTCAAAGGACAGCGTTGTCATGGTGCACTGGAAGGGCATACTGAGAACAGGAGCCCAGTCAGTTGATCGGAGTGCAGCGAGTATCATACAGTGACCCAATGGGATTTCAGAATAATCGGAGCTTCACCTGATTTTTTTTGTGTTGATCTCCAGCAGCAGCTCAGCATGTTCTTTCAGAAGGTTTTCAGCAGAACCCACGTCAAATCCCATCTCCTTGCTGTTCAGTCTGTCTTTCACATTGTTAGCCCACAGTAGGAGCTCCTTGCTTTCCTGGTTGTAATGCTGCAGATCACGGGCTTCTCTGAGGACCCGTTTCCTCCTTGAGGTCTCTACCTTCACCCTTGTCAATAACACCTCCACCTCACGCACCTGCACCATGATTACAGCACTCTCTCTCGGGCTGGTATCCTGGATCCTGCAAGTACAAACACCGTGGGATACTGGGCAGCAGAAAATGAGCCATCACCTAGAAGTAATGAGTACCATGCTGAGAATAATCACCTTCACCAAATGTAAACCAAATCACTTCCAGCATTTATCTGATGCCAGCTGCAGTATTGTGCAAAAGTCTTAGGCACATATATACAGTACACAGCCAGGGTGCCCAAGGCTCTTCACAGTACTGTAGTAATATTATGCAATGCACTGTACTGCTGTTGGGAAAAAACAACAAATTCCATGACAAGTATGAGTGAGAGGAATTGGGTACAGAGTCAGGTTCTTGCACAGTCGGCACTGAATGGCTTGGATCATCATCACTGACAGAATCAGCCAGCTCCTCAAGGATAGATCTGCTCGAGTGTGACTCTGACATTAGGGCACCAGCATGCACAAGGAACCAAGTTCATTTCTTTCTCACCAACCTAACAGCTGCAGATGTCTATCAGTAACAATACTTTTAGGAGTGAGTGTGGAACTCTGTCCATGGAGAGGAAATCCTTTCACCACACTGACAATATCTTCCATCACGTTGTGTGGCTTCATTGTCACGGTGGGTGACCTACTTCAGAGAAGGTCAGTGGCTCACAAATGGGCATTTTTTTATTCATTCAAGGGCTTTGCAGGCTCAGCCAGGACTTAATTGTCCATCTCTAACTACTCTTGAGGAAGTGTTGACAAGCTGCCCTTTTGAAGTGCTGCAGTCCCTGAGGAGTGGGTATGCCCACTCTGCTATGAGGGAGGAAATTCCGGGAATTTCGGCCCTTTCCAAATTGGGATCGTGGGGGGCTTGGAGGGCAACTTCCAGGCAGCGGAAGCCCTATGCTTTGGCTCCCCTTGTCCTTCGAGCTGATAGAGGTCACGGGTTTGGAAGGTGCTGAGTAGCTCTCGTGCATCCTGTAGCTGGTACAGATTGCAGCTGCCGTGCCTGTGGAGTGAGTGAAGGGCTATGGACAGCTGCCTATCAAGGAGATGCTACGTCCTGGATGGCGTCAAGCTTTCTGAGTGTTGTTGAAGCTGCACTCATCCAGACAAATGGAGGGTCTTCCTTTACTCCCCCGACTTGCAGATGACGGTCAGGCTTTGGGGATTTAGGAGGTGAGTTACACACCACAGGGTTCTCAGCCTCCGAGCTGCTCTTGTAACCGACTGTGTATAGGGCTACTCCAGTTCAGATTTTGGTCGATGGTATGAGGATGTTAATATTGAGGGATTTGGTGATGGTAATGCCATTGAATGTCAGGGAGCAGTAGATGGATTTCGTCTTATGAGATGTCGTTGTTGCCCAGCACTTGTCAATGTTACTTGCTACCAATCAGCCGAGGCATGGATAGTCTCCAAGCCTTGTAGCTTTTGGACATGGACTGCATTATTATCTGAGGAGACGTGAATAGTGATGAGCATTGTGCAGTCTCCTGCAAACAGTCCCCCTTCGAAACTTACAACTGAAGGAAGATCATTGATGAAGCAGCTGAAGATGGGTAGTCCTAGCTCATCACCCTGAGGAACATCTTCAGTGCTAATGGGCTCCTGAATTGGCTGCAGTGATGACTGGCTTTGTGGCTGTAGATTCGCTTTTGTGAACTACAGTTCCGAATATTATTTGCTTACTTTTGTTGTTTGTACAATTTCTTTCCCCTGCACCTTGGGTGTTTGACACTTCTTATTTTTGTTGTGTTTCTTTGTTTTGTGGCTGCCTGTAAGGAGATGAACCTCAAGGCTGTATCCTGTATACATACCCTGAATACAAACGTACTTTGTACTCCTGCGGCTGAGATGATTGACCTCCAGCCAGCAGAAGCGTCTTCCTTTGTGCTGTCCAACCAGAGGACTCTGATTGACTTCAGCACTCCTTGATATCACACTCAATCAAATGTTCTCTTGATGTCAAGAATTGTTACCCTCACTTTACCTCAGGTGCTTAGCTCTTTAATCTGTGTTTGGGACGAAGTCTGTAACAAGGTCAGGATCTGAGTGACCAAACCAAGCTTCAGTGAGCAAGCTGTCAGCAGAAGCCTTGCGTTTCACCATATACCTCATTTTACCATTGATATCAAGCCAGAGGGCCAACCCCTGTTCAATGAAGAACATGCAATAGCAACATCAGCCGCACTACCCGGCAGACCTAAATATGAACTGGACTTCTTCAATGTTAAATAGCAAAAGTCGTGTACAATTGTCAGACCAAATTAAAGCTCAGTAGTCCTGCCATATCCACCTGCAAAGAGTTAAAGACAATTAAAGAGCAAACTGGATGGAAAAGCTCAGTGTGTCCCCTTATACAACAATAATCTGGGAGTGAAGTAGATGGGGCTGATGCATTGACAGCTTTCTTCAGCCAGAGTTCCTGAGGGGATGATTGATCAATCTCCTCCCAAGGTTCCACACATAACAGAAGCTAGCCTTCAGTCAATTCGATGCATTTCCCCCTGCCATTAAGAAACAGTTGAAGGGACTAGTTACAGAAAAGACTACAAGTTCAGTCTACATCCCATTTCTAAAATTAACAGTACATCTGACCAAGCTGTTCCAGTACTGCTACAGCATTGACATTTACAGTAAATGTGAAACATTGTTCAGCTCTAGTCTATCCACACATCTTTCACACTAAGGCTTGGCTTGGGTTTTGCCAGTTATACCAGATCCAGATCTCATTACATCCATGGTCCCAATAGGAACTGAAAAGAGGGAGTAAAAGTGATTGTTCTTGACAGCATTTGGCAGAGTGTGGTATTAAGGATCCTTTGCCAAATCTTAGTCAACAGGAATATAGACAGAAATGTTCCACTAGCAGGATTTAACTGACCAAAAGAAGCTAGTTGTGTTTGTGATAGCACAATTATTTCAGCCTTTTTCATCCAGAAGTACATTTTGCCCAAATATCTTTTTCCTTTTTCTCATTAGTGATCTCTCTATCCTAATGCTGTTTGGTCATCTTCAAAGAAGACTCTGCAGTACACAAAGTCCATTCGTGGCTCAGTTGTGTAGCAGTTAGCGCGACACCATTAGAGATTGGGCATGAGAGCGTGGAGTTCGGTTTTGGCACTGTCTGAAAGCAGCTTGTACATCCCCCTTGTGAATGCACAGGTCTCCTCCAGGTGCTCCAGTTTGCTCCCACATTCCAAAGATGTACCCGTTAGTAGGTTAATTGCTCATTGTAAATTGTCCTGTGATTAGGCGAGGGTTTCAATAGGTGAGGTGCTGGGTGGCGTAACTCATTGCACCAGAAGGGCCTGTTCTGAGTTATTATAGTCATAGTCATTGTCATACTTTATTGATTCCAGGGGAAATTCATTTTCCTTACAGTTGCACCATAAATAATTAAATAGTAATAAAACCATAAATAGTTAAATAGTAATATGTAAATATATAAATTATGCCAAGAAATAAGCCCATGACCAACCTATTGGCTCAGGGTGTCTGACCCTCCAAGGGAGGAGTTGTAAAGTTTGATGGTCACAGGCAGGAATGACTTTCTGTGACGCTCTGTGCTGCATCTCGGTGGAATGAGTCTCTGGCTGAATGTACTCCTGTGCCCAACCAGTATATTATGTAGTGGATGGGAGGCATTGTCCAAGATAGCATGCAACTTGGACAGCATCCTCTTTTCAGACACCACCATCAGAGAGTCCAGTTCCATCCCCACAACATCACTGGCCTTACGAATGAGTTTGTTGATTCTGTTGGTAACTGCTACCCTCAGCCTGCTGCCCCAGCACACAACAGCAAACATGATAGCACTGGCCACCACAGACTCGTAGAACATCCTCAGCATCATCCAACAGATGTTAAAGGACCTCAGTCTCCTCAGGAAATAGAGACGGCTCCGACCCTTCTTGTAGACAGCCTCAGTGTTCTTTGACCAGTCCAGTTTATTGTCAATTCATATCCCCAGGTATTTGTAATCCTCCACCATGTCCACACTGACCCCCTGGATGGAAACAGGGGTCACCGGTACCTTAGCTCTCCTCAGGTCTACCACCAGCTCCTTAGTCTTTTTCATATTAAGCTGCAGATAATTCTGCTCACACCAAGTTTCAAAGTTTCCTACCGTAGCCCTGTACTCAGCCTCATCTCCCTTGCTGATGCACCCAACTATGGCAGTCATCAGAAAATTTCTGAAGATGACAAGGCTCTGTGCAGTAGTTGAAGTGGTTTTCAGCAGAAGAGACCCTTCAGTGCAATCCTAGTATTTCTCTGTAACCTGTCAATTTAATCTCTCTCAGATGCCCATCATTAACCCTTTGATTCTGCCGGCATTCCAGTGGCTACTAGGACATCTTTGGCATGTGCATAAATCCTCAGTGCCTGGTAGAAACCCATTCAGTTATGGGGAGAACATGCAAACACCACAGGGACAGCATCTGACATCAGGATTGAACCTAGTATTTAGAGTTGTGAGTCAACAGTACTATCTGTTGTGCCATTATGCTGCCCTGCTTAACAGCCACATAATTCTGGAGGAGTTCAAAAGTTGGGTATTCTGTGGAAAGTGGAAAGTGGAAAGTGACTCACCATTCAACTCCCTAAAGACTTCTCACCATCTATGAGGTACTTCAGATGCTCAAGGAGAAATCAACACTTACCTGGGCAAGTCTGACTGTAGTTGCACTCAGTAGGTTTGACACTACCCAGGACCAATTATCTTCCTTGGCTGGCAGTGAATCCAACTTTCTACAGATTCACTCCCTCCACCAGAGGACCATGATTCCAGTGCATGTAGGTCTTCACCAGTATCCCTTAAACCCATCACCTGTACCACACACATCTGCAAGTTTCTGGATATGAATATCACGCTGATTAGTTGAGTTAAGTGCATTGTAAACTGGCTTGCTCTGAAAATGTTTAAGATAATATAAAGGAACCTTTCCTTTTCACTCGGTCTTTGTTTTACCTCCCCTGTAAATTTGGAAAGTGGAAAGAGGTTGTACAATGCTTTCTTCAGATCTAACTGCCCTGAATATAATGCTGACTTCAAGTATCCAAACCTAAGCATTGCAATCTTCAACATAAAAATCTTGTCATTTGGAAAAAGAAAACACGATGGAGAAGAAAAATGCAGTGAAAAGCCAGAAGTTACATACGAGTCAGCTATTTTGATCAGGCATTGGATTCTGATCTCCAGTGACGCAATCTCTCGCTCAGAGACCAATTGCTTACTCCTCCCAATATCCACTGTCACCATACTTTTGCTTGGATCAGAGATGGATAGCAAGGCAAGCTTGTCTTGCAGCAGGGCTGATGTATCCTGGCACTTCTGCAGAAATGCTTTGGCATCAGCTGTACCGATCAGTTTCTTTTCCTTCTCCTCCTTCAAATTCAACATTACAGACCACCTGCAAATAGAGCACAAGGATATTTTAAGGGTTAAGTCAAGATCCTTTCATTGTGGCTGTTTAAATAAGCCAATGTTAGTTAAATAATAATGAAGAACAGACTTCTGTTTATTGGTTACAGCGCAGTGTTTAATATAACCGTACCCTCAGTTCTAATCAACAAGCTCCAGATCCTGTGTCTCTGTACCCTCTCTCAGCAACTGGATCCTTGACTTCCTCATCGAGAAATCAGAGTCTGTGCAAATCAGAGATAGCATCTCCTCTCCTGGCTAACAATCAACACTGGCACACCTCAAGGACGTGTGCTTAGCTACTGTTCCATGCTCTAGCTATATCAGGGGTTCCTAGTCTTCTTTATGCCATGGACCCCTACCATTAACCAAAGTGTCTGTGGACCCAAGGTTAGGAACGCTTGCTGTGGCTGGGCACAGCTCAAATGCCATCTATAAATTTGCCAGTGACACAACTATTGTCGGCAGAATTTCAGATGGTGACGAGGAGCATACAGGAGTGAGGTAGATCAGCTGGTTGAGTGCTGTTGAAACCACAACCTTGTACTCAAAACCAAGGAATTGATTGTGGACTTCAGGAAGGGTAAGTTAAAGCAACACACACCAGTCCTCATCAGCAGTGGAAAGGGTGAGCAGTTTTAAGCTCTAACTCTCTGAAGATCTATTGATGCAATTACAAAGAAGACGTGACTGTGGCTATATTTATTAACTGTTCGAAGAGACTTGGTATGTCATCAAAGGCTTTTGCCGATTTTTACAGATGTACCGTGGAGAGCATTCTAACTGGCTGCATCACCATCTGGTGTGGAGAGACTACTGAACAGGATTTGGAAAAAATTTGCCAACTCAGCCAGCTCTATTCGTGGACACTAGCCTCCCCAGCATCAAGGACAGGTTCAAAGGTGATGCCTCAAAAGAGTGGCATCCATCGCCCAGGACATGCCCTCTTCTCGTTGTGCCCATCAAGGTTGACGTACAGGAGCCCAAAGACACACACTTAGTGTTTTAGAAGCTATATATATATTATTTATTTATTGTAATTTATAGTTCATTTTATGCATTGCAATGTACTGTTGCCACAAAACAGCATGGTTCATGACATATGCCAGTGATACTAAACATGTTTTTGATTCTGATTTTGATAATAAAAACAATATTTGGAAGTATTTTCATGCTGTCATACCAACCAGTGAGATATTTCTGAAATGTCCTGTATGTTGTAATGTAGTGGTGGGTAAACTGTGCACAGTAAGAGCCCATAAACGGTACTGGCATAGATTGATATTGTTTTATTATCGTCACAGGTACCAAGGAACAGTGAAAAGCTTGTCTTGAATACTTTTCACACAGATCAAATCATTACACGGTGCTTTGAGACAGAATAAGTGAAACAATAGCGATGCAGAATAAAGTTCAAAGTAAATTTATTATCAAAGTACGTATATGTCATCATATACAAACCTGATGTTCATTTTCTTGTGGGCATTCACAGTAAGTACAAGAAACACAGTAGAGTCAGTGAAAGACCACACCCAACAGAGTGAACAACAAACAATATGCAAAAAAAAACAAACTTTACAAATACAAAAACAAACAGGAAAAAGAAACAATAATATTAATAATAAATAAATAAGCAATATATATTAAGAACATGAGATGAGGAGTCCTTGAAAGTGAGTCCAGTTCAGTGATGGGGAAGTTGAGTGAAGTTGTCCCCTCTGGTTCAAGAGCCTGATGGCTGAGGGGTAGTAAATATTCCTGACCCTGGTGATGCAGGTTCTGAGGCTCCTGTACCTTCTTCCCTATGGCAGCAGCAAGAAGAGAGCATGGCCTGGATGGTGGAGGTCCCTGATGATGGATGCTACTTTCCTGTGACAGCACTTAATGGTGAAGGCTTTACCCAGAATGTACTTGGCTGTATCTATTACTTTTTGTTGATGCAAAGTGTTAAAAGCTAAAAAGTGCAGTGCAGGTAAATGAAAAAATACAAGATCATAATGAGGTAGATCGTGAGGCCAAGAGTCCATCTTATCATACAAGAGGTCCATTCAAGGGTCTGAGAAGAAGTAGAAGCTGTCCTTGAAAGTGCTTTCAGGCTTGTGTATCTTCTGTCCAGTGGGAGAGGGGAGAAGAGAGAATGATCAGAGTAGGTGGGATCTAATTATGTTGTATGCTTTACTGAGACAGTGATATGTAAAGACAGAGTCCACAGAGGGGAGGCTGGTTGCTGTGACGTGCTGAGCTGTGCCCATAACTCTCTGCACTTCCTTGTGGTCACATGCGGAACAGTTGCTACACCAAGCCGTTATGTATCCAGACAGCAACACACACACAATTCTGGAGGAACTCAGCAGGCCAGGCATCACCTATAGAAAAGAGTGCAGCCAACGTTGATGGCCCAAAACATCGACTGTTTACTGTCGACACTAGGGAGAACTCTGTAACTTAGCAAATGGATCTTTTATGTTAATCTGAGAGAAACAATTGTCTCACCTCCCTGCTGTCCTGGAGCATACCCTATATTTTGTGTTCAACTCATATGCTGAAAGCCCCCTCTCTGTGCCAATGATTACACGGTCTCGAACATCTAAAGCTTTCCACTCAACATGACATAGAGCATGTGTGAAGTCACACTCCTGATCTTCAACCTGGCTGATTGAGTGGACAGTATACTGGTTACCTTTTGTGTATTTCCTCCATTTTTGCCTGGACTTCCTGATGCTTGTTGTGTTTGCCTTTCAAAAAGTTCTCCACCAGTTGGTTGACTTCATCCAGTTGGCCTTTCCATGCAGCCAACTCGGTCAAGAAATTCTGAAATCGGAAAGCACCCTTGTTAGTGGTAATAACTTTACGGTGACTAGGAAAAACATATTGTATATATAGATGTACTGTGAGTGTGACTGGGGGGTTGAAGTGGGATGGGTGCAGTAGTTATTGAGCTTGACTACAGAGAATTGTTAATAGTGATACAAACTGTAGAGGGAAATGAGGAGCTGTAGAAAGTCAAAGAAAACATCAAGAGATGGACAGGACATGCTATGCATATCAACACACCTCATATTTCCTCTGCATGACTTCCACATTGTTTGCATTGGGCTCAAAAGTTTTGAAACTATTCTCCTTGTCATTCAGCCAGGAGATGAGGTCATTGCAGGTGTTATAGATCTGGTGCAGCTGGATCCTTTCCTGCAAGGCATTCCTTCTGGCCTAGAGTTGGACGGAACAACAGCAAGAAGATGAAGCACTCTAGTAAGAAGCACAAAAACTGACATTTTATTTGAGCAGATGGACAAACAGAGACAACCCATTAATGGCAGAAAATTGATGCAGGCAAGCCACCAGTTCCTTGGTAAACTGACACAACTGGAGGAAGGCTTGTAGCCAGGTTGCATCTGGATGCTGACCCACAAGAAGGTCAATGACCTTGCACACATGACCAAGGTCAGAGAATGCCTTTAAATGCCATGTACATCATTACCCTCAATGCACTACCCACAGTAATTATTCACCTTAACGTACAGCTAGCACTAACTCCACAACGTCTTCCAGACCAGTTAGCAGCACAAGCAAAGCAGTGTCATTAACATCCTCTCCCAGACCAGAATGCTGGGTTCAATCAGCTCCAGTGGATGGGTCATGTTATCAACATACCTGGCACTTGACTTTTGAAACCAGTTTCTTACTCTGGGCAGGATGTTGGTAATCTGGCACACTCAGCAAAGAAATACATTTTGACCGTCACACCATAATATAACTAAACAAGGGAGAAAGATTAGGCCATTCAGCCCATCAAGTCTATACTACCATTTCTGATCTATATTCCATCTCATCCCCATTCTCCTGCTTTCTCCCCATAACCTTTGCTACCTTGCTGATCAAGAATCTATCAACCTCCTCTATATGTATTAGCCTCTACAGCCATTTGTGTCAATGCATTCACCATTCTCTGACTAAAGAAATTCCTGCAGCAGAATACCCTTTTATTCTGTGGCTGCTCCCTCTGGTCCTAGACTCTCCCATTACTGGAACATCTTCTCCATGCCCGCTCTGTACAGGAATTTACATTTTCAGTGGGTTGTGTTCGGGCAGCTGTGACTGGCAGCTTATCGAGGAGAAGGAAAAGTCTGATCTCAAACTTCTTTTGCCTTGTGGCCATACCCACTCAAGGGGAGTAAACCCTGAGGGAAAACCCAGAGCTGGAGTCCCTGAGGCAGTCCTATGTTGAGTTCAACGCTGACTGGCAACTCCTGCCACGCTGCTGGTGCCAAACTGTATTGGTCTCTCCCGTTCCTTTGGGTTCATTGGCTGTGTGGAGAGGGGGTCCAGGGCATGGTCAACAGCTTGCTCTCCTTATCGTACTTCCTTGGTTTGTGTAGACAGCTAGGACACAGCAGCCATGGTGAACCCCAATCAATAGAGGTTCTATCTCAAGGTGTCAGTGATTCCCTCCCATTCTTCCATTCGTTCCCATTCCACCCCCATTCATCGAGTACAGGCCCAGAGCCATCAGATGCTGCTCATACATTTACTTTTTTATTGTGAACCTCTTCTGGACACAATTCAATGCCAGCATATCCTTTCTTTGATAAGGGGCCCAAAACTGCAAACAATACTCCAAATGAGGTCAGACCAATAACTCAAAGCCTCAGCACTACATCCTTGCTTTTATACTCTAGTCCTCTCAAAATGAATGATAAATTACATTTGCCTTCCTCACCACAAACTCAACCTGCGAGTTAGTCTTTAGGGAATCTTGCACTAGAACTCCCAAGTCCCTTTTCTGATTTTTCTCCCCATTTAGAAAATAGTCTATGTCTTTATTCCTCCCACCAAAGTGCATGACCATACTGTACTACACCTGCCATTTCTTTGCTCATTCTCCCAACCTGTCCAGGTCCTTCTGCAGACTCCCTGCTCCCTCAACACTATGCGCCCTCCAGTTTTCTTTGTATCACATGTAACCTGGCCTCAAAGCCGTCAATTCTATCACCCAGATCATTAACTTGCAATGTAAAAAGTAGTGGACCTGCAGGACGGCGAGGAATGTGCCCCTCACCTACTCTGCCCTTCAAATGAAAGCATTCCATCGGACTCATCATCAGATGGATACAAAGGGAGGAGAGGAGTTACGAACCACACCTCAGCTAGCTGGCACAGATTGGTGTATGTTGATTCAATGTTTTGCTGGCTGCTCTCGATATTCGTCCTGTTGAAGTCCTCGTCAGGCACGGTTTGTGAAGCATAGTGGATCTCTGTCGTCCCGCGGCGCATTGAATGGCTTCTCCGTGGTTTACTGACCCTCGGGGACGGGCTGCCTTTAGCGGCAGATTCACCCCCCATCTGGAGAACACAATACCATCACTCCAGACAGGATCTTACAACACTTTCAATTTCCTGCTTATGCACTCACCAAAGAGTGAGTCACAAACCAGGGTACAGAGGTGACAGAGGGAGAGGGAGGAGTTATGTGGATGAGGGGTTGAGGGGAGTGGAGGAAACAGAGGGAGGGGTAGAAGAGGGAGGTGGGAGAGAGGAAGGGGAAGATGGAAGGGAGAGGAAGGAGGGGAAAGAGGGTGGGGAACAAGAATGAAAGGTGAGAGGGGTGAGAGTGGAGGGGGTGAGTGGAGGGTGAGGAGCATAGGAAGGATGGCCGAGGTGGGGGTGAATGAGGGGGGCAATGAAGGGATGAGTGGGTGGGTGAGAAGGTGGGTGAGATGGATGAGCGAGGGGGGAGCAAAGGAGGGGAGAGGGAAGGCAAGAGTTCAGGGTGAGAGGGCAATAGGGGGCAGTGAGAGTGTTGCGAGATGGGGCAAGAGGGGAGAGACTGGGGGAAGAGGGAGGAGGTGAGAGAGTGGGAGGGAGGAGGAGGTAGGCAAAGGCGAGGGTGACGGGAGACCGAGGGAGAAGCAGCCAAAGCATCAGGTGTATTTAAATCGGAAGTTGATCAGTTTGTCATCAGTAAGGTTACACGGAGAAGGCACGAGAATGGGGTTGAGAGGGATAGTAGATCAGACTTGATTGAATGACGGAACAGGCTCGACGGGTCATACAGCCTAATTCTGTTCTTCTGGTATCCAGAGAATGAAGGTGGGTGGTTTGTGAAGGCTGGACAAAGAGGGAAGGGGTTGTCAATAATGAACAATGAAGGTGGAGGAAAGGGTCTCACCTCCTCTTGCTTGCTTGGCTGTCTGCGGTCTTTAGCTGTCCTGCTCTGCAAGCCATTGACACTGGTGCGGGTAAAGGTCTTACGTACTACAAACAGACAAGTGAAAGGGTTTCTCTCAGCACATCATTTTCTCACAGCAGGATCTCCTTTTGAGGCCCCATTCAAGGGACTATTCTGACTTCATGAGTCGGTACGAGAGAGTCATTAAGGTGTTTGGCTGTAGCAAGCAATCCCTGATGCAAGTGCAGGGAAGCAACCGTGAGAGTGTGGGTAATGCGGGTGAACAGCACTGAATGCGACAGCAAAGGGACTGGGGATGTCAGAGAGACTGGTGACTGCCAGAATGACCGACGTGTGTCTGTGGGCATGGATGCTGCTCCATTTCAGTGCACTGTAGCATGTCCTCAGTGTGGCTACCACACAGCACTGCAATGTAATGTAACGACTCCATAGCACCTTACTGTGACACCATTAGAGACGACCAATGTCAGTATACTGGACACATAAATGATTATTGAATTAACATCGTAGTTCCATGATTATTATCAAATAGGACCTCTACTATGGCACATCTCCGCATAGTAATGGTGCTTTTTCAGAGATCTGAGAAGCTCAGAGTTCAATCAGGCTATTGAACCAAATAGATCAAACTCCACAGCCACAAGATACCTACAGATTTCACCAATCCCAATCACCCGCCTTTCCTCTGAAATCTTGCTCATCTTACCTTGAAGGTGATCTTTCTTCGTGATTTCTAATCCTTCTCCTTCATCGGACGAGCAGCTCTCAGGTACCTTCTTCTCTGGGGTCTCTGCCTGCAAACAAGGCACTCATTTCTCAGCCGTTCCCAGCGCCATTCCAACTAAAGAAGCAGTTCCAATCTTCCAAAAACTCAGACAGAAGCTTTACCCAGTCAGCCCACCGTTACTGCTCTTGTTTTCTTTCCAACAGCACTGCGGGAATATTTCACAAATTCTCTGCGCAGTCACAGTCAAGTTCATTCCCCTTCAATCGTGCACATGCATACGGTTAAACAAAATACCGTTCCTCATGGTCATATAGAACATACAGCACATAAAATAGTACCAGCATAATAAAAGAGATATTCTGTAGATGTACAAAGTGACATAAAGTGAATATACAACATATGGTTAAATGCACAACAGTATAAGTAATGTGTAAAGCCGCTGTCGTAAATAACACGCACAGTCTCTTGTGCTTCATGATTTGCCAGGGAGAAGCACCGGGTGAGCAGAATGAAAATGTTTTCCTTCACTTACCAGTGGAGACTCCTACTTTACATATTCTACCTAGGGAGCATTTTAATTCACAGCAATGACTCCATAGCACCTTACTGTGACACCATTATAGATGACCAATGGCAATATATTAGACATATAAATGAGTACAGGTATGAATATCTGGTTTTTTTATATATGTTTTTGACTCTTAATCAGGGAAGCCTTCACCCCACATCGACCTCAGTCTTACAGGTGGGTGATTAGCAGAGAACTCAGCAATGGCAATACTGTTGAATACCAGGAGATTACACTCTCTATTAATGGGAATGGTAAACGTCTGATTACTATTTGTCAGTCATGACTGAATATTGCCTAGGTCTTGCCTTAGGGAACGACTGCTTCATTGAGGACTGGGAGAAATTCAGAGTTCAGCAGAGGAGGACGAAGGGCTTAATTAGGAAGGGGAAAAAAGATTATGAGAGAAAACTGGCAGGGAACATAAAAACTGACTGTAAAAGCTTTTATAGATATGTGAAAAGAAAAAAATTGGTTAAGACAAATGTAGGTCCCCTACAGACAGAAACAGGTGAATTGATTATGGGGAGCAAGGACATGGCAGACCAATTGAATAATTACTTTGGTTCCGTCTTCACTAAGGAGGACATAAATAATCTTCCGGAAATAGTAGGGGACAGAGGGTCCAGTGAGATGGAGGAACTGAGGGAAATACATGTTAGTAGGGAAGTTGTGTTAGGTAAATTGAAGGGATTAAAGGCAGATAAATCCCCAGGGCCAGATGGTCTGCATCCCAGAGTGCTTAAGGAAGTAGCCCAAGAAATAGTGGATGCATTAGTGATAATTTTTCAAAACTCTTTAGATTCTGGACTAGTTCCTGAGGATTGGAGGATGGCTAATGTAACCCCACTTTTTAAAAAAGGAGGGAGAGAGAAACCAGGGAATTATAGACCGGTTAGCCTAACATCGGTGGTGGGGAAACTGCTAGAGTCAGTTATCAAAGATGTGATAACAGCACATTTGGAAAGCGGTGAAATCATCGGACAAAGTCAGCATGGATTTGTGAAAGGAAAATCATGTCTGACGAATTTCATAGAATTTTCTGAGGATGTAACTAGTAGAGTGGATAGGGGAGAACCAGTGGATGTGGTATATTTGGATTTTCAAAAGGCTTTTGACAAGGTCCCACACAGGAGATTAGTGTGCAAACTTAAAGCACATGGTATTGGGGGTAAGGTATTGATGTGGATAGAGAATTGGTTGGCAGACAGGAAGCAAAGAGTGGGAATAAACGGGACCTTTTTAGAATGGCAGGCAGTGACTAGTGGGGTACCGCAAGGTTCAGTGCTGGGACCCCAGTTGTTTACAATATATATTAATGACTTGGATGAGGGAATTAAATGCAGCATCTCCAAGTTTGCAGATGACACGAAGCTGGGCGGCAGTGTTAGCTGTGAGGAGGATGCTAAGAGGATGCAGGGTGACTTGGATAGGGTAGGTGAGTGGGCAAATTCATGGCAGATGCAATTTAATGTGGATAAATGTGAAGTTATCCACTTTGGTGGCAAAAACAGGAAAACAGATTATTATCTGAATGGTGGCCGATTAGGAAAAGGGGAGGTGCAACGAGACCTGAGTGTCATTATACACCAGTCATTGAAAGTGGGCATGCAGGTACAGCAGGCGGTGAAAAAGGCGAATTGTATGCTGTCATTTATCGCAAGAGGATTCGAGTACAGGAGCAGGGAGGTACTACTGCAGTTGTACAAGGCCTTGGTGAGACCACACCTGGAGTATTGTGTGCAGTTTTGGTCCCCTAATCTGAGGAAAGACATCCTTGCCATAGAGGGAGTACAAAGAAGGTTCACCAGATTGATTCCTGGGATGGCAGGATTTTCATATGATGAAAGACTGGATGAACTAGGCTTATACTTGTTGGAATTTAGAAGATTGAGGGGGGATCTGATTGAAACGTATAAAATCCTAAAGGGATTGGACAGGCTAGATGCAGGAAGATTGTTCCCGATGTTGGGGAAGTCCAGAACGAGGGGTCACAGTTTGAGGATAAAGGGGAAGCCTTTTAGGACCGAGATTAGGAAAAACTTCTTCACACAGAGAGTGGTGAATCTGTGGAATTCTCTGCCACAGGAAACAGTTGAGGCCAGTTCATTGGCTATATTCAAGAGGGAGTTAGATATGGCCCTTGTGGCTACAGGGGTCAGGGGGTATGGAGGGAAGGCGGGTACAGGGTTCTGAGTTGGATGATCGGCCATGATCATACTGAATGGCGGTGCAGGCTCGAAGGGCCGAATGGCCTACTCCTGCACCTATTTTCTATGTTTCTATGTTTCTATTTCCTGAGGAGTTACAAATGGGATTGAATGTTGCACAATCATCGCTCTTTATGCTGGAAGGAAGGCGGTTAATGAAGCAGTTGAAGATTGCTTTCAGGGACTCCTGGGCAGAGCTGATGTAACTCTAACAAACCATCTACCTTTGTGCAAGGTGTAATTCCAACTTCTGGTGCTTCCTCCACTTGATACCATTGACTTCTAGCACCACTCATTCAAATGCTGCCTTCATGTCAAGGACAGACATTCCCATTACTTCTTTGGACTGTGGGAGGAAACCAGAGCACCAGAAGGAAACTCATGCAGTTATGGGGAGAACGTAGAAACTCCTTACTGACAGTGGCAGGAATTGAACTTGGGCCAATGGTAAAGCAAAGCGTTGTGCTAACCCCTACCCTTATTGGGTTGGATACCTCTGGTATAACACCCAGTTTCTTTGCAGGTGTCAAAGGAAACAGAAAACCCAGGATGAATAATGTGCTCTGAAAATGTGCCCCTTGTTCGATTTCCGTGAGTGACAGATGTAAAACTGAAGGAAGTACCTGGCATGCTGTTAAAGGAACTTGCTGGACGGCTGCTGTCGCCAGGTCCTGCAGTCTCTTCAGTTCGCTGGAATAGGCTGCAATCTCTTTCATTAGGTGCATGTGGCGCTGCAGGAGTGCCTCAGCACTGGCCTCATCCTTCCCATAATCGTCACTCTGCACAAGAGGCTGTTTCTCAAACAGCCAGGAGTGGGCCTCATTGATGTCTGTGAAGTACTGAGAACAAGGCATAGAGGAATCTGTCATTCAGATAAAACTGATCCTTACTTTTACACCTCAGTCACCATAACCCACAAAATTTCAGACAGCTTCACAAATTATATGCACATCAGATGTAGTATTCCAAAATAAATAATACTAATACCAGTAAGGTAAAAACCTGACTCTGAATGATGCATCAGGGATAAATATTGTACAAGACTTCCTGCGTAGAATTTCTATGTTACATTGAACAATCTCACAGATCCTTTCAAATGTGTCTGAGAGGCCAGACTTGGCTTTGTTTACCAGCTAATTGGAAATTTGGCACTTCTGATAGTGTAATCATCAATCAATACTGCTTTGAAGTATACGTTCAAATCTCTGAAGTAGGATTGGAACCTAGTTTATTCAGCAACAAGTAAGGCACTAAGCCAATGTTTGTAATAACAAGAAAATTTGGAACTGCTGGGAGGTAAAATGACAACAAGCAGATTAGCCGTAGAGGAATTTGCTGCCAGTTCCAACCCAAGATCTCTTCCATACTGCCACTCCATCCATATAACCATATAACCACATAACAATTACAGCACGGAAACAGGCCATCTCGGCCCTTCTAGTCCGTCCCTTACCCATTGATGTCAATCCCTATTAACCTAGATACTCCTGCTGAATTCATGAACTTCAGTAATCACAAAATTTAATACTACCTTCAGATGAATCATCAAAAAGGCATTTTGATAGATACAAAAATATTCAGCAACCATTTGGAAAGCTTCAGGGAAACTCTTCAGAAACATTAAGACAGTGGAGACAGTGGAGAATTTATGAACAGGCTTCCAAACTCAACATCAAATTCAAACATTTCAGGTAACTCTCTTTCTCTGTTTGTGTCAATTCTAATGTAAATCATCCATAGGTAATATAGGCTTTGATTTTCTCTCTCTCCGCTAACATGACCTGAACCGTTCATCATTCCCTAAAGGTCACCACTTCACAGCTTTTATATTGTGTTTCGACTTCCCATTCCCATTCTGACTTTCTGTCCATGGCCTCCTTTCCTGCTATAAATGAGTCCAAACTTGGGTTGGAGGAGCAACACTTCATATTCGGTCTGGGTATCCTTCAATCCAAGCATGAATTTTTTCAGGTTCCAGTAATTTCTTCCCTCTCCTTCATTCTCTTTTTTTCCATTCCCCATTCTGTTATTCTCTTACCTCTTCTCTTCTTCTCACTTGCTCATCGCCTCCCTCTGGTTCCCTCCTCCTTCCCTTTCTCCCATGGTCCAGGTCCACTGTCTACTCCTATCAGATTCTTCCTTCTCCAGCCTTTTACCTCTTCCATCTATCACCTGCCAGCTTCTCACTTCATCCTCCTCCCCCACATACTCACCTCACCCTCACTTGGTCTCACTAGTTTGCACACATTCCCCTCCCCCAACCTTCTTATTCTGGCTGCTGCTCACTCCTTTTCCAGACCCGATGAAGAGTCTCAGCCCAAAACATCCCCATAAATGTGCCTGATCTGCTGAGTTCCTCCAGATTTCCAGCATCCAAAGATTCTCTTGTTTTTATGTTTGTTTGTTCATGTTTTCTCATCCTTTCTATTTGTCCTCATCAACCAGAAATCTTCAGTAGCAGCTCATCACTATCACAAGCATGGCCTACCCCGTCCTTTGTCCATTTACCTATCCATTCCCTAAACGACCCTTATCTTCTCTCCTTCCCTAACCTGATGGAGGGTTTTCAAACTGAACCATTATGTTTTGTTTTCAGCTCCATATACACTGCCAATCTCTTGAATTCTCCAACGTTTTCTGTTTTTATTTCAGATTTCCAGTATTTTTGATTACCATTCTCAGACGAAACGTTCCTTTAGCAAAACTGTGCAGTTAACAATTCAGCAACATTGTTCTTGATTAGCCATTGCTCTAAATGAAGGTTTATATTGTCATTCAGAAATTATTCCAATAATTCACTCACCAGTGTAGTTAGCTTTAGGGGGTCTGTACTTAATTAGTTCAGCACTCTCTGACCTTTCAAACAATGGTACATTTGCAGCTCTCCAGCACAATGTTATAAACAGAAAGGTTGAAAAAACTATAGATACAGCCTTTGCATGTTCCTCCTTTGACTCTTTTAACAGCTTGGAATGTATTTCACATTGACCTGGTAGTTTCAATGTTTCAGGAACAGCTTCTTGCCCTATGCCATCAGATTTTTGAATGGTCCATGGGCCCTTCAACACTACCTCACTAGCTTGCTGTCTCGTGGAAATACTTATTCATTTATTTTACATTTCTTCTTGTAACTTTCAGTAATTTGCATGTACTGCACCGTATGACGGCTGCAAAACAACAAATATCATGGCACGTCAGTGATAATAAATCTCATTCTGATCCTGATTCAAAGATGTCAAATCCCTTAAACCACTGGTTTAGCCAAGTCAATGGTTCATCTATTTAGACCATAAGATATAGGAGCAGAATTAGGCCATTCGGTCCATCGAGTCTGCTCCACCATTCCATCATGGCTGATTTATTATCCCTCTCATCCCATTCCCCTGCCTTCTCCCTGTAACCTTTGACATCCTGACTAATCAAGAACTTATTAACCTCCACTTTATATATACCCAATGAGCTGGCTTGCATAGCTGTCTATGACAACAAATTCCACAGATCTACTACCTTCTGGCTAAAGTCATTTTTGCTCATCCCTGTTCTAAACGGACATCCCTCTGTTCTGAGGCCGTGCCCTCTAGTCCTAGACTCACCCACTGCAGGAAACATCCTCTCCACATCCACTCTGTCTGTGCCCTCTGGTCCGAGACTCCCCACTGCAGGAAACATCCTCTCCACATCCACTCTGTCTGTGCCCTCTGGTCCTAGACTCACCCACTGCAGGAAACATCCTCTCCACATCCACTCTGTCTGTGCCCCCTGGTCCTAGACTCACCCACTGAAGGAAACATCCTCTCCACATCCACTCTGTCTGTGCCCTCTGGTCCGAGACTCCCCACTGCAGGAAACATCCTCTCCACATCCGCTCTGTCTGTGCCCTCTGGTCCTAGACTCACCCACTGCAGGAAACATCCTCTCCACATCCGCTCTGTCTGTGCCCTCTGGTCCTAGACTCACCCACTGCAGGAAACATCCTCTCCACATCCGCTCTGTCTGTGCCCTCTGGTCCTAGACTCACCCACTGCAGGAAACATCCTCTCCACATCCACTCTGTCTGTGCCCTCTGGTCCTAGACTCACCCACTGCAGGAAACATCCTCCCCACATCCACTCTGTCTGTGCCCTCTGGTCCTAGACTCACCCACTGCAGGAAACATCCTCTCCACATCCACTCTGTCTGTGCCCTCTGGTCCTAGACTCCCCACTGCAGGAAACATCCTCTCCACATCCACTCTGTCTGTGCCCCCTGGTCCTAGACTCCCCACTGCAGGAAACATCCTCTCCACATCCACTCTGTCTGTGCCCTCTGGTCCTAGACTCACCCACTGCAGGAAACATCCTCTCCACATCCACTCTGTCTGTGCCCCCTGGTCCTAGACTCACCCACTGAAGGAAACATCCTCTCCACATCCACTCTGTCTGTGCCCTCTGGTCCTAGACTCACCCACTGCAGGAAACATCCTCTCCACATCCACTCTGTCTGTGCCCCCTGGTCCTAGACTCACCCACTGAAGGAAACATCCTCTCCACATCCACTCTGTCTGTGCCCTCTGGTCCGAGACTCCCCACTGCAGGAAACATCCTCTCCACATCCGCTCTGTCTGTGCCCTCTGGTCCTAGACTCACCCACTGCAGGAAACATCCTCTCCACATCCGCTCTGTCTGTGCCCTCTGGTCCTAGACTCACCCACTGCAGGAAACATCCTCTCCACATCCGCTCTGTCTGTGCCCTCTGGTCCTAGACTCACCCACTGCAGGAAACATCCTCTCCACATCCACTCTGTCTGTGCCCTCTGGTCCTAGACTCACCCACTGCAGGAAACATCCTCCCCACATCCACTCTGTCTGTGCCCTCTGGTCCTAGACTCACCCACTGCAGGAAACATCCTCTCCACATCCACTCTGTCTGTGCCCTCTGGTCCTAGACTCCCCACTGCAGGAAACATCCTCTCCACATCCACTCTGTCTGTGCCCCCTGGTCCTAGACTCCCCACTGCAGGAAACATCCTCTCCACATCCACTCTGTCTGTGCCCTCTGGTCCTAGACTCACCCACTGCAGGAAACATCCTCTCCACATCCACTCTGTCTGTGCCCTCTGGTCCTAGACTCCCCACTGCAGGAAACATCCTCTCCACATTCACTCTGTCTGTGCCCTCTGGTCCTAGACTCCCCACTGCAGGAAACATCCTCTCCACATCCGCTCTGTCTGTGCCCTCTGGTCCTAGACTCACCCACTGCAGGAAACATCCTCTCCACATCCACTCTGTCTGTGCCCTCTGGTCCTAGACTCCCCACTGCAGGAAACATCCTCTCCACATTCACTCTGTCTGTGCCCTCTGGTCCTAGACTCACCCACTGCAGGAAACATCCTCTCCACATCCGCTCTGTCTGTGCCCTCTGGTCCTAGACTCACCCACTGCAGGAAACATCCTCTCCACATCCACTCTGTCTGTGCCCTCTGGTCCTAGACTCCCCACTGCAGGAAACATCCTCTGTGCATCCACTCTGTCTGTGCCCTCTGGTCCTAGACTCACCCACTGCAGGAAACATCCTCTCCACATCCACTCTGTCTGTGCCCTCTGGTCCTAGACTCCCCACTGCAGGAAACATCCTCTCCACATCCGCTCTGTCTGTGCCCTCTGGTCATAGACTCACCCACTGCAGGAAACATCCTCTCCACATCCGCTCTGTCTGTGCCCTCTGGTCCTAGACTCACCCACTGCAGGAAACATCCTCTCCACATCCGCTCTGTCTGTGCCCTCTGGTCCTAGACTCACCCACTGCAGGAAACATCCTCTGCGCATCCGCTCTGTCTGTGCCCCCTGGTCCTAGACTCACCCACTGCAGGAAACATCCTCTGCGCATCCGCTCTGTCTGTGCCCTCTGGTCCTAGACTCACCCACTGCAGGAAACATCCTCTCCACATCCGCTCTGTCTGTGCCCTCTGGTCCTAGACTCACCCACTGCAGGAAACATCCTCTCCACATCTGCTCTGTCTGTGCCCTCTGGTCCTAGACTCACCCACTGCAGGAAACATCCTCCCCACATCCACTCTGTCTGTGCCCTCTGGTCCTAGACTCACCCACTGCAGGAAACATCCTCTCCACATCTGCTCTGTCTGTGCCCTCTGGTCCTAGACTCCCCACTGCAGGAAACATCCTCTCCACATCCGCTCTGTCTGTGCCCTCTGGTCCTAGACTCACCCACTGCAGGAAACATCCTCTCCACATCCGCTCTGTCTGTGCCCTCTGGTCCTAGACTCACCCACTGCAGGAAACATCCTCTGCCCGCACATCCTGTGCTGAATATGGAGCCCAAAATTGCTGACAACTCTCTGAATGTGGTATGACCAGTACCTTATAAAGTCTTGGAATTACATCCTTGCTTTTATTTCCTGCATAAGTACATGATCATCATCATTCCCACTCTTTTATGAAGACCCTGGCAAAATATAAACACCCTTCCCTCTCTCTGCCACCTCCATACTCAGGTGATATTTTTGGCTCATTACAGGCCATTTACTTCCCTTTTTTATGTGCATAAGTTGTAGAAAAAATTACAGACATTAGAAGCTGAAAATGCAGCCTCCTGCAGTGGGTTAATTAAATTCAGGTATTCCCAAGAGGCCAGACCTGGAATATTTCAAAGGATTGTTGGCAGTTGCAAATTTAGGAAGGGGTTTGAACATGAAGTAAGAGAGGCTTTAATCTGAGATAGTTGGTGATTTAACAGTCTGAATTACTGGATTTAAATACTTGTGTTTTCAGCTAACAGGGGCACTTGAGAGCAGCTCAAGGCTTCTTCCATCTCACCTGCTTTATTGTCAGAGCAGCCTGAAGTCGTGTGTGCCAGTTCGACATCTCATCCTTTAGTTGCTGCCATTGATTCTGAAGAGTGGCCACCCATTTCCTCATCTCCCTCTTGTTGCTCAGGTTCTGCTGGCAAAGCTCCTGGCCCTTTCTCACCACTGAGAAACAGATAGACTGCCGGGAGTTACACTCAGCCTCCATTGCCTGGTGGGAAATACAATCAGTAGAGCAAGGTGGAGTCAACTTGGTACCAGTTGCAAGTCTGTCACACTCCCTCTACACAACCATTCCACACTTGGGTACTAATTGCTCCAGTACAGTGTCACAACAACGGATTCGGCAGCGCAGCAGATACGGCAATTGCGCTCATAAATATGCCCGTGTCAGCTAATTATTATTTCCTTGTAATAGTATTTAACTCCATTCTTTCTGTGGTAGTGCTTGTTGAGACTTGTACAAAGCACAGCAATGCTTCACTGCCTGCTTGCATTCGGCCTTGCCTGAGAAATTGGACTGTCAAGTCAACTGACTCTGAAGACTAGCAGTATTCGTTTTATATTTAGTTATTCTTTTCAGCCGCAGTGTAGGCTTTGTTTTCCATTTGAGAGTTTTAGTTAACGGCCCCCTTTGGCCTAGAATTTATTGTTTTTTTTCCCCTCTAACTCTGTTTGCATTAAAGTCTGTGAACTATCTACCCATCTCCGCATTTGGGCCATATCCGAACTTGGTGACACACATTCATTACACTCTCAGATACAAGATCACTCATCACAATCACTGAGCCTTCAGGACAGGAGCTTCTGTACCAACTAACTCCATACCGACCTCACCTCCTGTATCAGGCTTACCCACACTGTGGAAAAGTCACTGTGGGATCAAATCTAACATATCTAGTATCCCCACACCACCTCCAGGGTCAAATCTGTCATATTAGTTACACATGAACTCCTGTATTCAATTCCGATTTATTCCACACGGTGGAGTGGGATTAGCAACCCCATCACACACTGAGATTGTGAGATTCTGGCTCACTACACTTGTGAGCTGACTCACAGTTTCCTCGTCAATCACATGTCACGGAGATCCACGTGGGTACCTTGTGCTTTTGAATGGACACTGCAATCTGGGTGATGTCACGCCCTAACGTCGCAGTTCGCACCAGCTGCCACTTCTCGTAGATCCACGACTCCTCCTCTTCGCAGTCCCGGAAAAACTCAAACAATATCTGCTGCTGCTGCAGTTTGGCTTGTCTGTATTAGCAAGAGAAGTGAAACTGCTGTTAATAAGACCTGACACCACTACTGGTCGTGTGGTGAGTCCTGGGATCTGTAAAACCAAGTCCCAGTCACAGTGAACTCCAACAATAGCGGATTCCAGAAACGGACTTCCAGATCTCTTTGGGTTATGGACTCCCCCTCACTGTAAATATGTATGAAGGACCAAGCAACAGTGACATCTATAAGGCCCAGTTAATTGTGGACCCTAAACACCACAGATCTCAACATCTGACACAGCAGGTACTGGCAATTCCACCGTGAGCCTCAGTAACAGCAGATTCTAGTAACTGTCTTCTCCATAACTGTGGGTCTCAAAAATACAGGTAACACAGCACAATGCTGGAGGAACTCAGCTGGCCAGGAAGCCTCTATCGAAAAGAGAAAACAGTTGCCGTTTCGGGCCAAGGCTCTTGATCAGGACTGGAAAATAGAGATGGGAAGTCAGAGTAAGAAGGTGGGGGTAGGGGAAGAAGGTGGTAGGTGATAGGTGAAACGGGGGGAGGGGGAGGGGTGAAGTAAAGAGCTGGGAAGTCCATTGGTGAAAGAGATAACGGGCTGGAGAAGGAGGAATCTGAAAAGAAAGGACAGAAGGCCATGGAACAAAAGAGCAGGGCTCACCGATATACAGGAGGCCACACTGATTTAGGTGACTCTAACAGACTCACAGGTGAAGTGTTGCCTTGTCTGGAAGGACTGTTTGGGGCCCTGAATGATAGTGAGGGAGGAGGTGCAGAGGCAGGTGTAGAACTTGTTCTGTTTGCAAGTGTAAGGGGTTTCTTCTTTTATGTTACTGAGTAGTCTAATTAAAATGGCTTCTTTGTTATGTTAACTGCTGAGAAAGTCCTCCTGCTATCAGTTTGTTTGGATTATGTTACTGATAAGAGGATGAACGAACCAATTGGGATATATGTTATTCTTTCTGTGTGTCTGTAAGTTATTGTGATGCGCGGGTTTTGGGGCAGAAGGCGCGAAAGAGAGAGAGAGAGAGAGAGAGAGAGAGGATGGACAAGGTGCTGTGAGTTGGCTAACGGGGTCGGATCCCAAGCAGGAGTGCGAGGTCCAGGGTGTTCGGCGAGGAGAGGAGATGGAGACAGACTCGTGTGGAGCGTCTGGTCGACCACCGTTGTTGGTCCCAGGTGGCAGATCTAGGTGGTCCGAGGGGATCGCAGAGTGAAGAAGGAGAGTCCTGAGCTCCAACTGTTTGTGCACAAAGAGATTGAATTTTGATAAGTGTGGTGTCTTTTATTTTCCTTTTATATTTTATTCTCTATTAATTATATAGTTCCAGTAATATCTATAAACTGTAATTAATTTAATCATATCTGGTGTATTGTCTGTTATTTGGGCGGGGTGCGGTACATCACACAGCATCCACACAAACTAATTACCCAGGTTGACGGGGCCGAGGGCTGTTTCCCTAGACGACAGCGAGCTGAGCGACCCTGAGGCTGGCCAGGGGGGCTACACAAGGATAAGTGCCAGGAGGGTTCATTTATAACAAATCCTGATCACCACGAGCTCAGGTAGAGTGGAAGTTAATACCAGTGGGTGGTGGTAGTTTTCCCAAATCTGAACAAGCTCATTGGATGTAGGTCTTTTTGACTATAAGCTTAAAAAGGCCCACAAAGCTTGTATCCAGTCTGTTATTCAAGCAACATCTGCAACGTTTTACCACGGGCGCTGCCTAACCTGGCTTTGCTGAGTTCCAGGAGATTGCTGTAAAGGTCATTGAGTGCCTTGAGTTTCCTTTTGACTATATCAGTCTTTAGTTCACTGCATCTCCTGAGATCACTGGCTCTCTGGTTGATGTGCTTCAGGGTTTCCCCATGATATGAGATCTGAGAGACGATCAGGTTGTGCTTCTGTGCCATGTCCACCACATCAAACAGGTGCTTGCCACAGTCTTCTGAACTCATCGCCGACTGTAAGCGGGAAGAGAAGTGAGAATTGAACCACTGGAGTTTTTAGTGCACTGTCAGAGTGTTAACATTTTCATTGCTGCATCTATGAAAGGATTAAACTTTTGTTTAAGATAAAATCAATTTTAAATGTGTCTTTCCTCTACTTCTGACCCCCGTCCTGAAAAGCAAGAGATTTCGGGCCTGTGCAAAAAGCTTGTGGCTCCTCCTGAAACCAGAATCAGGTTTATTATTGTTGCTATTTGTTGTGAAATGTATTGTTCAGCAGCAGTACAATGCAAAACAAAAGTTAATATAGGTTATGAAAATAAGTAAACAGTGCAAAGAGGAATAACGAGGAGGTGCTCCTGGGGTTCTAGGACCATTCGGAAATATGATGGTGAAGGGAAAGGAGGTGTTTCTAAAATGTTAAGTGTAGGTCTTCAGGCTCCTGTACCTCCTTCTCAATGGTAATAATGAGATGAGGGCACGTCATGCAGGGTGAGAGTTCTTGATGATGGATGCCACCTTTCTGAGGCACTGCTTCGTGAAGATGTCATCAGCGGAGGGTCAGCATCTGAGATTTTGCCAAAAACTGGTGAATTTATAGACGGTGCTTGAGCTGTGTGTAGCCACAACATCAGGAACATGGAGGGAGTAGAGCAGTGGACTAAGCACACATCGTTGTGGTGTGCCTGTGTTGATTGTTAGCAAGGGGGAAATGATATTACTGATCTGAAGTGTTTGTGGTCTCCTGATAAGGAAGTTGAGGACACAATTGCTGAGGGAGGGGCAGAGGCCCTGGTTTTGAAGCTTGTTGATTAGTACCGCAGGGATGATGGTGTTAAAAGCTAAGCTGTAACATATGTCTTCTATCTAAGTTTCATTTTCCCGATGCCCTATGTATTTCTGAGGAATTTGCAAGACAATGGAAGACAAACTTGACAAAATTTTGACAAACTACAATTCAGGAATTACTACATAAATTCAACGGAGAGGAATGAGGATCAGAATCAAACACACGAGATTCTGCAGACGCTGGAACTCCAGAGCAGCACACACAGGATGCTGGAGGAGCTCAGCAGCTCAGGCAGCGTCCATGGAGAGGAATAAGCAGCTGATGTTTTAGGCCAAGACCCTTCACCAGGACTAAGTGTATTATCACTGACATATATCAAGAAATTTCTTGTTTTGTACAGTGCTGGACATAAAGGTCACTGTAAATTGCAATATTATAAATAGTGTTCATGGACAATCCAGAAATCTGAAAGTGGAGGAAAAGAAGCTGTTGCTGAAAAGTCTTCAGACTCCTGTACCTTCTCCCTGATGGTATTACTGAGAAGAGAGCATTTCCTAAATGACAAAGGTCCTTAATGATGAATGCCAAGTTCTTGAAGCACTGTCCTTGGTCGGGAAGACTGGCCTGTGATGGAGCCTTTTGTGATCCTGCACATTGGAGCGTCCCTACCAGGCAGTGATGCAGCTAATCAGAATGTTCTCCGTCGTGGAACATGGAGGACAAGAACATTTTATGAGGACAAATATATAGTTCCAGTACATGTAAATGTAGATGACAAACCTATTAAAAGGCAAACAGCATTTTGGGATTAATCATTTGAGGCGTAGTGTGTAATAGTTATAACAATCTTGCATACTGCAATGGATAATTAATTTAATATAATATGGAGTGTGCTTGCAGTAGAGTGTGTCTGGGTAAACCCTTTGATCACACGAGGCAATGGATGAAACAGGCTACAGAATCCTTTTTTAGTTCTGCTTTCATGATGAGCTATGAACTGTAAAATGCAATCATTCTGTAAAGATTCCAGGCATTTGCGTCAGGGTCACTAGCTAACTCCAGTTCAGGAATCGCAGAGACTTCAGAAATTCAAACAAAACAACAGATTTATTACTGAAATTAATAACAAAACTACAATAACTCGGACAAACTCTACAGGATCTTGAAGGACTGAGATCACTCATGAAACACAGAAGAAGTCAGTAAGAGTTTCAGCAGAAAAGCATCTTCACTGATGGAGCAAAGAGGGTTTGGCAAGCCCCCTTGAACACGTCGGAGTTCAGGGCAAATCAGACAACGCAGATGACCAGATGAAGCAATAACCCTCAAAGACAATAACTACAATACAAGACATTGAAAATCCCGCGCTAATTCAATTACCCCAAACTGAATAAAAGTGATAAATACAAAGAGAGCTTAACGATCCCCGTGATCCCAAATGAGACACCTGCAAAACAAAGTGACAACCCAGAGCTTGTCCAAAGGCAAGCATTTAGACACAAAAGGTAAACAGCCCTAGGAATATTGCATACCCACGAGGTGACACTGAGAAAATGCAATCCACATACTAACTACAAAAAACTTTTCTTTTTTATAAACAACCTCTGATTGTGACAATTTACCTCTTCTATTCTACCTAAAGGCATATACACATATTGATCATATCTCCTAACTGACAGCAGTCCTAAACCTGCCCTTATTAGCTGTCTCTATCCCCTTGCTCCCTTAATGAGTTTAACAACATACTCGAGGGCACACAAGATCATGGATTTACATCAAGCACCTCTCGGTTTAGCAGACTGCTTTAAAATTGTACAAAAATTATCAAGACATGAAAAATAACAGGACTTCAGCTGTGTAGTTTGGAGGAAACAGGGTCTCCAACAAAACACTGATGAAGACGTCTTCTGAAATCCACCTAACCCTGGAAAACATTGACAGATGGGTCAATGGAAACACATAATTAGTAAAAAAAACTTTAAAAACGAAGCACAATAATTATTCCACAACACTGTACCACAATCCCCGTTCAAGTCAATAGGGTCTTGGATCGTGTGCCATGTCTACCCGGGGAGAGGTAAGCTCCCCCTGTGGAGCTGGGCAAAAGTGCAAACTGTCCAACTTGTCAGCAAGATTGGGGTTCATCACTACATTTGCTAAAACCATAGGCCTCCTGACATTTTAAACAGCTAATTGTCTCAGAACCGTCAGCATTAGCCTGCAGACTTTGGGAACAAATTACTGGCTAGTGCTCACTGCTAGGTGCTGGAATTTTCCCGCTGAGTACGGCTACAACATTATTGAAGAGTGCTTTATGTGCCCTCGTTGTCCATCATTATTATCTCCCATTCAAGTGAGCAAAGGACAGGACATGATATTTGTTCTAACTCTATATTCAGAGGTTATTCTTTAGAACAGCTATGATGAATGATGATTCTTACCTGAAAAGTTATTAGCTCTTGATAAATGGTGTCTATATCTTGGACTAAAAAGAGTGCAGCTGCCACCTTCTTCAGGGCGGCCTTCTGTTTATCAAGTTCTTGGAGGAGATTTTGCCAGCAATCTTCAACATCCTTCTGTCTGCAGGGAAGCAGAAGATTTCAATTACAGAATTTATATCCCGATTTAACCTCTCTTTTTTTCCACTTTGTCCTGTTACCCCTGGAATACACACATCCTTTCTTATGGACCTAGCACTAGGTGCGCATATTCAATCCTGGTGGAAGACCACAAAGTACATGTTACTGACTGAGAAGAAAATGCCTGAGCTCTGGCCCCCAGATGAAGCAGTCATCCCCTCATCTTGCTGACTACTCCTTGACAGGATGGTGGCGAATCAACTGGCCTCTCAGATCCTGAAAGAACACAGTTTGATCCACTGAATACACAACCTCCCTCACCCCAACCCAGTCCCTGGACAATTAAAAAGTATATTTAACCCGCCCAGTCACTAATAGGCATTTGGTTCATTTTAACTCCCACTCCTTCTCCTGTTCCATGGACTTCCCTTGTGCCAAGTTGAGGCCACCTTCAAGGTGAAGGAAGTTCTGTCTGGGAACCTTCAATCTGATGGTATGAATGTTAATTTCTCCTTCCGGTAAAATATTCCACTGTTCCCCACTCTGACCTTTTACTTCTTCTCATCTGCCTATTACTTTTCCCTGCGTCCCCTCCTCCTTCCCTTTCTCCCATTGTCCACTCTCCTCTCCTGTCAGATTCCTTGTTCTCCAGCCTTCCCTGCCCAGCTGCTTCACCTATCACCTTCCAGCTAGCCTCTGAATTCAGACAGCTCCCCCTTCCCTCTCTGTCCTGAAGAAGGCTGCAGCCCGAAACGGTGACTTACTTCTTCACTACCTCAGCCTTGCCATGGTAATTCTCTCTCTCAATGACCTGAGCCATTTCAACAAGAGCCTTAAACCTCTGCTCTGTGGCAAACACATCAGTTGTGATGGCCTCCAGTCTCTTGGTGACAGTCTCCATCTCCTGGGTGGTCTCCACATTGACGTTCTGTTTGGCCAGAACTGATCTCATATGGCCTAGGTAGGCTTCCCTCAGCATGGCCTTCTTCCTGAACCGCTGCACCAGCTGCTCCAGCCGTTCCAGCCGCAGCATCTCCTTCTGCAGTGCCTTCTCCCTCAGGGCTTCTGCCTTCTCCAGATCACCCCAGTGCCTCTCAATGTCACTCAGAGCCATCCCCTCTGGGGGCACATACTGCTGCATATTGTTGGCCCTCTGTTTGGTGCGGATGTTGAAGAGCTGAGCCTCGATGAGTCCCCGCTCTCGGTACTTGGGCGGTTTCTCCACAGTGCGGAAGGTTTTGAAGTCTGCCATCATTTTCTGCATGCCATTCAGTGAGTTGGGGAACTGTCGGTTATTCAGCTCCCTGATCTTTCCTTTGATCCAGTGGAGCAGGTCAGACATCAGTAACTGATATTCACGTTTCAGATCATCAATTTCCATCAGGAGATCCACAATCTAAGCATGGAAGGGAAACCAGAATTGTCCCAAGTTAACTCATTAATTTATTAAATGCAACCTTCTTGTGCGGGTGTAACACCACAAGTCATTAGCTCAAAAGGATCTACAACAGATCCCCAAGTCTGCTCATTTAGCAGGTTGGAAAACCTCAGAGAATTCAGCAACAGGCTACCCAGTGATTAAAACTCACTGACATAGCATGTCGGAAGTCTAGAAGCCTCGGAGCTAGCAACTTTACAATTAATGGTCGGGCATTTACGGAGTTCAGCAAACAAAAACAAAACATTGCCATTCAGAACTCATCCAACACATTGCGAGCCTGAAATTAATTACAGCCTCAGTATCTCAAAGCTCTCCCTATAACTAAAGGCACTCATCCCTGTTAACATACTCATGTCTGTCTTCCTGGGGGTGGTAACAGTTCTAATGCTAGGATGTTGTAAATCAATGCAATATTTCAACTGCTAGAACAATTAAAGAGGGAAGAGGTTCATTCATAAAAATTCCACAGAACTGGGGTGAATGCTCAAAATTATTACTTCCTCCATGTATTCACAAAGAAAATAAAGTATTTGCACTTGTTACCACTTCAGGATGTTCAGAATATTTCATAGCTGATGAAATATAAGACCAAAAGACATTGGAGCAGAATTAGGCCATTCGGCCCCTCGTGTCTGCTATGCCATTTCATCACGGCTGATTTATTATCCCTCTCAACCCCATCCTCCTGCCTTCTCCCCGTAACCTCTGACACCCTCATTATGTAAAAGCCACCATCCTCTCATGAGAAATACTGCTCCCAAGTTACACACTATCCCACAAATAACACCAAAATAAATGACCAAGTTGTTTTACTGATATCAGCTGAATCAGGAGCATTGGCTTCTGAACACAGAGGCTTCTGCTCTTTAAATAGTCTGATGGATTCCACCAAAGATTGCAGATGGGATCCCAGTTAGCCTCAACTAAATTATTCTGAATATGCCAACTAAAGCAAGTACCCCGGTTTTCCAAACATATATTTTGTCCGCATCAGGAGAGATGTCTCAACAGGAGTGACAACATGGAACAATGCAACTAAAGATTCTTGCTGAAGTAAAATCTTACGAGTAAAAGATTAAATTGTAGGATTATTTGGATTACCTTTATAACTCTTTTCTGTCCAGTTTGTCCTTGCCTCATTTTTGAGAAGTGATGGTAATACTGAGATACGTAGGTCATAATGGATCTCTCGTCTGGATGAGGGACTGCAACGTCCTCAGCATCTAGGAGTGTGGAAATGCCCAGTGCATTCTCCGCGACGTTGAAGGCATTATTTAGATTATGTATTGGGTTGTCCTCTTTCAGACGTTCGTAAGCTATCAGATCGGGTCTGCAAATTATACCAAGAAAGTAATACCAGGCAAGTAATGAATCTAACCAACTCAGCAATTAGCATTTACTTTTTAAATTCACAGGAAAATTCATGAGTTTAATTCACATTTAGACACTTGTTTTTCTGTTGAAGACCTCAACCCTCAAGCAACTGATCCTTGCTGTGTATAGAACTTCGCTGCCCTCTGCTAACCAATCTAAGTGTTACGTACTCCGTAACTGGGTTGCCAAACCAGCAGAAATGGATCACTCAGTTGGAGTCTGGATTACTAGAACTAAGAAAGTTTTATTAAAGAAACAAGCAACACAGTACTCTAATCGAAAGGATAATAAATGCAACAGTTCAGCAATGATAAACACACATGTACACAGAATTAAGATAACAGGATCAATCAAGCTCTATCGTTGTCTAGGGGTAAATGACCAGTTTTAAAGTGACGCAAAGTTCAGTTCAATTTAGTTCAGTTCAGTTTGCAGTAATCGTTGCCGTGGCGATGGACAGTGTGGGGGGAAGGAGAGAGAGAGCAAAACAAATGAATATTCAAGGCTTCCACACAGACCTTCGCAGTCAGCTTTCGGGCGAGTCCTTTGTGATGTCATCTGAGGTCACCGACCGTGACCCCTCCGTTTCCAGATACGATCGTTTCCCTGCGGTGAACCTGGCACCCAGGCAAGGGTGGGCACCCACCAGGTTCCCGCCGATCGTGCCTTTCCACCCTGTGCGTTTATGGCCTGGTCCCGCAACCGGCCTTCCAAAACTTCCCACCGACTTGTGAGAGACGCACCGCTTCCAGGGTCTTGTTACCTCGGGTGTCATGTGTGTCCTGCCTTAGCGAACCTGTCCCTTTTTATCCCCCTGCTGGGGTATCACCTGTCCATCACTTCAAACAGTTCAGGGTTCAAAGGGGGAGCCGATCTTGACAGCTCTCCTTTCCCTTCATTAACATCTCCAAATACTGCTCCATTGTTTTCCTTATCTCTCTCTCTCCTGAAGACAGGTGGCAGACCAACTGCTGATCCCACTGGTGCCAGCACAGGACAGCTACATCTTAATCTATGTGTATTCTTGTCACACTTCCCCCCTTTAAGGATTTTTACTGGGGGTAAAAATTACAAACATGAATACATTATTTGATACACACATAAATATACATCTTCATCAGCTATTTGGCTAATACAGCGAGTTTGAAGTTGTCAAAACCTGACAGACAGTCAGCAATCACATTTTCTGTTCCTTTTATATGTGTTATTAATAATCCCTTAGACCAGGCTCCAACTTAGCAAACTTCATAGTGGCCAAAAACACTGATGTATTGCGAACAATGTAACCTCTCATTGGGTTTTGTCCCGGACCACAATAACAAGGGTCGTCCCATTCCGACTTAGTTTTCTCTCGCAAGGGCTTAGTAGGAGGGGGAGGGGTAGTAACCGCAGAGTTATTGCAAAACTTCCTACAGTACCCCACCTTCTCCAAGAGCCTTCTGAGGGCCCTCTTGTCTGTCAGGGTTGGGAGGTCAGCGATAGCCTGCACTGTAGCTTGCATCGCTGCCAGCTGCCCCTGTGTCACCACAATTCCCAGATAAGTGACTTTCGTGTGGCCGAACTCATTTTTTTCAAGGTTCACTATCAAGCTGGCTTCAGACAGCCGTATTACATCGCCAATACACACCTCTGTGTTCGTCAGCCCTTTCATCACCGAATTACTCATTCTATATGATTGTTGCTCGCTAGGCTGGCCTAGTGTAACAGACACCACCCAACGTCCCAGTTCTTTGCATTGCCTCGGGACAATCAAACACACGTGTGCGAGTCGTTTAATTACTTCTCCTAAAGAGTCGCTTTGTTCGGGGATTAAGGGAGAGACTTTATCAGCAAAGCTGGCCAAAACAATAGCCTTCTCCCATCTGGTCGATACTATACTCATCTTTTCAAAATGGTTTTTTTCTCTTATCAGGGGAACCCTAGCTTCATTGATTTCTGCGCTAACACCGACTAGGTTTGTTAGCATATCAAAAGCCTGTGACCGTCTCAGTTTGCGTCGGCCATAATCAATAACATCCTTCCTCCTGGGCACCCGGTAAACCTCTTTCATGATTCTACCAACTGTTTCCTCCAGCACCGCAAAATGTCCACCGGGGGGTACCTTGTGGGCCAGGTTAAAAATCTCATCCCCATAACCCTTTTGCACCACCCCCCCATTCCTCATCTGCGGGTACTGTACTTGGTTTCCCTTCCTTCCTTAGCAGTCTGGGTCTCTAATACGCTCTTCAGTATTAGTGACTGACACGCTCCCGTGTCTCTCCAGATACGCACTGGAACTGGTTTTAACCCCTCCTTCACCGACACCAATCCGGCCGAGATAAACCTCTCGCGCCCTTCCTGAACTTTGGCAGACCTGTCCTTCCCTAGCGGTTCATTTACCAGCTCGATACAGCCAGTCAAAATCGCCATTTTTCCTTTTCCCGTCTCCTTCTTTGGGGCAAAGCACCTGGACGCAAAGTGTCCAACTTTCCCACAATTATAACAGATGACCCCAGGAGACTTCCTACCAGACTGCTTCCGGTCTACGTTATCCTTCTCACTAGTCCCCGGCTTACTTTCTGACTTTTCCGGCGGCCTCTCCCCGTCGTCCTGACTACCCTTCTGGTAGCCTTTACTCGGGGAAAACTTCATTTTATGCGTCAACGCATACCCATCCACTAACTTAGCAGTTGCGGCTAACGTGGCTGCCTCTTTCTCATCTAGGTAGGGTCTCATACCCTCAGGGACACAACCTTTAAACTGCTCAATCAGGATCAGCTGTAGCAGTCTGTCATAATCCCCCTCTACCCCCTTGGAGGCGCACCAACGCTCACAATATGTCTGCATCTCACGGGCAAACTCTAAATACGTGCGGTCCCACTGCTTCCTCGCATTCCGGAACCTCTGCCGGTATGCCTCCGGGACCAACTCATAAATCCTGAGGATGGCCTCTTTCACCATCTCGTACCTCTGGGCATCTTCCGCGGACAAAGCTGAGTAAGCTTGTTGGGTTTTCCCTTTCAGTACACTCTGAAGCAAAACAGCCCACTTATCCCTCGGCCAGTCCTGACTTGTAGCAACTTTTTCGTAATGGAGAAAGTACCGATCCACGTCGATATCATCAAATGGGGGAACCAGCCTAACCTCCTGGGTCGCCCGGAACCCTCCACCTTGGTTCGGCACAGGCCCCTGCTCTACCCTTATCTTTAACTTCTCCAGCTCGAATTCCCTTTCCCTCTGTTTCTCCTCTCGCTCCAACTGTCTCTCTCTCTCTCTTCTCGCTCCAACTGTCTGTCCCTCTCTTTCCCTTCTCGCTCCAACTGCCGTACCCAGAACTCGTGCTCGAGTCTCAGTTTTTCAAGCTGCACCTGTACCGCGTCTCCAGCAGGTTTTTCAATAGACACCACCTCCAGCTCGCCTTGGGGAAACACACCTTTAGATACATAGTGCTCTACAATAGCTCTGTGTATCTCCTCTCTCCTCATTGTCGACTTCCCCTTAGCAAGATTCAACCGTTTGGCCACAGCTACCAATTCCGATTTCCTGGCATCCTCTAATGCCTCCAAGGTCGGCACCTTTATAAATTCCTCAGCCTCCATTTCTGCTGTTTGTCTTTTCTTTCTTTCGGGAATTTTGACCCAATCAATTTACTCCGTCCCAAATTTAGCGTACAAAATCCCGGACGAGCCCCCACTTATGTTACGTACCCCATAACTGGGTTGCCAAACCAGCAGAAATGGATCACTCAGTTGGAGTCTGGATTACTAGAACTAAGAAAGTTTTATTAAAGAAACAAGCAATACAATACTCTAATCGAAAGGATAATAAATGCAACAGTTCAGCAATGATAAACACACATGTACACAGAATTAAGATAACAGGATCAATCAAGCTCTATCGTTGTCTAGGGGTAAATGACCAGTTTCAAAGTGACGCAAAGTTCAGTTCAATTTAGTTCAGTTCAGTTCACCGTAATCACTGCTGTGGGAGATGGACAGTGTGGGGGAAGGAGAGAGAGAGCAAAACGAATGAATATTCAAGGCTTCCACACACAGACCTTCGCAGTCAGCTTTCGGGCGAGTCCTTTGTGATGTCATCTGAGGTCACTGACCGTGACCCCTCCATTTCCAGATACGATCGTTTCCCTGCGGTGAACCTGGCACCCAGGCAAGGGTGGGCACCCACCAGGTTCCCGCCAATCGTGCCTTTCCACCCTGTGCGTTTATGGCCCGATACTTCCCACCAACTTGTGAGAGACTCACCGTTTCCAGGGTCTCGTTACCTCAGGTGTCGTTTGTGTTGTCTTAGCGAACCTGTCCCTTTTTATCTCCCTGCTGGGGTATCGCCTGTCCATCACTTCAAACAGTTCAGGGTTCAAAGGGGGGGCCGAACTTGACAGCTCTCCTTCCCCTTCATTAACATCTCCAAATACTGCTCCATTGTTTTCCTTATCTCTCTCTCTCCTGAAGACAGGTGGCAGACCAACTGCTGATCCCACTGGTGCCAGCACAGGACAGCTACATCTTAATCTATGTGTATTCTTGTCACATAAGCAACTATTCTCCGTAAGACCACAAGACCACAAGGTATAGCAGCAGAATTAGGCCATCTGGCCCATCGAGTCTACTCCGCCATTTCATCATGCCTGATTCATTTCCCTCTCAGCCCCAGTCTCCGGCCTTCTCTGTGTGATTATGTGTGAGCTGGTATGTGATTGAATCTGCATGAGTGTGTGTAAACGAAAGAGAGACCAAGCATGTACGTGTGAGTGTGAGTGTGTGACTGACAGGGCCAAGCTAGATGTTGGACCTGACCTGGGATGTGCCCATGTGTCTGACAGACCCTGGGTGCGTGAGCATCAGAATGGCACCAGCCTAGGAAACCATTTGCACTGGGTCTCTAGCAGAGCAGCTAGCTCCACCCCTCAGACCTTCTTCCTTAGCACTGCACGTGCTTTCACTGCTGTTCTCACAATGGCCTCTACCACATACGCTGACCACACACACTGTGAAAAAGTAAAAATAGTTCTTCCTCTCTTCCCTTTAATACTTGTGACCTCTCACCCTTGATGGCTCAACCGGCAGGAACAGCCTCCCACTATCCATTCTACCCAGACATCTCTTCATTTCATATCCTCACCCTTCTCTTCTTTAAAGAAAACAGTCTCAGTTTTTCTAATCCAACCTGATCTCTCACATCAGGGACCATATCTATAAATTTGGGTGCCACAGAGGTGTGGCAGTTAGCGTGATGCTATTACAGCTGGGGGCATTGGAGTTCAATTCTGGTGCCATCTGTAAGGAGTTTGTACGTTCTCCCCGTGACCGCATGGATTTCCTCCAGGTGCTCCGGTTTCTTCCCACAATCCAAAAATGTACCGGTAAGTACAGTAGGTTAATTGGTCATTGTAAGCCGTCCTGTGATTAGGCTAGGGTTAAATAGGTGAGGTGCTGGATGGCGTGTCTCATTGGGTCAGCGGGCCTGTATCTCTAAATGAAATAAAACTCCGCTGGACTCTTTACCCTGCAATGAGTTGATCAGAACTGAACACAGGTATTCCATCTGAGGCAAGGCCAATGTGGTTTTACACTCTCTGCCTCGGTTGATAAAACTCGGAATTATGCATACCCTATTGCTTTCTCAGCCTCCCCTGCCACTTTTAATGATGTGTACCTGCAGCCCTAGATTACACTGCTCCTGATCTCTTTCTTTGAGAAAAGTATCCTTAATTCTATATTACCTCCTGCTATTTTCCTACCACAATGTACACCTCACCTTTTTGCCGCACTAATCTTCATCTGCCATAGGCCTTCCCACTAACTGCCCTCCCCTCATGGTTTGCAATACTTACAAGGTTTATGTTAGCTGCACCCCAGCTCGAGGTTATTATTATAGAGAAAAGCAATGGCTTTAGTAGTAACCCCTGGGGAGATCCTCTACTTATGTTCCTATAGTGCAGAAGACAATCATTCATCAAAGTTCTCTGATGTTTATTAATCAGCTCAGCCTCATTTCTAAGGTATCAATATCCCTTTTGTGAACTATGCCTGTGTTTGACTAAACCTGGCTGCATAACTATGTGCCTGTGTTTGACTGAGGCTAGATACACGTGTAAATATGAGGAGTTTGTGTGTCCAGCATCCATGAGGGTGGGGCACATGGACACACTGGCGTACAAGTCACCTTGGATTTGCTTGTGTAAGAGGAGAGAAAGAAAGCATATTGTCTGAAAACCACAAGTATTTAGTTCTTTGCTAGGCCAGAAGCCCTGAAACATGCCAGGAATACAAAGGTTTGGAGTTCCATTCCTCCCCTTGAACTTGGACTTCATGCTCTGCCAAAGGTGGAAAGCTCTTGCTTGTACAATGTGTCTTTGTAATGAGTTCTTCCAGCCTGTGTGGGCTGCGGAAGAGCATTGGGCGTTGAGATTTTTAAAGCACCTGGGTTGGTTAATTGTTGTTTGACAAGTTATCAATCATTTAGATTTCTCGAGCGACTCACTGTGTGTAATGTGGTCTCCTCGTGCCTTCTGTTTAACCTTATTAAATTTATTCTGATAGGCTCACATATTCCGTGCTACTTGTGTTATTTAAGTGGATGCCCGATTAGCGCTAATCGTGGGGCCCTAGTTTTGAGAATGTTCCTTCTTGTGGTATCACTCAGCCAAGCCACTGATGTTCTTTTGGAATTATTATGAATAAACTCTGGTCATTCTCTCTACACTGCAGCCTGTCTTTCCTCCGTACTTGGGTTCCAATATTGCTAGCACACACCATGACAGTACTCCTATGTGAGCACATGGAAATCCAAAGGATGTCATGATAAATGATGGGTCATCTGGACCTAATATAGGAAGTCATTCCTGCCTGTGGCCATCAAACTTTACAACTCCTCCCTTGGAGGGTCAGACACCCTGAGCCAATAGGCTGGTCCTGGACTTATTTCCTGGAATAATTTACATATTACTATCTAACTATTTATGGTTTTATTACTATTTATTATTTATGGTGCAACTGTAACAAAAACCAGTTTCCCCCCGGGATCAATAAAGTATGACTATGACTATGACTATGACTGTGACTGTGACTAACTGTCAGTCGGACCATCCCTTGCTCACCCATGTGCTGAACTGCCTGAGATTATGTCCCTATTATTTTTCCACTGTGGGCATTTTCATTGTTATGGACTAGTCAGCATATTACCAACTCTCCTGTCCGAGTTCCGTAATCAAGTTTTCAAAAGTTAATTAGTTCCAAAATTGATTTACTATAAACTTCACTATGGATAACGTGAGAGCACTATCTGTGGAATAAGTAATGCTACAGCCTGTTTCATTCAGTCAGTTTCATAACCCAATGTGGTCCTACTTCATTTCCCCATTGGTATTCACTTTGCTGTTTCAGTCTGCTCTGTATAAAAGTGCTTTTACTGTCACCATTCAGGGAACCATCAAAACTACATAATAAAAAGGGACTTTTAAAAAAAGGCATCAGAGTTAGTCAGTAACAGCATTTGGTATTATGGTACTCAGCTCAGTGTGCTTTGGGGTTTCTGAATACACATTCCTCAGATGGGATGGCATGGATGTGACTGTCCACTTCCAGTGTCCTGAGTGACAATGTGGTTCATCTATAACAGTTCTGTTATTCTTTCATGCTTCCCAGCACTTACCAAGCAAAATTATTCATAAATTATTCGGTAGTGGATATTACCAAAGTCAAACCCAGCAGATCATGAGCTATTGAAGACAGAATTCCAACTAACTCTCCCCTTCATATGTGGTGGAAGCAAAAGATTATTGCGGTAATTCTTGCTCACTATGTCTTCTGACAAGGAGGGTAAAGTGATCCTCAAAACACTATCAATAATCCAAAAGGAAAACCCAATGCTCTTCTGTCTAATAACTTGCCCATTTCTTGTAGAGTATGTTATTTTCATGTCCCAATAACTGAAGTGTTTGTTGTTACCTGTGTGCATGAATGATTCCATTGAAGGCCAATCCATCATTCCAGCTTGATGAGAAGTTTTGAATGGCCACATTGTTATACCCAGCAGTCTTTCGCTGACACCAGATCAGCAGAGCTTCCTTGGCAGAACGCTTGGCACTGCTGACGTCATACTCATCCTAGCACAGAACAGAAAGGTGGTGAACAAAGAGATCGAGGACCAACGAATAGTCTCCAGACTTGAGAAGATAGCCTGAGGTGATCATGCAAGTAATGAATCCGCTTCAGTGTTCACCTGTAGAAGATAATGTAAGACATCCCCACACCATCACCCATCACTGGATACCTGCTCAAACTCGTAATGTACTTAATACAATTCAGAAAGTAAAGTCTATTGTTTGCCTCAGCTATCCCATGCAGAGGTAAGTTCCACTGTCACTTTGCACTTAAGTCAAACTTCTCATGAATGTAAAATTACATTTATTTATGAAAATCTCTGGCTTCAAACAGCTTTCTACTTCTAACCTATACAAAACTTCCTTAATTTTAAAATCATCATTTGACTTCTGCTTTTCTAAAGAGATTATAGCTTCCTGTTTCTGATATTTTCATCTGTTCATTTTGTAGAGAACAGAACAGTCCCTAACTAGTTCATTGGAATTGCCTTGATTTTCCTGCCAAAATTCCGGCATTTGAAGAAGACTAGGATTTAGAATGTTCAAGGACACCTGAGCCCAAATGACCTAAGTCTACATGACAGCAACATGATGGTGCATAGTTCCTGCCAACGATTCACAGCTCAGGGTTCTGGTTCCGTCTCGGCCTCATGTGCTTCCTGCGGCTGTGTGGGTTTCCACTGCTGTTCCAATTTCCTCTTTCACCTGGAAAACCAGCTGGTATGCTAACTGTGCTGGAAATTATCTGTAAATATAGTTAAGTTGTTTAAGAACCAAAAGGGAGATAATGGCATATAAGAAAGAATAAAGCTTCAGGTAGAGGAGGGAATGGGACTTGTGGGATAGCTCTGCTGGGATTTGATGTGGTTAGTGTCCTTCTTCTGTGCTTTAGTAAGTAGCTAAGTCTTCCTCCTCATTATGTGCATGGAAATTGCTAAATTTCATGCCTCCTTTGGCATCTACACATTGCCTGAAGGTTTCTGGGAATACATAATAGCTGAAATAATTAGCTTTGGCTCACTTAGTCATGTTGACACCTTGGGCACTGTTAAGGCAACAGCTCAGGACAAAAGTTCATAATCTGGATTGATAACACCAGAGCAACACTGAGGACAATGCAATACTGACAGAAACCTGGTCTTCAGTTAACCACTAGATCGCTGAATCTGTGATGTACAGGTCCTGACCAACTACCTTCTCCTCAACAATGCTAGCAAAAATAAATTGATCCACCAGCTTTCCAGTTCACCACTTCCAATCAGTTAACCGGTATGTAGCGTGGCTTACTCTCAAAGGTGACCTTATGACTCAACTAGTACCTGTGGAATGTATTGGCACGGCTGACTAACCACGTAGCTTCTGTTGGGTGCTCCTCCCAAGGAAGTATTGCAACTTCCCACTCACTCAACAAAAGAGCTGATTGCTGATTTCAGGAAGGGAAAGGAGGGAGGATACACACCTGCCTATACCGAGGGATCAGTGGTGGAGAGAGTCAGCAGCTGTAAATTCCTGGGCATTACCTTCTCAAATAACCTGTCCTGTGCACAGCACTTGGATACTGTCATACGGAAAGCACACACCACAGTCTTTACTTCCTTTGGAAGTGAGGGAGGCTTGGCTTGACACCAAGCACTCTAACACACTTCCACAGATGTACTGTTGATGGTAGCCTGACTGGATGCATTATTGTCTTATTCACCAATCTGAATGTGCGGGAACACAAGAGAATAGTGGAATCTGCCCAGCACATCACTGGCTCATCCCTCCCCTCCCCCACCATTGGACGTATCTACAGGACATAGAACATAGAACATAGAATAGTACAGCACAGTATAGGACCTTCGGCCCACAATGTTGTGCCGACTCTCAGACCCTGCCTCCCATATAAGCCCCCACCTTAGATTCCTCCATATACCTGTCTAGTAGTCTCTTAAACTTCACTAGTGTATCTGCCTCCACCACTGACGCAGGCAGTGCATTCCACGCACCAACCACTCTCTGATTAAAAAACCTTCCTCTAATATCCCCCTTGAACTTCCCACCCCTTACCTTAAAGCCATGCCCTCTTGTATTGAGCAGTGGTGCCCTGGGGAAGAGGCGCTGGCTATCCACTCTATCTATTCCTCTAAATATCTTGTACACCTCTATCATGTCTCCTCTCATCCTCCTTCTCTCCAAAGAGTAAAGCCCTAACTCCCTTAATCTCTGATCATAATGCATACTTTCTAAACCAGGCAGCATCCTGGTAAATCTCCTCTGTACCCTTTCCAATGCTTCCACATCCTTCCTATAGTGAGGCAACCAAAACTGGACACAGTACTCCAAGTGTGACCTAACCAGAGTTTTAAAGAGCTGCATCATTACCTCGCGACTCTTAAACTCTGTCCCTCGACTTATGAAAGCTAACACACCATAAGCTTTCTTAACTACCCTATCCACCTGTGAGGCAACTTACAGGGATCTGTGGACATGTACCCCGAGATCCCTCTGCTCCTCCACACTACCAAGTATCCTGCCATTTACTTTGTACTCTGCGTTGGAGTTTGTCCTTCCGAAGTGTACCACCTCACATTTCTCTGGGTTGAACTCCATCTACTACTTGTCAGCCCACTTCTGCATCCTATCAATGTCTCTCTGCAATCTTTGACAATCCTCTACACTATCTACAACACCACCAACCTTTGTGTCGTCTGAAAACTTGCCAACCCACCCTTCTACCCCCACATCCAGGTCGTTGACAAAAATCACGAAAAGTAGAGGTCCCAGAACAGATCCTTGTGGGTCACCACTAGTCACAATCCTCCAATCTGAATGTACTCCCTCCACCACCACCCTCTGCCTTCTGCAGGCAAGCCAATTCTGAATCCACCTGGCCAAACTTCCCTGGATCCCATGCCTTCTGATTTTCTGAGTAAGCCTACCATGTGGAACCTTGTCAAATGCCTTACTAAAATCCATATAGATCACATCCACTGCACTACCCTCATCTATATGCCTGGTCACCTCTTCAAAGAACTCTATCAGGCTTGTTAGACACGATCTACCCTTCACAAAGCCATGCTGACTGTCCCTGATCAGACCATGATTCTCTAAATGCCCAGAGATCCTATCTCTAAGAATCTTTTCCAACAGTTTTCCCACCACAGATGTAAGGCTCACTGGTGTATAATTACTCGGACTATCCCTACCACCTTTTTTGAACAAGGGGACAATATTCACCTCCCTCCAATCCCTCGGTACCATTCCCGTGGACAACGAGGACATAAAGATCCTAGCCAGAGGCTCAGCAATCTCTTCCCTCGCCTCATGGAGCAGCCTGGGGAATATTCTGTCAGGCCCTGGGGACTTATTCGTCCTAATGTATTTTAACAACTCCAACACCTCCTCTCCCTTAATATCAACATGCTCCAGATCCTCAACCTCACTCATATTGTCCTCACCATCACCAAGTTCCCTCTCATTGCTGAATACCGAAGAGAAGTATTCATTGAGGACCTCGCTCACTTCCACAGCCTCCAGGAACATCTTCTCACCTTTATGTCTAATCGGTCCTACCTTCACTCCTGTCATCCTTTTTTTCTTCACATAATTGAAGAATGCCTTGGGGTTTTCCTTTACCCTACTCGCCAAGGCCTTCTCATGCCCCCTTCTTGCTCTTCTCAGCCCCTTCTTAAGCTCCTTTCTTGCTTCCCTATATTCCTCAATAGACCCATCTGATCCCCCTCGCTTCCTAAACCTCACGTATGCTACCTTCTTTCACCTGACTAGATTTTCCACCTCACTTGTCACCCATGGTTCCTTCACCCTACCATTCTTTATCTTCCTCACCAGGACAAATTTATCCCTAACATCCTGCAAGAGATCTCTAAACATCGACCACATGTCCATAGTACATTTCCCTGCAAAAACATCATCCCAATTCACACCCGCAAGTTCTAGCCTACCTCAGGAAGGCAACGTTCATCATCAACGAGTCCCCTCATCTGGGCCATGTCACCTTTTCACAGCTACCATTGGGCAAGAGGTACAGAAACCTGAAGTCGGATTCCACCAGATTCCAGAACAGCTACTTCTCTTCAAACATCCGATTCTTGAATTTTAATCACTACAGATTAGCAACACTTTGATCACTTTGCTCTAAAATGGATTTTTTAGGTCCTAATTGTGTTCTTTCTTGTAAGATTGTGTATAAATTATACTTATACAATGCTACTGCCTGTGATGTTGGTGCAAGTATAATTTTCCTTGCATCTGTGCATACACGTTCTTGTGCATACGTCAATAAATTTGGCGTTGACCTTGTTAGGTTAATTGTTGACTGTAAATCACCCATATGACAAAATAATCGAAAAGCAGGTGAGAGCAAGTTGCAGGGGAGCGGGGAGAATACCGGGAGGCTGAATGGGCCTGAGGAGCTGACTGCTGGGGTCCAACATGGAGCTGGTGGGCCAATAAGCTGCTGTCTGTGTTATAAGAGCCTACATACTGTCCAGATGTGTTCTGGAAAGGAATTTAATCACTGTATTGAGAGCTGGTACCATGAGCTTTACACGAGGAAATCTGCAGATGCTGGAATTTCAAGCAACACACATAAAAGTTGCTGGTGAACGCAGCAGGCCAGGCAGCATCTCTAGGGAGAGGTACAGTCGACGTTTCAGGCCGAGACCCTTCGTCAGGACTAACTGAAAGAAGAGCTAGTAAGAGATTTGAAAGTGGGAGGGGGAGGGGGAGAGCCACACTCAGGTTGGAGGAACAACACCTTATATTCCGTCTGGGTAGCCTCCAACCTGATGGCATGAACATTGACTTCTCAAACTTCCGCTAATGCCCCACCTCCGCTTCGTACCCCATCCGTTATTTATTTATATACACACATTCTTTTTCTCTCTCTCCTTTTTCTCCCTCTGTCCCTCTCACTATACCCCTTGCCCATCCTCTGGGCTTTCCCCCCTCCCCCTTTTCCTTCTCCCTGGGCCTCCTGTCCCATGATCCTCTCATATCCCTTTTGCCAATCACCTGTCCAGCTCTTGGCTCCATCCCTCCCCCTCCTGTCTTCTCCTATCATTTTGGATCTCCCCTCCCCCTTCCACTTTCAAATCTCTTACTAGCTCTTCCTTCAGTTAGTCCTGATGAAGGGTCTCGGCCCGAAATATCGGCTGTACCTCTTCCTAGAGATGCTGCCTGGCCTGCTGCATTCACCAGCTACTTTTATGTGTGTTACCATGAGCTTCAGTTAGATTATAGCCTTTTTCTTAGTGTGGCTGGATGAAGATATGTCTCTACCAAAGGAGGTGTAAGTTGTTCCTTCCCTCCGCTAGCCTGCAGGTGACCCTTGGGCAAGGTGTAGCACCTGCTTATCACACCCCACCCTCTCCCCTGATCAGGGTCACGTGAACCCATGGGAGCAGGTGGTGGATGGTCATATGAGCTGCTGATACATATCACAAGTCCTGGTTAAGTGACCACTGATGCCAGGAAGGCAATCCCCAAAGAGTATTGATAATGGCTGGAGTCACTCATCTCGTAAAGACACTGCCCAGAAAAAGACAATAGCAAACCACTTCTGTAAAGAAATTTGCCAAGAACAATCATGGTCATGGAAAGATAGTGATCATCTATGTCATACGACATGGCACATAACAAACAAACAAATAGCCGTCTAGTATCCTTGGGTTAAAAAAGACCTGAGTTTGTATAAAGCCTTCATGACTTCAGGACCTGCCAGATTGCTACTCCACGCATGTCAGCAGAAAGGTCAGATCCACGTGTACTGAAGCAAGGAGCAGTTGCTTTTCCCCTGAGTAAGATAGGTTTGACTTACTTCTTCAACTGTGATGGAGGCAATTTGAAAGCGTAGTATAATCATCCAGATCAAACCCAAGATCAGGGTGTGGTCGCCATCCACTATATTTTCAGGCCCAATCAAATTCACATTTATCTGTAAGCAGGAGAGAGGGCACATTTCACTATCAGGGTCAACAAACAACCTACTGGAGGAACTTTTGTGGGAGGAAAGGAATTGTTAATGCTCTGGTTGAAAACCTGCGTCAGTAGTGAGAGGGCCAGTATGAAAAGTCCAGATATGAGGGTGTCTGCACACACATAACATGACAGATACATTAGTGTCCACAGACTCACAGAGGATATGGCCCCTTAAACTGCCACCCAATGTATTTACTGATTCCAGCAAAATTAACTATGTTCAGACAATTTCACTTCTCGGCTCTCAGTCCATAGACTTATTGGTCAGATAGGTACCTTTGTATTGTGATGAGGATTTCTACCACCAACCATTCAGGAATGAGTTCAACCTCAATGCAGCTTGGAGATTCTACAAGCACCATGAATTGGAGAAAACATGCACAAAAATTGTGAGTCGGAAGTCCATCAAATGACAACATTGGAACACTTCTCCAGAGATAGGATTTTGCATCAATAAAGTGAGACACAGTCAGCTTTCTTGTAATATAGTGAATACTTACCTTGGTTTTCAAAAAGGCAATGGCTCTGCTGTTGTTCTCCAGGTAGTGAACTCTCATTCTACCTCTGTTGGGTCTCTTTAGCTTCTCTCCTGAGATGAGTTCCAACAGACTAATGAGGATGATTCCATCTTTCAGGTCAGTGTACAAGTCATTCACAAAAGCCTTCACCTGAATCAAATAAGAAAATAAAATGAAATATCTAAAAGGTGAGAAAATTCAATATCTTAGTCTATAACTAAAACCATCCACTGAAACTTCCTCCCATTAATTACACCATCCACCTTACATTCCGTGGCCATCCACCAGCTCATGAAAGCATGGACTCTGGTAATCCATATAATCACTCACAAACTCTCCGTCTTATCGTGGATTTCAGTCACCCACATAAACTCTTCCCATAGTTTCCACCTGAAAAGCAATAAAAAGCCAAGAGTCTGAATGTTCTTTTCTTTACATTCTGTAATGAGGAAGGGATGGCGGGGTGGAGACGTGCCTCTGCCAAAGGAGGTGTAAGGTGCTCCTTCCCTCTACAGGTCACCCTTGGACAAGGTGTAACACCTGCTTAGCCCCCCAATCAGGGTCATGTGAAACCACGGGAGCAGCTGGTGGATGGTCATGTGCATATCACTAGTCCTGGTTATGCCATCAGTGACACTGGGCAGACAATCTCTTCGGAGTATTGATAATGGATGGGGTCACCCCTCTTGTATAGACACTGCCCAGAAGAAGGAAATGGCAAGCCACTTCTGCAGAAAAATTTGCTGAAACAATCATCTCTGTCATATGACACAGCACATAATGATGATGATGAATGAGCAAGATCATATGACCAAATTATAGAACCCCTTTCTTATTCTTACTATCTAAACTTATCTGTGGCTTTCAATTTATTTTCCAATGTGGAATGCAAAACTAGCTCCATCAGAAGGTTTTATTAAGTATGTACGGGGTGTTAGATGACCCTTGCCTCGCCCAAGCCTGGAAATCACGTATTACCAGACTATAAGCAGCAAGAACACAGACTGAACAGCTTCATCCAGTCCCTAATGCTGTTGAGATTCAGAGAATGATTACGACAAACTAGGCGACTGCCTCACAAAGTTGGAAGCAGTTGAGTTGCATGCTTCTCAGACTTCAGCAATAGAAACCATAGAAACTACAGCACAGAAACAGGCCTCTTGGCCCTTCTTGGCTGTGCCGAACCATTTTCTGCCTAGTCCCACTGACCTGCACACCCTAGTTCTAGTCTGATCATTTTCATCATTGAGTTTTGTTGGATGGACAGTGCCGTAGAATTTGCCTAGTTAAAGTCCTAGGTTACAAAGTCAACCATGGAGGTTAGTAACACAAGAGACTGCTGATTCCCAGAACCTGCAGCAAAGAAAAAATAAGTTTTGAGCGGACGACAGTGCGGAGGCAGAGGGATGGTCAATGTTTCAGATTGAGACTGTGCGTCAGGACTGAGGATGTAGAAGGGAGACAGCCTGTATAAAGCGGTGAGAGGGAGGAGTGAGGCAGGGTCTGGAAAGTGGCAGGTGGGTCCAGGTGAGGAAGGATTAATGGGCAGAGGCAGCAGGTGGAAAGGATGGTGGAAGGGAGAGTCTGAGAAGTGATTGAGCTGCAGATTACAGAATACATTAAGAAAGAGAGATGATAAGTGGAATCAGGTAAAGGAGGAATGGTGGAACAAGTAACGGAAAGGAGACCATGGACCTCGTGGATTGAGTGTGTGGGTGGCAGCCAGGTGGAATCAGATGGTTGAAGGAAAAGAAATGGGTAACAGAGAGCCAAGGGGGTGTGTGTGGTTACAAAGAAGATATTGTGTGTGAGTGTCTGTGTGGATTACAGGAGAGGAAAAGGAAGAGAAGAGGGGCATGTCACCTGAAGTAGAATTCAATGCTCAGGTGGAATAGGAGGTGTGATTCCTTTAGTTTGCATTTGGCCTCATCTTGGCAGTAGCAGCGGCCGAAGGCATATTGGTGTGGGGATAGGGAGGGGATTTTAAATAGTTTGAGGCCAGGAGCTTGAGACAGTTATTGTAAGCAGAGCATAGGTGTCCATCAAAGCTGTGCGTAGTCTTTCTGAAGTAGAAGAGGTCACATTGCAAGGACCAAATGTTGTAGGTGAGGGTGAAGGAGGTGCACCTAAGAAGGCTGCTTATGTCCCTGGATGATGGTAAGTAGGAGGCGTTGGAACTCTTAAAGTTGCAGAGGGAAGTGACAGAGGATGGGGAAGGATGAGTGAAACAGGGAGTCATGGAGAGAGTGGTCCATGTGAGAAGTAGAAAGGGGTGGGGTGGGGAAGATGTGACTGGTGTTGGGATTGCACTGCAGCTGGTGGCAATGACTGAATGTGATGTGCTGGAAAGGAAGCTAGCAGGGTAAAAGATAAACACCAACAGAACTCTAGCTCGTAGCTGTGTGGTGAGGAATTGGCATTGAGACTGGTCTATTATTGTAACAGCGTAAGGCTTCTTCTGCACACTGTTCATACAGGTCAGACCGTTACACAGAGCACTGAGGCAGAGCAAGGTAAAACAATAACAATGCAGAATAAAGTGTAACAGCTACACAGAAAGGAGGTGTGGTGAGAGGAGAAGTGAGGGAAAGGGAGAAGGTGTGGGTGAGGCTCCATCAACCACAGCCAAGGGGATCCTCCATTTCACAAAAAATGAGGGCATTTCAGATGTCCCGCAGTAGAAAACCATCATGTAGAGAACAGATTCCTGCTGCAGGAGATTAGTGAATGGAAAAACAACAGGACAGTTGGAACATCAATTCAGAACATACAAAATTATCCAGTTCACTGGTGGGAGTAAATGGCATGTAGAGTGATTTCACTGATTTGACCCCTGGAATGAGAGGGCTGTCCTGCGAAGACTAGGTGCGTTCAGGTGAAGTTAGCATCCATCTAGGCATCCAGGTAAATCAAATGTCCCATGTATTTAACTAATTGACCTTGAGTTATACTGTACAATCTTAAATTATGACATTTTGCCATTGAGCGCTACATCTTAATGATTGACCCTTCCAGAAACATCCGTATTTGTATGTGAAAAGAAACACTTTACAGTTTCAAAGATGAGATAGTTTCATTCTCCTCCTGCATAATGGCTGAATAAAACTCATATGACATAAGACAAAATTAGTCACCAGTAACTTTACGTAGCAATACACATGTTAAATATAAGACCATAAGACACAGGAGAAGAATTAAACCACTTGGCCCATTGAGTCTGCTCTGCCATTCCACAATGGCTGATCTATTATCCCTTTCAACCCCATTCACCTGCCTTCCCCCATAACCTTTGATGCTCTGACTGATTAAAACCTATAAACCTCAGCTTTAAATATACGCACACACAAAATGCTGGAGGAACTCAGCAGGCCAGGCAGCATCAATGGAAAAAAGTACAGTTGACATTTCAGGCTGAGATCCTTCAGCAGGACCTAGAAATACTGGAGGAAAGTAGTTCTGGACTAAAAAGAACAAGCAATGTCTTACCCAACTGAGGAATATGTAGGAAAACACTATAGTTTTATCTCATTGCAGAATAAGTAACAAGGACCCATACCCCTTACATTGCTTTCATTGACTTGTTCTGCCGAAGGATATCGGACGAAATGTCAATAGTACTTTTTTCCCATTGATGCTGCCTGGCCTGCTGAGTTCCTCCAGCATTTTGTGTGTGCTGCTTGGATTTCCAGCGTCTGCGGATTTTCAAAGATTCTGTAATGAGATCAAATTATAGTCTTTTCCTACACATTCCTCAGTTGGGTAAGACATTCCAGGCCATTATGATCCTCTGGTTATTGCATAAGTAAGTCAGTTGTTCCTTCCCCGATTATGGACTCCACACCCATTTATTGATTCATCTCTGCCCAGCTTTATCTGAACATTTTGTACATTACTCCTGATGCAAGATCTAATCAAGAAAGAAGAATATAAATAAAGTAAACAAGCTGTAAGATACAGTGGGTGTTCAATATAAGCAGTGAACAATGCAGAGAATGAGAAAGCCATGACAAGGGGAAAAGCAAACTCTCACTGTCCTCTGAAGCTAAACAACTAAAGGTTCAAAGCTGAACGGTTAATGGCTGGAAACAGAAATCTGCTTTTTCATGGTATTGGAACCTCATCATGATTCACAGGAAATAAATGATTTTAAAATATCACTGACATATTATAGGAATATAAGCAACAAGGACCAGCTCAGTGCAATGGAAAATGTCTTTTATCAAGAACAAACATAACACTGCCTGACTTGCCAAGTGCTCGGGATTTCCGGCATCTGCGGAATCTCGTGTGTCTATTTATTTTTTTGTCTTTTAAGCACATTTCTCGTTCATTGATATTCGTTGCTGACTTCTCTATTGTCCCAAATTAGCTTCAGAAATCCTGGAGTCACCTCTGCATTGAGAAAGAACCTGCATTTATATAACACTACTCAGTCTCTGGATATCCCAAAGTGCATTAATAACCAATGAAGTTTTTTTGGAATTGTTAGTCACAACTATAATTCAGTTGACATGATGCAGAAATGTGCTGTACTACTAAACACAATATGTTAGGCACTAAGTGGTATATACTTTGAAGCTCTAAACTTCAAATAACAAGCCAAAATCAGATCTAGACTTAGGATGTAAGCCAACATAATTTATTCAATGTGAAACATATAAATAGCTCATTTGAGATAAGTACCAAAATTTATACCTTAATGTGCTAATGATGCATCGCCTTGATCTCTGAAAACAATTGCTTCTTTCTTTAGTATATACAAATCACACATAGAATTAAATTTATGCATACTATTTGCAGCATAAACTGAATCAGCTGTGAATTTGGAGCTGCAGGTGAATTTGTTATTCTGGCAACAATATTTTGAAATTTACTGGCTAATTCCCTTCTCATTGCTTGAACATGGCTATTTGAGAACCTCCATCACTGATGTTCGATGCATTGATCAGATGCAAAGCATTTCAAGAGAAAATATCGTCAAACAAACTAGCTCATTTAATTAAATACACTAGCTGTTATTTAAAGAATCCAAACAAATTATGGAATAAATCTTCAATCCCTCACTATTGAAAGCTAAATGAGATTATCCAGCAAGAATCTTGACAGAATTATTGATGTAAATTGTGCACACTGAAGGTCTGCTCATTACTTTTACTGCGTTTTTCTACCTGATAATTTTTAAAAGGTTTAGTGATTCCTTGATATAAACTGGTATTAAACCATGTGTCTTCCTGAGTAATAGATTAATTCAAACAAAAAAAGCTAAATTTCTACATTTCAATGCTGACTCAGTTCAGACAACTGAGATATTTTGGGATTGTGATAGTTAATTTGAAAATATGCTGTATTCTTCCTTTCTTGGGTAAAACACACTTATTACACAAGATTATTCGATGCGTCACTTGGGATAAAGTAATAGAACAAAACCGGAAGAGGTTAAAAATGTCTCTCTATCTTCAGGAAGCAAATGGTGTAGGAGATTGAGCAGACAATAACAAAGAAAAGGGACCTAGGCTAGCACACTGACTATTACTGGGGCAGTGTCCAAAAGCAAGCTAAT